>NC_134266.1:250128192-250440414 GCF_031893055.1 Leptodactylus fuscus
TCATCCATTGCCACAGCCTTAAATGGCTTTTCAATAACGTTTCCCTAACGCCCCGACCAAAAGTATATGTCAAGTATGGGCTCTGCTGAATCCTATAGACTATAAACATCTGTTTTACAACTCCAGATCTCCGCTAGATTTTCTATGTAACACAAAAGCTGCCAAGCAGCCCGCTGGGGAATGATTTAGTGCTTCAATAGGATTTGCATGATGTAGAATGAAATAGGATTTGGTATCGATGGATCGCAGTGATGAAAGGTCTATCAGTCTAGCAGTTTATTTGGCAGCAGAGAGATTTGGTCTAATAGACATAAATGCAAACAGGGGAAAAGAAAGAAGACGCTTATGACCTTTATTAAGAGCAAATGTCAAATTGCCTTTCACCTGCAACACCCCACGTGCATCATGCGAAATACTCAAAGATATTTCAAGTATTTGTTCTTGCAGAAATTTGCCTTGGGGTAAGCCAGGAAATGTCAGTTATTAAAATAAATGGTAAAACAGCGTGTATTCCTAGCTCCAAGCGTGAATATGGACTGTCGTGTGGCCAGAACGCACATCCCCGATCAGCCATAACACTAAATCAATGGGAGAGATCTATTAAGCAAAGCGCGGCAGAATTCTGGCAGAATTTGCACAGAACTGTCGAATGTGATTTGCGCAATACTTTACAGGTGTTTGGGACTAACTTGTGCAAAAAGGGGCAGGGTATGTTGGGAAATGGGAATGGCTTCACTTACACCCGCTTCCAACTGAGCCGAGTATCAGGTGACATCACTAGTACCTGAAGGGTACTGCCAGAATATAGCATTTCTGCAGTATCCCGATACCCAGAAGAATACGCTCTCTTTTGTTTATAGACTTCAGTTATGTACTGTAAAGGGTCTGTGCACATGGAGTTTTTTGGCGCTGATTTTGACGCTGAATCCACATTAAAAAAAAAAAAAAAAAAAAAAAAATCAGCCTTCAAAAAAAGCCTCCCAATAAAGTTCTGTTGGGCACTGACCCTAAGAGGGTCAGCTTTGCTACACCAGTAATCCAACCCTGCTATACTTCTATTACTGCTCTGCTACTTTAGTGACTCAGCTCTGCTATGCCAAGTGGACCTAGCTTTGTTAAAGAGGACCTTTCACCGATTTGGGCACAGGCAGTTCTATATACTGCTGGAAAGTCGACAGTGCACTGAATTCAGCACACTGTCGGCTTTCCCGATCTGTACCCCGGGTAAAGAGCTATCGGTCCCAGTACCGTAGCGCTTTACAGTCAGAAGGGCGTTCCAGACAGTCAGTCAGGTACGTCCTTCTCCAACGCAGCAGCCTATCGCGCTGTACAGTGTGAGCGGGGAGGTACGCCCCCTCCCCTCCTGATAATACTCGTCTATGGACGAGCACTGTGAGCAGAGGAATTCAGCGCACTGTCATCTTTCCAGAAGTATATAGAACTGCCTGTGCCCAAATCGGTGAAAGGTCCTATTTAAATTAATATTAACGCAGTTCTTCTCTATCATATCAAAACCACAGTCCTGCTTTACAACCACAGCTCTGCTTTAATGGATTCTACCTAGCCAGCTCAGCTATATTGAACTTGGCAAACCAGCCCTGCTATACGGATACTGTCTGACGTTGTCCCCTCAGGCTTCAATATTATTTATCATACAGCAGCTTGGAGGATCCACCATACCACCAAGAAGGTAGTCATCCAAGTAGATTCCAAATATACTATTGTTGATGCGTTTGCCCATGTCTGGTGCCCGTACCTATGTCTAGTATCTGTAACTGCTCAACACTGCAGAGTCTACATACATTCCAGGATCTTCAACTATAAGGATGCTGTCAAGGGTCGTGAAGGATGCGCCAACTGCTGCTGCTAACTCTAGGCATGGCGACCTGCCTGTGGGGTACTAAGGGTTGTACAGGGTTAGGCAGGGAGGCATGGATGATTTTTATTTTTTTTTAAAATGTAGATTGTGAGCCCCACATAGAGCTCACAATGTACATTTTTCCCTATCGGTATGTCTTTGGAATATGGGATGGAAATCCATGCAAACACGGGGAGAACATACAAACTCCTTGCAGATGGTTTTATGCCCTTGGCGGGATTTGAACACCAGGACTCCAGCGCTGCAAGGCTGCAGTGCTAACCACTGAGCCACCGTGTGGCCCCGGAGGCATGGATGATTTGAAGTAACAGTTACGCACTCATTTTTCAACGAAACTCAAACTATTATTTTTTCAATGTGGGCCAAATATCGAGGGCTGGCTTTAACTGCTTGACGCACCCTTTCAATGTTTTCCAGGGTTCGTACCAGTCACCTCCTTGTGCAGTTCCGGGTCTCAAAGAACCTGTTCATTGAAAGTGATTCACCCACTTCATTACTGTGTCAAACTTCGGAACACGACCATGGCAGCCAAAGTTGAAATGATTCTGGAAACGTCTCTGTGTTTGAATGACAAAACGGTCCATTTCAATAAAGGTGTTGTACACGAACACACGATGCTCTATCGACCATGTTTCCATTGCTACTAAAATGGCGGCTCCTGATGAGCAGATACCCCCACTCTTTATCCATCAAGGTTATCCCCAACTTGCGTGGCGCATCATTCAAATCATCCATACCTCCCTGCCTAAGTCTGTATATGAGATACTGGGGGTTATAGAGAGGAGCATATGTGAGAGGCAGATGAGGCATTGTAACAGAGCAGGCAGGACAGAAGAGCTTGAAGGATCTGAGGTCACGTGGTAGTTCTCTATAGTATATGCTGCAGCACAGCAACCCATGCTAGAAAGAAAAGTCACACCGTGATCATGTAACATACTGAAGCAGATGAAAGCCTGACAAGGAAGACAATGTGAGTAGACAAATATAACTATTGGAGGGGCAGTGTAATGAGATACAAAAAAAGAAGAAAATCACTGGAGTGCCCCTTTAATTTTGGCTGTAATAGAAAGCTGTCAAGTCACACAGTACATCATGCTTGTGATAAAGCTGGCGTTCTTTAATATCCTAATAAGAGACATCTTTTATTTATTCAGATCAATGGTGAATAGATCTAGTAGTAATGAGAAGAGTAGTAGGAAAAAGAGCAATTGTCCCGTCTGCTACCAGTGAGAATACGCTGCCAAATGATGAAGGGAAAACATGAGCCGTTCCAGCTCTGTGGGAAAGTGACTAATTTCCTGAGGCGACAGAACAGTGTCTCTTATCTGTGCAATGTACGGCCGTTTTATAGACAAATCCATGATGAATGCCATGCTACACCCGCTGGCAAAGGGAATGCGCCTATTTACAGAACATGCCATTGTTGAAAGTCTTCGTTCAACTCACTGAAAGCCCATTCTCTTGTCTTTTTCCCATTGTGTCAGACCTGAGGAAGATCTATCTACTGCTCACCAGTCCACAATGTGGTAATTTAATGTCACATGTGACCCCTTACAGTCCTCAATTCACTTTATTTGCACAGCTAATTGAATGGGTATTGTGCGTTCCTTTGGCTGCATCTTCACAGAGTCCTTGAGCAATTCTGGAGGCAGTTGCAAAACTTTATCTTGTACAGATTTGCAGAGGAGCTTTTGTTATTAAAAAAAACAAAACAAAACAAAAAAAAAACACAACCCAAAAACTAAATCTTGAGGTACCTTCAAAAAATTGGGGAGATCTAAACTGGGTATTACTGATGCCCACTTAGAGCATGTCCACATGGACCTGAAACCCAATGTACAATAGCAGCTGCGGAATCTGACCTCCTTCAAAATCAACACCAAATTCCTCCATGCGAATTTACCCCTAGGACTAGTTCACACGGAGACAAATGGGCCGGATTTTGACGCGGAATTCACATCAGAATCCGGCTAAAATAAAACGCCTGCCATTGAAATGAACGGGAGGCGGTCATTTCCTTTTCCCGCGAGCTGTTTGTTCCCACTCACGGGAAAAAAAAATGCGCGAGCTGCCCTTTCTTCAGGCAGATTCTGCTTCTGATTCAGCCGCGGACATCTGTCTCGCGACACTCCTTCCTGACTAGGCCAATAAAGAAGACAGAGACGGCACTGTAGAGTCCCCTCGCAGCATTGAGGACGCCCCCAGTGCTGTTTGAGTGCTGAGGACCGCCCCCAGTGCTGCGAGAGAACACATCTGCATACCGATGAAAATCGGTATTTCTACCGAATGTTGGCGTGGAGAAGACATCTAAAGGTGGGAGAAGAATAGCCTTTCTTAAGGCTATTCCTACGTGTTAAAGGACTTAGGAACCGTGTTTTCTTTGCTTCCACCTTAATCAAAGTAAGCAAACTTCTCTCCTGTTCCCCGTAATAGTCATGTCTTGTGAGAGGTTATCACATTAATGGCTGCCCTGTAATACGATGAGGACTGGAGTCTGCCAACACAAGAGGGTCTTCTAAGATGTTCACGTATCAGAGGTTGTGCTCACGAGTCAAACTCCTATGAACTTCAAGAGTAGTAACGGAATATAGCATATGACCGTTGTCTAGAAGAAATTACACCTACTCCATGACTACTACAAGTCTCCACCGCTCCATCTTCTGTATACAATGCAAGGACCACAACGTGGAAACAAAATACTGTTCCGGAGGAAAAAGCAAATTCTGCTGAACTCTTTCCTCTCTTTTGAGCAAAATCTTCCACAACAGCCCAAAACAAGAAGTCCTCATATCTCCTGAGGAAGCTCTGCACGCATTTCTAAGCAAGTAAGGGTGGTGGGGAGAGGTCTAACCCAAATTTCATCATGTATCAATAATGTTCTACTGCCGCATTTGTTCTTACTTTCTACTGACATATCAACTATCATTGCTATGGGGCCTTGGTTGATCTCACTCATTTGCTACTTGGTGGTAGGAACAAACATAGGACTCCCTTTTCGTCATTTTTGGCAAACTAGGAGGCCTAGATTTACCCAAGGATTAATGCATTGGTGTGGAAGGAGGAAATAAAATCTAGAAATCATAATGTTAATGGTTATAGAAGTAGTAACATGTCTGTGTATCCTATTTTATATAGCTGTAGTCAAATTCCTAAAATTACTTTACCATGTAGAAAACCTTGAACTGCAACATATTGGCCTTAAATTTGATTATGTAGTTCTGAGACTTCATGGCTGACCCGAGACCTGAGATTTCTGCTGGAGATCAGCCATGAATAAGAAGCGCTGAAATCCTTGGCTTTTTCAAGAGTCGTGTTACTAGCATGCTACTTACTGCCATAGCACTTCTGGTGTAGTGCAAACAAAAAATAATGCACTTTTTTTTTTTTTTAATTTATTTATGTACCCAGCACCCCCACTGATCAGCTGTTCACTGAGGTATCAGTCCTTGAGTGAAGGTTGCTTCTGCTTCTTAAGCTATGTGATTATTTTTCGGACAGGTCATCAAAATTAGATTGCTGTGGATCCAATACCCAGCACCCCCACCGATCAGCTGTTCAAAAAGACAGCAGGGCTCAAGCGAGCGCCACTTCTGCGCCACAGGCTATGTGACATCACATTTATCATTCACATGGCCTGTTTGCAACTCAGTCTCATTCACATGGAGCGGACTCAGCTTCAACACCAAGCATACCTACTATGCAATGTATTGTGCTGTGTTTGGTAAGAAGTGAAAACGGACTTTGGCCAGGGCACCACGTGGCGTAAACGCTGTGATTTGCCCGCGGCGGAAATCGCAACTTTTACAGTCAGAGCAAAGTGGATGGCATTCTAGCGAATCCCATGTTCATATTGCGGTAAAAACTATGGTGTGGACACATGGCAATTTCCACGGTTTTGGAAATCGCAGCATGCCAATTATACTTGCGGAAGTGGTTTCTCCATAGGTATAATTGAAAGAAAAGGTTCACAGGGGAAACCGCTGTGAACTTTCTGTCTAAAGCCCTGCCGGAAGAACCGCAATGCAAAATAAAAACACAGGGACTGGTTCGTTATACATGCGTGTTGCAATAGGACCCCTTATTTCATGGGCACGTTGCAGTGACGGCTACTGTGCCAACATGAAGATACAGACATGGTGTTTGGCCACATAGCAGTCTTGCCTCACCTCATCTACGCTCCTGTAGATCACAATACCATGTATCACAGGCCTAATAACTCTACCAGTGTAATGGAAGGCAGCGTGTGGTGACCATATTGAGTATCCTTTTTTGGCAATTATAGTTTTATTGCACACATGCTGGAAAATCGAAAAACAGTTGAAAGGGAAAAATTACAGCATGTGCATTGTGATCCTGCTCAGAAAGCGAACATCCATTAGTGGGAAACATGTGCCAGCAGCAATAAAGGACTTGTCCAGGACTAGGAACACACTTCATCATAGACAGTACATAAACCCAGAAATGTACTCTGCCAGCTCCTTACACACTGCTGTATGGCGGCCTGTCCTCCGGTCTATGGGGCATAGTAACCAACACAGTGCAATAAGACGACTTTACAACATAAGGTTTGATGTAGCTCGGGATCTCAATGTGAATATTGTTGAGTATTATTAATATTGGATGAATTAAACCCATAGGGGTATATTTACTACTACAGATTCAGTATATGAAGGGTAGTCTATAAAGGTACTAGCAATGGAGAGCGATTGTGAGGCCAACTCTCTGCTAAAAATGGCACCCCTACGTCTTATGAGCAGTAATATTTATCTGTGAATTACATTCCTAAGTGTGTCTTAATGCCCGCATTTGGCTCCATCTCTCTAAGAAGGCTCTAAGTCTACATCTAGAGCCATGATAGCGAACCTATGGCAAGTGTGCCAGAGGGCGCCCATCTGTGGAACAGATTATACTGTGTATGGGCCACTGTGGAGCAGATTGTACTGTGTGGGGTCAATGTGGAGCAGACTGTACTGTGTATGGCCCACTGTGGAGCAAATTGTACTGTGTATGGGCCACTGTGGAGCAGATTGTACTGTGTATGGCCCACTGTGGAGCAAATTGTACTGTGTATGGGCCACTGTGGAGCAGATTGTACTGTGTATGGCCCACTGTGGAGCAAATTGTATTGTGTAGAGGTTTTTCCACTATTTTTATCACACAGTATCTGTTTTCTAGCAGACAAGTGATATTATTATAGACCGTTTATAATTGTCTACAAGTGTGTATCCGCACAGTATTAAGGTTAAGTTGTTGAGTTGTCACTTTGTGATAAAATAGTGGGCTTCAGGTTGAGGTTTGGGTACTCTGACTCTAAATGGTTCGCCATCACTGATCTAGAGTATGTCCACACAGGACTGAGAGGTTGCAGATTTTTCAATGGTAAAAATGGCAATAAATAGGGAGCACGGAGAAGGGTAACATGCTATGGATTTAGAAGCTGTAAGACTACGTTCTTCATTGGAGACCCTGTCGCAGTGACCGATTGGAAAACAATGGAAGAAAAAAATCTGCCAGTTCCAGTATGAAAAAGACAGATACTTCATGGACTCAATAATAGTCAATGTGGTCCGTCAGACTCCTGTGTAACATTTATTTTAGGGATGCGCCTCTCCGTTGTTCTGGTCCTCCAACCTCAGTCTGGCTGAACCCCTTGGTGAACTGAGACATGCCCCCTGCTCCTATTCACTTCAATGGAGATAGTCGAATGTTATACTTGGCTATCTTTGGCACTCCCATGGGATAGAGTATAAAGATGTTTGATGGCAGAACCCCATTAAAGAAGACCTTTAAGCTTTTGTGACATGAATTTTTGGAAATGTCTGTATTGTATTCAGGAAACCAATGCTGGAGAATTTTCTTGGCATGCTGTCACTATACACCCTGTCAAAGTCTGGCACTGGATGCAGTGATTGGACAGTGTTAGGCTGCACAGGGACATACCCCAACAGGCAACACCCATCTGTCAATTTATTCACAAACGTATAGCAGGAATACCAGGGAAACGGCACAACGCACAGTTCTACCTTATGTTAAGGATCCCGAATCACTACAGTAGCACAAGAGGACAACCGGTCAGCTTATCATATACAGAATGGTCAATAGATGGAGAAACAGGATTCACCATTCCAAAGGTTTTCACTGCTCCAAAATCCAGTAGTAACGCGCTTTACACCACTCCCGCCTGGCATTGTGCATGGTGATCATTGGCTTCTATGCAGCTGCTCATCCATGGAAATCCATATCATGAAGCTCCTGACGGACAGATCTTGGCCTGATGTCACTTCCAGATGTATCACAAGATAGGTGAGGTGTGTTCTGTAAGACTGCATGGTCTACTGAGCACTTGTTCCTCCTAGACACCTACTTTTCACACTGGGTCCAATGAACATGTCAGTAAGCATAGCCCACCAGTCTCCTGACAGTCTTCGTTCTGTTTCCACCGCGGCCAGTGTAGATGCGATGCAAGGATTAGTTAGTAACCTGCCTGGATAAAACTTCTTTTGTCTTGTGCTAGCAAAGCTTTTGTAGCAAAACTGCAGAGCTCTTCAGTCCTGATGAATGACTTAATGCGGAAGCCCCAAGATAATTCCTACTGTATAAAACCGAGCTGTCAGCAAGGCAGCCCACTTGCTGAATGAAGCCCGTCTGCCGTAAGCGTCATGTCCCATAATTACCCCTATTGAAGTCAAACCAGGCATAAACCATACTGCAATATATCATGATCAATGTCATCTGCTCCTCTTTCCAGTTTGCATTTCCTAATGTCATATTCAATGGATCTCACAATAGCATAAATCTGTTGTAGAGAATAGAACTGCTGCTGTGTATATACGTGAGGAATATTCGGATCAGGAGGTTCACCTCCATTACAAATCCCAGTCTCTGACAAGACCATTTGCAGACACTTAGCTGAAAGTAATTTGGTGTTGCAACACTTATTATGTGTCTTTCCATGGACAGCCACCTTTGAGGTTGTCCAGGATAATTATTTTTTTTTTTTTTTTTTTTAATTAGCCCGGGAGGTGAAAAAAAAAAAATCCCAAAAAACACACACACTCACCTATGTCCAGTGTTTCGATGTTCTCCTAGAATGTCCCCGGTCTGCGGCTCGAATGTCTTCCTATGGTAGAAGTCCTCGCCAGCTGTGACATCCCGGGTCCCTTCCTTAGGCTGCTGATTGGCCTCAGCAGTCATATGTTGTAGGCACTACCGCCAGACTAAAACAGAGCTGCAAGACCGGACAATGCTTGGAGGGCACCAGCTCACTCGGGACAGATCAGTAGTTTATTTTTTTGTTTGTTTTTTTCCTCCAGCCTAATTAAATAAAATTTTAGTCAGGGCAACCCCTTTAAGGTGCGGTTCATAAATCTGGACTACTACAGCCTGGAAACATATTATCTTTACAAACTATCCCTGGTTATGTTTGGGGTCAGACAACAGTTTGGCCTCGTTGTGACTTCTTCAATTCTGCCTTTACCCCAAGTGCCGATGTGAATCTGGGGATCCATTGCATACGATTGGTCACCTCTAGTAGTTATATCAGAGACACTAACAGGTCAGTGATATGTGCAGGACAACATGTCCGTGGTCATGTGAGATACAGTCCGTGGTCATGTGAGATACAGTTCGTGGTCATGTGAGATACAGTCCGTGGTCAGGGGGCAGACAGTCCGTGGTCATGGGGCAGATAGTCCGTGGTCATGGGGCAGACAGTCCGTGGTCATGGGGCAGACAGTCCGTGGTCATGGGGCAGACAGTCCGTGGTCATGGGGCAGACAGTCCGTGGTCATGGGACAGACATCTGCCTGGTAACGAACTGTGCACCTGTGTGTATGATTACAATGCTGTGACTATAATGAGCTGTGCACCTGTCTGTCCATCACATGACCATGGACTGATTGTTATCCATGGAATAAACAGAATGACTGACAGCAAGCAGAGATCTACAAAAGTCGTGAGGAATTGGTACGGAAAGTATATTGGAAAACTATACAACGTTTATTATACAAACTAACATTTATCTGCTAGAACTTGACAACCCCTTTAAAGGGGCTTCATCTATATTATACGGGCATACGTGAATTCCTTTTTCTTCTTCTTCCCTTGTGCTTAGTGTGTGAATGGAGATTGGTAAAAGGTGGCTGTAGGATTGGATGGTTTCTTATTAGGAAATGAGGGTGTAGATTATAATACATGTAGTTCAGGACATTAATGTGATCCCAGTGATGCTAAGTGAAGGGTAGCTGCTTGCCTTTAAGTATTGCCAAAAAGTGAGATCAACAAACAGGGATCCCCAGTACAGCTGGTTACAGAGATAGCTCATCTCTGCAAGGACATAAACCAGTCTCCCCATAAAATACATATAAAAAAACAAGTTTGAGGACAATGAGGTTAGGTGTAGCCTATCCTACTGTAAGAGCTCATGAAAGAGATAATCCCGAGAGAAGCAGGAAAAGAGCAAAGGCCGAGATAAGCGGGGTTATTTCTAACAATGCTCCTTACAGAAGATTCCCCGATCCGCTCTCAGAGACTCTTCAGGAATGAGTAAGTGAAAACAGCAAAACCTGCTTTACTACTTATAGAAAATAAGGATTATTATGTATCCTCTCCAGAATAACATCATGGAGGAGCGAGACACAGCTATCGGCCATCCAGAGGCGAGACTTCAGCTGTTACCTTGGGATTATCCATAACCCACTGGTCCATGATATCCTATTACAGCAGAAATACAGTGCAAACAGGAATTATATGCTGAAGGTGTGCTTACCAATGTGGCGACCGCGCTCCTTTATACGCTATAGAACAGGCGGGTCAATTTATACTGTGACATTTCATTATTTGGGAAGTTTGCATATACATACATGAAAAACTCTATTACAGATCTATGTTGTATGGACTCATGAACTGCTATGTGCCCATGCTAGGAGGGTTTATGCACACAATCTCAAAAATCGGACATATTACGGCCATTATAGCAACGTCCGTTTTGGCAACACATTAAATTCGATGGGTCTATTCATATGGGTGTTTTTTTAACAGACACATACTGCTGTTTTCCTTGCTGATAGACTCCCTTTAAATAAATACAGTATATAGTAACGTAATTTCCAATATGATGTATAAACAGGTCCTTTCCTTCACCACAGACCTTGACGCAGAGAGAGATTGAGAAGTATGTACCATTATACTTACTACTTGTAGAGGACATACGGCTGTAGTCTGACCTGCAAAGCAAACACAGAAGACGGTCACAATCCTACAAGCTTATGGGGGTTGTATACAGTGTTTATAACTGGTGCAGTGTGTTTAGCCAAATTTTTAAATTTGGATCAAAATACGGTACTTTCCAAAACTCACCATACAGTGTATAAATGGAGCTCAGTGTTGGCTGGTGACAAGGAGTTGAGAAATCAGGGAAAGAAAGGGAAAGGGAAAGAAAAGCTCCAGTTTAATTTTTGCTATGAGAGAAGCGTTCACCAAAGATCACAGTAAAAGGGGTTGTCACGATTTATAATAAACTAATTAGACAAAATGTTGATAAAGTTTAAAAAAAAAAAAAAAAAAAAAAAAAAAAACCTTATTCGATCCCTGCCATTCGCTATCAAAGATGTTTTCTGGGATTTGATATTGATGACCTGTGATTAGGATAGGTCATCAATATCAGAGCGGTGAGGGTTTGACACCTGGGACCCCTACCGATCAGCTGCTTTTTTAAAACTGGCATTCAGGTAAGGCCGGGTTCACATCTTCGACCCGCTCTCCACTTTTAGGTTTCCGTCTTCTGCCGCTGCGGACCCGATCGCGGGCACCCTCAGTGATCAGAACAACGGTGGACTGAAAGTCCCCCTAAGGCCTCCTGGTGAATGGAGTGCCAGTGCGCTTGTGTTTGTAGGGCTCCTTTTACTTATATGGGGCTGCGGGCACTTCTGGAGATTACAATTGTGTGGAGACATGATTATTGAATGCAACATCACTGGCTTGTGATGCATAAGCACTGCTCAAGTGCTTTGACCAGCTCATTCAGGGGAAGGACGGGGTCCTATGTATCGGGCCTGCACTGATCAGACATTGGTGACCGATCCTTAGGACAGGTCTCTAATATTTAAAATGAACAAAGAAGGGGAGAACACCCAGCATGCTTATAATGTAGAAGAGTTTGCAATGGATGTACAGAGAAATTGGACCAATTGGTCCCTCACCTTCAGGTGTTGTGATTGAGTCACAACACCAATGGAAGCATAGTGGTTGAGGTGGCTAGAGAATCTACAGACTGGTCACCGAGGACCAGATGGTAATGGAAGGAAGGAGGCCATCGGCTGGAGATGGACGTCTGCGCTCTCTGGTCCACAGATTGGAGTGTCGACAAAGTGAATAAAATATATGACCTTTATTGGACAAAAATATACTGCACAACTGACCTCACCTGGAAAGTAACTGTGCACCTGAAGAAGAGCTTGTGGAGCTCAAAACGCGTTGTAAAGTAAGTTTTTGTCCAATAAAGGTCATATATTTACTCACCTTGTTGACACTCCAATCTGTGGACCAGAGAGCACAGACGCCCTAATATTTAAAGCGAGACACAGGAAAGATTAAGTCCAATTTATAGGCAGCATGTTATAGAGGAGGAGGAGCTGAGCAGACATATATAGGTTTGTGAGAAATGATTTAGTATAACTTGTCATTTCTCCATTATAACCTCTGCTCCTTCTATAGTGAGAAGTCCAGTTATTGACAGCTATCCCTGTATGTCAGTCACTCATAGAACTACCTCATGGACTTCATAACACAGAAAGAGCAGAAAGTCAATGACCGGTTATACTCTACCCTTTACCACAAACCTATATAGGAGTCTGCTCAGTTCCTCCGTTATCCATGTGTCAGCTTCGCTTTAACTCCGGGTAAACCCCTTTGACTAGACCAATGCAAATTTCATAAGATAAATTTAATCTATATCCACATGACCACTGCAGCGATTAGTGGCCTCAGCGGTCACGTGTCATCCATGCCAGAAACACAGCCAAGCGTGTCCGGTGACCGACTGCACTGGTCATGTGCGTGTGCAAGATGTTATTGTCTTATGTAAGTAACAATGGCTGGTGGAGACCACTTTGGTGGTACATTTTTGTCTTAAATAACTTTCTTCCCCTTTGCTATTTTTTTTAAAAAAAAACAAACCCTTTAATATTTTCATAAGATTTAAGGCAAAGGTGAAAAGTTTAGTTAAATAATGGTATTCGCTACGTTTTATGTGAAGCCATCTGACCTTTCTGGACCCTGGACTGCCCTGTGGATACATAAGGGGGGATATATAAACTTGCAGATGGTGTCTTAGTTACAATCAGACCCATCCCTTTAAGATAGTAAGGCTAACTGGTGCCACCCAAAAAGGTATTATTAGTTCCCCTATTCAGAGTGGTAAACCCTGGCAGTGACGGGGCTCTCTGTGCACACAGCAGCTCTAGATACAGAATATCTAGCTTTGTTGTTGGGGCCGGACTAGTAAGCCTTAATGTATTCAGTGCGGGACCCGCCGAGCAATAATCCGGGTTTTGTACTGCTTAGCAATGACTGTACTTCACCTCGCTGGAATGTAACTTTGGTGAATGTACTTCACTCTCAATAGGAGTCTGTTGGCACATCAGTTTTAGGTTTACAATATGAACAATGGCTTGTGTGAAGAGACTTTCGAGCCTCAGTCATCTCTAGTTGAATTGTACATCATGTCCTCATGTGATAAAGCTGAGATTTCACAGAACAATGGCCGCCATTACTTACACCGCAGCCCTTCACGTATCAATAGGTTAGTCAGGTACTTTTGTATCTATAAAATAATACGTGTTGTGCGCTGCCCTTGAAAGCTGCACTGAAACCGAAGGGACCTTGATGCTGAAGTGCTGTGCTTTCAGAGGGGAATGGCTCGAAACGCTGCGTGGGCTCATATTGCGGTGTATAGATCAGTCCTAAACAGCACTATAGCCAATTGTATATGGATATATATATATTATATATATATATATATATGTCAGGGTCTGGGGTTACTAGCTGGGGTGGCATAGACACACAAGGCCAGTTTCTTTAGTCCAAAACAAAGGTAGAGTTTTATTTTCACTCAAAAAGGTAGTGTAGAAATAAAAGGAAACAATACAAAAATAAATCCCTGCCCGGCTAGGCTCTAACTAAACATAGAATAGGTTACCTCACCTAGAATAACAGAAATCCAAAAGCCAGTAGAATCATTCAGGACACAGCTCCAAAAATATGACCTCTCTGTTTGCTCTCCAGCCAAGCTCTCCCACAGTCTGTGTTAAATGTTATATATTTACAATATTCTCTAGCAGACATGGGGTTAACACTCTACTGACATCATATCTGTTGTATTTTGGGTACATGGGTGCGGTTAGAGTACACCATTTTAGAAATCTCCCTACATAGCTGTAACATGGAAGGTAACACCCACTCTCATGAATATAAATGAGTGACAGACACACACGTCGTGGTCGTCATCCATGAGGGGGATCCATGGGGAATCTATGGCAGGTCTGTCTGCCATCCCTCTCTGTCATCCTGGACAAGATGTCGTGAATATCCCAAGTCCACCAACCAGATGACAAGCATGAACCAAGCTGTAACTACAAGATATCCAGATGATTTAACTTCTCTGAAGATGTAAGCTATTGACAATTGACTGATATTTGTGTTATTTGGACATTTTCCCTGTTCCTGTGTTTTCCTTCAAGATATTAATAAACCTCTACACTGTTTTATAACAAGCTGACTTCTTCCTATCGTGGATAAGGCCTTCAACACGTGACACAAGTCTATCCCACAATTTCAAGGCTAGGTACGGATATTTAACAGTGGATACAAGTCTCACCGGCAAATACAAGATATTTAACAGTGGCGAGCCAGCCTTCCTCCGTTACTTCATGGCTATTTAACAGTGGCGAGCCAAGCACGGTCGTTTTTTTTCCTGTTTTTCTCGTTCCGTTCACTTGCAATTAAGGGGGAAGAGAGGAGTATTTTGCAAGTTGTATGAATTGCAAGATTCAGGAAGACTTCGAAAAAGAACTTATATTGGTGAGATACAGATGACTGTTGTACGTGTTATATGATACTGAAGCCTGTGTGAGGAAAGCCTGTGAGGAAATACAGAAGGACCACAAGTGCCAGACGTACTGAGACGTTCTGATGACAGGGACCAACTGTTCCAAGGACAAGCTAAAGGTGAAGCTTTCTACAGTGGTGAGTAAAGATTTTACTTTTAAAGTATGGAAAAATTAGAGTCATTGTCTAAAAAGTGTAACGTTGAGTTTAAAATTGTGTCTAGTGACAATTTAGCGAGTATATGGCAAGATTTGTATACACAATGTGAGCAGGCAAATTCTAAGATTGAAAATAGAATTTGTTCTACAAAAGAGAAGCAGGTATTTAGGAATATAGCTTCTTTGGTAAAGATTTTTAATGACATGGTAACAGAAAAGAAATTAAGTAATAGTATGCATAAATCTGTTCAGACAGATGAGAAATCTCAATATGTTGATAAAGAGCACCATGTGGCAGTAATGGCCATAGATGGTGAGGAACAAATGATACAAGAAACTAAATTGAAATTAAAATCTCAGGAATATTTGATCAATCTGAGTAAAGCCATTCCCACATATGATGTAAAGATCCATGTGTGTAGAAACTCAGAAATTTTTGAAAGCCATGCAGAGAAATTTGATCTAAATATTGAACAGAGAAATAAACTGTTTAAATTATGGCTTCCTATTGATTTTACAGAACGTTTGTCTGCAAAAATGTCTTATGATAATGAGTCAAATGAATGGTTAAAAGACAGTGATGTGGAGAGATTAAAGAAACTAATCTGGTGCACTAGAGGTGACAGCATGCCAACATCTGACATACTGAATGAGATAAAGATTGGCAGAAAAGAATGTACTTTTGCATTCATGTCTAAATTTGAAAGGACATACAAAACTGTCATTCAAAAGGTGAACTCTTCATCTATGGTGAAAAGTTTTGTTAAAAAGTTCAAATTCTTGGATGCAGTCACCCTTGCCAGTGCCTCAGATAAGAAGACTTTATTTGAAGCTGCTAGTTTATTGGACATGGCCAGAAGACATCAGAAACATATGTCAAATGCAAACCGAGTATGTCCAAAGCAAAAAGCAAAGCCTATTAAAAGGCATCTGTCAAATCCAGTTAAAGTGTCCCCTATTTATAGGAGGGAAAGTGACAAAATCTATGAGAAACGTAGGAAATTACATGTTGCATATAAACCATATGCCATGCAGGAAAGTCCACAAATTGAAATTCCAGTATTAACTGAAATTAAAGAATTGCAGCCAACCAAATCTATTGATAGTCAAAAGATTGTATCTGGGAATGTACCAGTTGTCTCCAAAATGTCAGATCTTTTCAGTAACCCAATGGCATCTGACCTGTCTTATATTCTTAGGAAAAGGGCAAGCTTGGCATTCTCTCATGACCTGGCGAGGCTATTATGGATGGACGTGTTGACAGGAAGTTCATGGGTTTAACTTAAAAATATATATCTGAAAGGAGGTCAGGGGTCGAATTTAAAAGTATCTCTGAAGGAATGACTGTCTATTGAGGTTTACTTATGTACTATTTGGCTATGTAAAGAGAAATCCCTTTTATATGAGGAGAAGTCCAATGATCAGGTATAATCCACATTATTATGTGATGATGTTCATAAATAATCCTAATTATGCTATTGTGAATAATACTATGGATCATATCATTATATATATATTTACACACAGGAGGAGAGCCTGATGTGTGGTGAAGACTTTTTGTCATAGCCCACTCTCTGGAAGCAGGGAGAGGAGGAACATGTTATGTACAATATATGAATATATGACATGTATATGAATATATGTACAATATATGAATATGATCAAATAGTATTAGGAATCCATAAAGTTATTAAACTGTCCATTGGTTAAAATCATTATTGTATTAATTAGTTTTTTTGCTAAAGTTTATCTATTTTTTTCTCTTCAGATATAGATATATGGAAAAATGGATCAGTTCAATCAGTGATGTCCATTCATTCATCATTCATTCCTTCTAGCCAAAAGAATGCATGGAGTGTCTAACTATTAATGAGTAAACAAATTAACATGATGTGACTGATAATGCATGATAAAGTGATATAAGTCCTAACTTACCTTAAGCATGTTTGTCAATAGTTTCATGTAAAGTCCATGTTTTTAGGATTTTCAAGTTATAATCCATTTTGTTTAAAGGCATGCAACTAGGCATGGAGTTCTTACAGTGAATCAATGTCCGTTCATGTGGTCAGTTGATTGACAGCAACACATTGTGACCTGTGACCCTGATGGGCTGGTCAGTATAAGTGTTAAGTGTTATGTGTCGAGTCGACTGGTGTATACAACAGATCTGTGACATCACAAATAGGCCTAAGAAAATCAGGATGCATCCAACAAGGAAAAAAGGAAAATATATCCAACAAAGAGACGTCTATTTTCTTTCTACTGTCTATTTTCTTTTTCTACTATTTTCTATTTCTTTCTATTTTTTATCTTATATGATCCTCTATATTAAATTGGGAAATCAGCAAATATATTTGAAATCCATCAAAAGGAACCTCATATGTTTATACCTACAGGAAAACCAAGTGTTTAAGTCACATGAGCTGAGGAAAGGTGACAGATGCAGTAGGGTGAAGGTTATTTTAGTTTGTGAATATTTTGTAGCAAAAGAAGAAGCTTTTGACTAAGATATAGGTAGCTCTTCAATATATTTGTTCAAACCTGACAAACAATAAAGGTTTATTGGGGTAATTGGATCATGGGATAATAAATATATTAGTTATGGTAGAAAATCTAGTTAGTTATAGCCAGTATTGATTTATTGTATTATTATTGATTATGTATTCTTACATGTACACACACACTTGCATACACTTACACACATCAACATCTACAAACATTGGGAAAACAAACATTGGGAAAACATAAGTGTCTTATATGCAAATGAGATAAGCTAATCATCTTCATGAAGGGAGAGGTATCACAATCTCATCAAAGGATGGGATATCAAGAGAGATAGTCTCTGGTTTATTCTTTACACTTCTGATTATAGGATGTGACATATTTTGAAAAGTTTATGTTTATATACTTATTTCATATATATGGTATTCACATACAGCCAGTACACAAGAATATATACAGTTAAGTTAAAGACAGTCAAGTATGTTAAGTCTTGTCTCTATTCTTGGTATTGGAGGTATCTGAAAGGTTAAAAAAGGACACAGGAGTCTGTGAAGAGACGAGGTGTTAAGAGGAAACTTTAGTCACATAAGTTTTTATGAATAAAGGGTTAATATTGTGTCTCAGATAAGGAACACAATGATAATTAATAAAGTAATGTTCAAAATAAAATTATTTCTTATTAAAAAGGATAATAAAGTGATTAAACTTTAGAAAATGTATGATAAGTATGATAACACACTCATATAGGAATATATGTTTAGTATAATTGGTGAAAAGTTCTAACTAAAGAATAAATATAGTGATTGTCTATAGAATGGTAATTAATAATCACATTATATTTCAGAGTTATGTTGCAATTTGTCATCACAAGTAAAGTACACATACATATTCATACATATAGATATAAAGATATATATATGTTGATATATGATGTTTATATAGATTATTGTATCCAAAGTACTATTATCAGATAGTTTGATAAATGTATTGAATATCAATATTTTATAAGTCAAATATAAATATTGATACAATATAAAGAGAAGTATGATATATAAATGAATGGTATGGTACACTGTGATATTATAGTTTAGTTAATTGCCTAGTTTGGCTTAGTTATTAGGGAAAGAAAACTTTTCTTCAATCAAGTCCAAGATTATGAGAAAGTTTGATATCAAATGTTAATAAAAAGACTTTGACAGTTACAAGAAGAAGATGTGCGGGAAAAGACAAAATCTGAAGGTATGATGCTATATGCTTAAGCTTATGCCAAGGACTGTGTTTAAAAATTATTACTGGAGGTTGGAACCTTTGATCAGCTGATGATTGGACAGATATAAAGACGTCCTCATCAATGTTTGGTGGAATCCTCTCTATTTCAAGACTTCAAGTTGTTTGGTGAGCAAAAGGGTTGTGAATGATAGAACCCGAACACAGAAATTGTGTATCCAAGAGACTGAGATTCCAGGACTGAACCTTACTGACAAGCAGCAGGGATGATGTCAGAATTCACACTTGCCTTGCTTTTGCAGTATTGCTCCAGAAGTGTCACATGATTGTACAGTGACAGGTGGTCAAGGGAATTACCAAAGGAAACTCCTCTACAGTCTATGTCTTGGTGAAGTGAAACATATGGACTTTGTTGTTATATCAATATCTTCTCAATATGAACTTTAATGGACAATGTTATAATATCTGCACAACACGGAGGAAATCTAAAGGACTTTAAGTCAAGAACTACATTTGTGGTAATAAGCCTTCTATTATGACGGAAGAAGAGATGACCAGAAGACCAGACGATGAAAGAAGAGCCTTCATCAGGTGTAGGTTAGATAGTGGATCAAATTGTTTCCATCTTTGATCACAGTTTACCATAACATAACATTTATTAATGTCAAAATGTATTGCAAATTGATGAAATTATTGTTACATGGACAATCAATGAAAATTAAGTTCCAGCAAAGAAGAAAGAAGATATAATCTAATTGTATGAATATTGTCGTATGGTATATCTTGAGAGTTCAAACAGATATTTCACTCTCAAAAGGGGGAAATGTTAAATATTATATATTTACAATATTCTCTAGCAGACATGGGGTTAACACTCTACTGACATCATATCTGTTGTATTTTGGGTACATGGGTGCGGTTAGAGTACACCATTTTAGAAATCTCCCTACATAGCTGTAACATGGAAGGTAACACCCACTCTCATGAATATAAATGAGTGACAGACACACACGTCGTGGTCGTCATCCATGAGGGGGATCCATGGGGAATCTATGGCAGGTCTGTCTGCCATCCCTCTCTGTCATCCTGGACAAGATGTCGTGAATATCCCAAGTCCACCAACCAGATGACAAGCATGAACCAAGCTGTAACTACAAGATATCCAGATGATTTAACTTCTCTGAAGATGTAAGCTATTGACAATTGACTGATATTTGTGTTATTTGGACATTTTCCCTGTTCCTGTGTTTTCCTTCAAGATATTAATAAACCTCTACACTGTTTTATAACAAGCTGACTTCTTCCTATCGTGGATAAGGCCTTCAACACGTGACACAAGTCTATCCCACAATTTCAAGGCTAGGTACGGATATTTAACAGTGGATACAAGTCTCACCGGCAAATACAAGATATTTAACAGTCTGCTGCTGGAGCTGACTTCTTAAGCCTCCTTGATGAGGAGACTCTCTGCAGCTGAGTCGCTGCCGGAACATCCCCAAAGTGTGGACTGGAGGGGGAGGGGGGTGGAATGACAGGTCCCACTGCCAACCTACCTGCCATTCCTAAAAATACAGCCCAGTAACTGGAACTTTGAAATAACCCTCAGCAGACAATAGTCATCTGCTGGGAAATGTTCTTTCTGGACTTTTCTCATCTCACCCACCTTAGTAGTCTGGGTGGGATGTACACCCCCTCCATTACCTGACCAGCCATCGGCTTACTCTCTCTCTCTCTCTCTCTCTCTCTATACACTCACCGGCCACTTTATTAGGTACACCTGTCCAACTACTCGTTAACACTTAATTTCTAATCAGCCAATCACATGGCGGCAACTCAGTGCATTTAGGCATGTAGACATGGTCAAGACAATCTCCTGCAGTTCAAACCGAGCATCAGTATGGGGAAGAAAGGTGATTTGAGTGCCTTTGAACGTGGCTTGGTTGTTGGTGCCAGAAGGGCTGGTCTGAGTATTTCAGAAACTGCTGATCTACTGGGATTTTCACGCACAACCATCTCTAGGGTTTGCAGAGAATGGTCCGAAAAAGAAAAAACATCCAGTGAGCGGCAGTTCTGTGGGCGGAAATGCGTTGTTGATGCCAGAGGTCAGAGGAGAATGGCCAGACTGGTTCGAGCTGATAGAAAGGCAACAGTGACTCAAATAGCCACCCGTTACAACCAAGGTAGCCAGAAGAGCATCTCTGAACGCAAGTACGTCGAACTTTGAGGCAGATGGGCTACAGCAGCAGAAGACCACACCGGGTGCCACTCCTTTCAGCTAAGAACAGGAAACTGAGGCTACAATTTGCACAAGCTCATTGAAATTGGACAATTGAAGATTGGAAAAACGTTGCCTGGTCTGATGAGTCTCGATTTCTGCTGCGACATTCGGATGGTAGGGTCAGAATTTGGCGTCAACAACATGAAAGCATGGATCCATCCTGCCTTGTATCAACGGTTCAGGCTGGTGGTGGTGGTGTCATGGTGTGGGGAATATTTTCTTGGCACTCTTTGGGCCCCTTGGTACCAATTGAGCATCGTTGCAAAGCCTACCTGAGTATTGTTGCTGACCATGTCCATCCCTTTATGACCACAATGTACCCAACATCTGATGGCTACTTTCAGCAGGATAATGCAATGCCATGTCATAAAGCTGGAATCATCTCAGACTGGTCTCTTGAACATGACAATGAGTTCACTGTACTCCAATGGCCTCCACAGTCACCAGATCTCAATCTAATAGAGTATCTTTGGGATGTGGTGGAACGGGAGATTCGCATCATGGATGTGCAGCCGACAAATCTGCGGCAACTGTGTGATGCCATCATGTCAATATGGACCAAAATCTCTGAGGAATGCTTCCAGCACCTTGTTGAATCTATGCCACGAAGAATTGAGGCAGTTCTGAAGGCAAAAGGGGGTCCAACCCGTTACTAGCATGGTGTACCTAATAAAGTGGCCGGTGAGTGTATATATAACAATTAATATACCATTGCAAAGTATTGGGAGATCTCCCCTTACCAAAGTCAGATATATTCTTTGCAGGCACTCCCTTGCCGCAAGCCAGTCAGTAATGGTTTTGTATGGGACAGAAAACTGCATCCACTGATCTAACTTCTTACTCAATTTTTTTTTTTTTTTAGGCCTCACGCACACGACTTTTGTTTTCTTCCACAATTGCAGATGAAAACACAGGCCCATTTATTTGTATCGGCCCATACATAGGGCCATAGTTTTTGCAGTCATGTGTCCATGCCACATGGCCCTGAAATCAAGCAGGTCCCCAGTATAATAATAGTGTTTGTGGGGCCGTGGCCTCACTTATCAATCCCACCTCCTGCTCACAGTGACGGCGGCTGTGAGCAGGAGCCAGGATTGGTAAGTAAACGGGGCCCGTAACGTCCACTAATGTCCCGGCCCTGTGGCAGCCGCTACAGTGGCTACCCTGGCAGTTACGCCCCTGGGTGCAAGTGTTTTAGAAATCTCATTCTCAGATTGGCATAAAAAAAACATTACTAACCTTATTCATCTGATTTTTCTCTGGCATACGTTTAGGCTAAAGCCCCACACATAAAACCCAGCAAAACACAATAAAATACGCATTATATTTCTCATTGGGCTTATGCTGTGTTTAGCTCTGCTATTTCCCTTCCCCTATTAAATCTATAGATATAACACCTTCAATTCCACAGCTAAAATTGACATGCTGCATTTTTCAAAAATGCTGATTTTATTTATTAATAATAATAATAATAATAATAATAATAATAATGATAATGTAGCTTTTCTGCGGTTCTTTTCCCCACAATGTGTGGACGCAATTAACCAGAAACTCACTGACTTTTCTGCTGCTGTGTTTTTTCTCAACGTGGGGCCTTACACAAAAAAACCAAAAAACCCTACAAGACAAAAAAGTGAATGTACTTACCCTGTTTCCCCGAAAATAAGACCCCCCCTTCACCTTCTGGATCACATACAACCAGCAATCATGCCGGCGCTCCGCTAAGGAAGCATCAGCATGACTGCCGATTGTTCCCCACTCCAGCCGCTGCATAAGACATCCCCCAAAAATAAGAAAGGTCATATATTTCGTTAGATAATTAATTATAAGAGACTGTCTTATTTTCGGGGAAACAGGGTATTACTATTGCTGCAGCTCCTATATCTGCAGCTCCAGCATTTCTGCATCTTTGTAACCTGACATAACACCATGTGATTCCGGCCACGTCATGATGGATTTAACAGGTGGTTTTTGCTTTTTTTGCAGTTTTCTGTTGTACTAGTTGCTTGGCTTTTTGCTAGGACACGACACCACATATAAGTATATATTAATAGCACACCGTACATACACTGCGTAGCGCCAAGTATACATACGAGTAATCTCGTAGCTGTCCGAAGTAAAGGAAGAAAATAAGCTGACGTCCTGGACAATAAGCAGCTCTGTCTATTTCAGAGCGGAGTGAGATCACTGGCTAGTGAATAATAAATCTAGCATGTGTTTTCCTAGAAGCTCTATGCGCTGCGCCCAGAGATGTAAACTAATTGGCTTATTTGTTCTTCTTTGTCGCCGGTCTTAGAGCGTTCCCTCATTATTCGGACACTATTTTGGTCTGGTAATCTGCCTTAGGGTTTCACCAGCTGAAGACATGTGGCAGCTTGAGAGTATTTCCTAATGAAAGCGGACGGAGGGGTTCCGCATGTAAATGAAGTATTGTCGCCAAATAATGGCTAGATTAAAAATGGCCGGTCGCATAAGATGAATGCGGTAGTGTCCGAGAAAACCAGAAACGAAGGGTCTGCTGCGATGTAAATACGAGGCCCGTAAAAAAACGCAGAATTTATGTCTATAAGATGGTGTCAATGAACGTGAAGCAGCTGGAAAACATTTAACCCCTATGCACGGCAATCCATTTATCATCCCCTGCGCATTACAGACTGGGGTATATTGTGCTAGCCAAATGTCGCAGTCCATCCATAGGAGCGGATTCGGTCTCACAAGTGAGAGGGGCTTTCTGTCCACTTTTCCAATAATTAGCAGCAGATGGCTGGGAGGTCAATGCCTCGGTAATGGCCTAAAATAACAGACGTGTAGAACAAAGAGCAGATCTGCGCTGCGTGAAATTAAGGAAAATCATCTGCGGGCTCAAGAAGTCACTCGGGAGTGAAATAATATTGTGTGTACGGGCTCGGAAACCGTCATCTGGAAACTAGTTATCCAATTAGTGTGTAAATCAGAAAGCGAAAGAAGTAAATCAGACATCTTTTTCCGATATGATGTCATATATACAGCAAAGAGATTCCAACTACAATGAAAAGCCTTGCCAAAGCATTTAAAGGGAACTCACGGCCAGCACCGGTGCTCTAAGAATAGGCTCGTCTTAGGGAACGGATAATGTTTCTGCAATTATAGAAATATAGAACATGCTTTATATACATGAATAGTAGAGGCAAATTATATATATATATATATATATATATATATATATATATATATATATATATATATCCCAGCTTCTGATAAGACCAGGTCTGTTATCTCTCTATGTAAACACTCAGCTAACCCCCAGTCCATTCTTGTACATGCATTTGCATATTATCTGATCTGCGCAAGGCAGTGCTGACACACTGGATGGGAAAACCCCTTTAATCCAAATTGGCAGTTTGCTACTATTAAACATGCTGGGGAAAAAGAAAATCTAATTTGTTGCAAAATTCTAAAACAATGACAGCTATGAACAGAGTTCTCCTCAAGCGGACCTGAGGGGGATCATCGACGCTAACAACACACTCATTATATGGTGTCACAGAGAACTGCTGAGATGCCGAAACAATCACGGGCACAGTGCGAGGAATGAGTTCAGCGGCAGGCCAGTTTGACAGCTGCCGAAACGCCGGAGCAGGCGGATCATCAACGCCAACAACACGCTCATTATATGGCGTCCCAGCGAGCTGCTGAAACAATCACAGGCACGGCGTGAGGAACAAGTTCAGCAGAAGGACAGCTTAAGAGCTGCCGAAAGGCCGGAGCAGGCAAACCATTGACGGCAGCAATTTGCGGAATATAGGCGGATCATTGACACCAACAACCCGCAGACAAAGTCACAGGCAGAGGCTAGTAAGAAGTGTATATTCCCTCCAAATTTCCAGGAGTCATCTATATCCTATAAGAACACACAAACACCCATCACCAGAAACTGCTGCCCAAAAATCATGTGTTTACCTGTCTCAGTGGTGAGGACAATTGTGATACAGTCAGTTCTCAGCTAAAAATATATACAATTTGTTGCCAATGAAATGTAAAGTAGTGACTATACATCATATATAAGACATGTGGCGAGGGGTTATTTAGGTGCTGGAGAACAGCAAGTCCCAGCAAATAGCTAATTCCCAGCAGCTGGAGGCCCCAGGGATGCTTCCCCTCTGCTCTTATATAAACACTGTCATCTACACAGAGGAATAGCAGGGTCCGCACTCTTTGAAGGAAGCAAAACAAACACTTCATGTTAATCCACAGTTGCAAAAGTAAATGGAGAGCGCAGCTGTATTAAGTGTAATATCTAAAGGGGTTGTCCAAGTACAGACAGACCTAGCGAAAATATCAGGCAAAGCGTGCGCCGGGCCAGGGTGCCATGCTGCAGTGCTCAGTTTTTATCATTTAACTTTTTCTTAATTTTGTCTTTTCTGTTGCAGAAATATTACATGACAAGGTCTTACTTTTTTTGCTATTTTTCTATATTATTATTTTTGTCTTCCCTTGGCAGTGGCAATTTGTAGGTTTATGCACAGTACTATTTTGGTATTACACAGCTAGAGATGAGCGAGTAGTGGAATATTCGATACTGGTTTTGAGTAGCCGCTAAATATTTGACCGAATATCGAATCCCATTATACTCTATGGGGGAAAAAATGCTCGTTTCAGGGGAAACCACAATTCGACTCAGGAGGGTCACCAAGTCCACAATGACACCCCAGCAAATGATGCCAACACCTCTGGAATACAACTGGGACAGCAGGGGAAGCATGTCTGGGGGCATCTAACATGCCCAAGTCCCAGGATTACCTCACTATCACACCCTATCAACTACACACTCCAAACTCAATATGGAAAATGGAAAAATACTTAGAAACCTTGGTACTATTCCGTTATCGGGCCAGCAGCAGCGCAGTTCAGCAGCAGCTTTCGGGACAGCAGTTCAGCAGCGGGAATTACAATGACATCCGAGGACTGCTGGCCCGATGCTTGTGCCCAGTAACCAGTACATCGATGACCCCCCTCCCCCATCCTTCTCCTCCTGCCAGTGCTGCCCCCCAGCTCTCCTTACATCTTCCCCGTACCCTCTCCCCGCCACACGACTAGGCCTCACCTCAGCGCTAGTACCGAGACCGAAAGGAAAGACACCGGGGCTCAATCCAGGCCCTGACAAGAAACACGCCGACTATAGGAACGGTGAGCTACAGCGAGCCGGAGGGACAAACTTTCTGCAGCGTCCGGCGGCTATCTAGTAGCATTCATTGCTCAAGATTTACGGTGAGGCCTATTACAGGGAGAGGGTACGGGGCAGATGTAAGAAGAGCTGGGGGGCAGCACTGGAAGGAAGAGGAGGATGAGGGCATCGATCGATGTACTGCCTACTACACACAAGCACGGCCTCTATCATCGGGCCAGCATCGGCTTAGTCATGTGGCGGGGAGAGGGTACGGGGTAGATGTAAGGAGAGCTGGGGGGCAGCACTGGAAGGAGGAGGAGATGGAGGGGGGGTCATTGATGTACTGGCTACTGGGCACAAGCATCGGGCCAGCAGTCCTCGGATGTCATTGTAATTCCCGCTGCTGAACTGAACTGCTGTCCCGAAAGCTGGTGCTGAAATGCGCTGCTGCTGGCCCGATAACGGAATAGTACCGAAACCTTCTTTCCTCTACATTAGTATGGACAGAAAGCAAATTTTAAGCTAAAGAAACATTAGCATGCACCCCTTTAAATCACGCTGCCAATGACAACCACAGATGGCATAGGCAATGGGAAATCCAACAGTACCCACCCTTAACTGTCATTGTGTGTGTGTGTGTGTGTGTGTGTGTGTGTGAGATGTGGTGAGACCTTCCAAAAATTACTTTTCTGGTCCTTAACGTGAGCCCTTCCAGATCAAGTTAGAGTCCCTTAAAGAGGACCTTTCACCATTTTGCCCACAGGCAGTTCTATATACTGCCAGAAAGCTGACAGTGCGCTGAGTTCAGCGCACTGTCGGCTTTCCCGATCTGGGCCCGGTGTGAAGAGCTTACGGCCCGGTACCGTAGCTCTTCTATGGTCAGAAGGGAGTTTCTGACAGTTAGCCATAGACGTCCTTCTTCACAGAACAGCCAATCGCGCTGTGCTGTGAGAGCCGGGAGGAACGCCCCCTCCCTCTGCTCGCAGTACTCGTCCATAGACGAGCATTATCAGGGAGGGAGGGGGCGTTCCTCCCGGCTCTCACAGCACAGCGCGATTGGCTGTTCTGTGAAGAAGGACGTCTCTGGCTAAACAAGGACAAGAAAGGTCATCTTTAAACATGGAATCGGGAACAATAAACTCTATTAGATCTACTCTATTAGACACCCTAGCAGGCCAAATATAAAAAATACTGCATGCCATCAATCAATATAAGGGTCATGGCCGCAAAATAACGCGGCATATACGATCCAGGCTCCCATTGAAATCAATGGGAGCATTTACGGCGTGCAAAGTCTCACACACCGTATATGTGCCACATCGCGCGGCACATTACTCCGTGTGAATGGACCCTAAATCTGAGCAGCAATCACATGACTGGCTATTATTCCATTGTATAATTATTCAACCTAAAAATGACTGCTGGCCGGCCACTCGCCCCCTTATGTAAACCGGAATCAGTAGCGGTTAGCAATGGAAACTGCAAAAGAGAAGAAACGATAAGCGAATTATAAAAAAAAAAAAAAATAACGTACAATTATTGCAACATATTAATTCCTGTATGATCAATAAAGACTTTGTGAATGGTCGGACAGCGCTTGCGTTACCAGTCCATCTGCCCACTCTTTCCGTCCTTTTAAAAGAAAACAGAATATGGCGTGTAATCCTCATCATTTAGTCAGACTTGTGCTACAACATCTGTCCTGAGAGTGTAACGCACATTATCACTCTACAATCCCCATCATGGGAATCCCCAAACACTGTCATCAGCAAGCAGGGTGGTCCTGAGCCCCTCTATATACAGTGTGTGATAGAAGAAGAATGTAACAGTGTTTATCCTCAGCACGTCCTGGAGTTTTATGTCTGATGGTCGCCTGCTATTGGGTGCCGGCAGGGCATGCTATCAATCACTGTCGCCCTGTGGTCCCTTACTAGCAATTGAGTACATTTCACTCCAATAAATAAACCATCCACTAAGTAGTATTTATGGGCTATACGCCATCCCTCAACCAGATACACATGATATATGTCACCTCCAAGCTGTATACAACAAACCACACAAAGTATTTCTAGAGTCGGCAGTGGTCACCGGCTCGGATTTATTATTGTGATTATGGCTAGACGCTGGCGTGCACATGGTGCATCTTTGGCTCATCTTGTTTGAGCTAAAATTTTTTACTTTCTCGATGTATGGGTGTGGCTTCTCTGAGAAGGGGTGTGGCTGAAAAGCACCAAAATTATGCCGTAAAATTCTGCCAAAAAATTAAAGGCAACTAAAAAGTTGTATAAACATAGTCTAAAGATACACAAGATTTATCATCCGGTATCAGTCACTGTGATAAACCTGGTGTAGTTTAGTTTGCCTTGTTTTGCTTTGTGGTGACTAACGCTATCTGATTACAGACGGATCTCTGGAGATGCCTACTACACTAGTGGTGGATACCGCTAACAACAGATGAAATTGAGGTAGGGTTCACACTACCATTGGTGCCGCTCAGAAGGTGTCCGTTTAAAAAAAACCAAAAAACGGACACCTATCATAACGGACACAAACGGACAGTAACTGATGGATCGGTTAGTCCTGCGCTACTCACCGTTTACTGCTGGATCGTACAGACTTTTAGACCATAACCCCTGTGTCCATAGGGCCATAGAAGATTATTCAGCCAAAATGTTCATACGTATGATCAGAATGCTTGAATTCTTCAATATTACATGGACAACGGGTAGGGACCCGATCCAGGCACCTGCATAACAATAGGACCGAGTGCCGCATACAAATTGTAATACTGTAATACTGTCTGACAATACACTGTGATTTTGCTGAGTGAGACGATTATCCAGGATTCACACTAACAAAAGACTACATTTCTCCCATTAGATTCAAGTGAATTTCCAGTGTTCTATACAGTACATTCACGTCACAAGTCAGGTCAGACGGTGAGATCAGGAAAAGGAGAAAAAGACACCGCAGAAGGCGGCTCAGTGGTAGCACTGTCCCCTCGCAGCCCTGGAGTCGTAGGTCAGAGCATTTTCTCCACTACCTGCTTCTCCACTGTTATATATGAAAAACTTACCACACTACTCACCATATTACACCTCGCCACATCATCCGTAATCTTACTACTATCCTGCCCCTATCCCACCGCCTCAACCCAACTCTAACCAGAGGTTTCTTCCTTTACAGCATCTTGAAGAAGTCATCTCTTGACAATTTCTTACTCCTGTACATCGATTCCCCAATCTCTAAACCTATATATCACAGAGCTCAGCTCCTCTCCCTCTATCATATAACCCTATATATCACTGAGCTCAGCTTCTCTCCTCTATCATATAACCCTATATATCACTGAGCTCAGCTTCTCTCCTCTATCATATAACCCTATATACCACAGAGCTCAGCTCCTCTCCCTCTATCATATAACCCTATATATCACTGAGCTCAGCTTCTCTCCTCTATCATATAACCCTATATATCACAGAGCTCAGCTTCTCTCCTCTATCATATAACCCTATATATCACAGAGCTCAGCTTCTCTCCTCTACCATATACCCCTATATATCACAGAGCTCAGCTTCTCTCCTCTATCATATAACCCTATATATCACAGAGCTCAGCTTCTCTCCTCTATCATATAACCCTATATATCACAGGGCTCAGCTTCTCTCCTCTATCATATAACCCTATATATCACAGAGCTCAACTTCTCTCCTCTATCATATAACCCTATATATCACTGAGCTCAGCTTCTCTCCTCTATCATATAACCCTATATACCACAGAGCTCAGCTCCTCTCCCTCTATCATATAACCCCATATACCACAGAGCTCAGCTTCTCTCCTCTACCATATACCCCTATATATCACAAAGCTCAGCTTCTCTCCTCTATCATATAACTCTATATATCACAGAGCTCAGCTTCTCTCCCTCTATCATATAACTCTATATATCACAGAGCTCAGCTTCTCTCCCTCTATCATATAACTCTATATATCACAGAGCTCAGCTTCTCTCCCTCTATCATATCCTATTAATATTATAAATGTGAAAGTTTGTGAGTTTGTGGGTTTGTATGTTTGGATGTTTGCATGTTCGGATGTTTGTTCCTCAATCACGGAAAAACCGCTCCACCGATTTGGCTGAAATTTTCCACAAACATAGTTAATACACCCGATTAAACAATAGGCTACTTTTCGTCACAATAGCGCACATACGTTTGTGCCAGGACCCCCACAAAACCCAAACTCACACCACCATCTCTTCAATCTCACACACTTTGGACCATAGCAAGTCACAAAATTCATATTGCCCTCTACAGCTTAGCCCCTAACCCCACACAATCACATTTACATATACTTTACCACTTTGCCCCTCACCTTAACGATACTCCAGGAGGCGCTCTTTAACGCTCCGGAGCAGCCATGTTTGCCGACCCCCACCGCTCTGACAATCCCCGACACCCCCCACCCATGTCAATACCCCTAGGCGGTCTAATAAATGCAAAAAAAAAAAGTTTAAAAAACAGTAAAAAAAATATAAAAAAAGAAATAAAAAGGATTAAAAATTCAAATCACCCCCCTTTCCCTAGAACACATATAAAAGTAGTTAAAAACTGTGAAACACATACATGTTAGGTATCCCTGTGTCTGAAATCGCCCGCTCTACAAAGCTATACAAATATTTTTCCTGTTCGGTAAACGCCGTAGCGGGAAAAATGGTCAAAAGTGCCAAACCGCCATTTTTTCACTGTTTTGATTCTGATAAAAATTTGAATAAAAAGTGATCAAAGCAATAACATTTCCCGAAAATGGTAGAACTACAAAGTACACCCGGTCCCGCAAAAAAAGACGCCCTATACATCCCCGTACACACACGTATAAAAAAGTTACGGCTGTCGGAATATGGCGACTTTTCAAAAAATAATTTTTTAACACAGTTTTGGATTTTTTTTTTTAAGGGGTCAAAATGTAAATAAAACCATATAAATTTGGTATCCCTGGAACTGTACCAAAACACAGAATACAGGAGACATGTCATTTTGGTTGTACAGTGCACGCCGTAAAACCAAAGCCCGTAAGAAAGTCGCAGAAATGCATTTTTTCTTCAAATCCGCCCCATTCTGAATTTTTTCCCTGCTTCCCAGTACATTATATAGAATAATTAATGGTGGCATCATGAAGAAAAATTGGTCCCAGGAAAAATTAAGACCTCATATGGCTCTGGGAGCGGAGAAATAAAAAAGTTATGGGGTTTAGAAGGAGGGGAGTCAAAAACGAAAATCAAAAAATGCCATCGGCGGGAAAGGGTTAACTTCAAATACTTCTGTCCCAAAGTCACTATGTAAAGTTTCTCACAACACCGTATATATAGCAGCTCAAATACAAAGTAACTTCAACACAAAAGTCTCACGTATTGTCTGAATTACAGCAAAAACAAGATAGAAAGTTACATTTCATATCCCATACCTTATACACAGTACGAAAACCTTACCCATGCCTACAATCACCGCAGACGAAGTCGCGGGTACCAGCTAGTAACCTATATATCACAGAGCTCAGCTTCTCTCCTCTATCATATAACCCTATATACGGTATCACAGAGCTCAGCTCCTCTCCCTCTATCATATAACCCTATATATTACAGAGCTCAGCTTCTCTCCTCTATCATATAACCCTATATATCACAGAGCTCAGCTTCTCTCCTCTATCATATAACCCTATATATCACAGAGATCAGCTCCTCTCCCTCTATCATATAACCCTATATATCACAGAGCTCAGCTCCTCTCCCTCTATCATATAAGGGTGCATGCACACTACGTAACGCCGGGCGTGTATGAGAGCCGTACACGCCGGCGTTACAGCAGGGCTGCCGAACACTTCCCATTCACTTCAATGGGAGCGCTCGTAACAGCGGCGTTTACGAGCGCTCCCATTGAAGTGAATGGGAAGTGTTCGGCAGCCCTGCTGTAACGCCGGCGTGTACGGCTCTCATACACGCCCGGCGTTACGTAGTGTGCATGCACCCTAACCCTATATATCACAGAGCTCAGCTTCTCTCCCTCTATCATATAACCCTATATATTACAGAGCTCAGCTTCTCTCCCTCTATCATATAACCTATATATCACAGAGCTCAGCTCCTCTCCCTCTATCATATAACCCTATATATCACAGAGCTCAGCTTCTCTCCTCTATCATATAACCCTATATATCACAGAGCTCAGCTTCTCTCCCTCTATCATATAACCCTATATATTACAGAGCTCAGCTTCTCTCCCTCTATCATATAACCTATATATCACAGAGCTCAGCTCCTCTCCCTCTATCATATAACCCTATATATCACAGAGCTCAGCTTCTCTCCTCTATCATATAACCCTATATATCACAGAGCTCAGCTCCTCTCCCTCTATCATATAACCCTATATATCACAGAGCTCAGCTTCTCTCCTCTATCATATAACCCTATATATTACAGAGCTCAGCTTCTCTCCTCTATCATATAACCCTATATATCACAGAGCTCAGCTCCTCTCCCGCTATCATATAACCCTATATATCACAGAGCTCAGCTTCTCTCCTCTATCATATAACCCTATATATTACAGAGCTCAGCTTCTCTCCTCTATCATATAACCCTATATATCACAGAGCTCAGCTTCTCTCCTCTATCATATAACCCTATATATCACAGAGCTCAGCTTCTCTACTCTATCATACTTTGCTCTCAGGGGAGCAGAAATCACCTGACAGGTTCATTTAAACACCTATACGCTGAGGCCCCACATCGCAAAAATTTTTGTTGTTGCAGATTTTGCTTTGTGGATTGAGCAGAAGGAAGAAGTATAAGAAATTTCTATATTTTTCCGATTCCTTTTGCAGCCACTTTTGACTGTGGGTCTAAAAACTGCAGAAAAATCTGCAATAAAAAAAAATGCTTTTCTGCAATGTGGGTCCTTAGCCTTACAGCTTGACCACACACCTATTTTGAGAAAGACAAATAAACAAAAAACTACACAGGTGCAGGTCTGTGTGTTGGCAGCGTAAAGTCCAAGAAAATCTTGCATAGCACAGTGGCATGTAGAAAGTTATCATGATCAAATAAAATGGACACCCCCTCCCCTTTCCCAGCACCTACTGCACCCAAAAACTCCGACCATTTTCATTTTTGAAATTTTCCAGTAGCTGCTGCATTCCCCCCCCCCCCCCCGGCTTATACTCGAGTCAATAAGTTTTCCCAGTTTTTTTGTGGTAAAATTAGAGGCCTCGGCTTATATTCGGGTTGGCTTATACTTGAGTATATATGGTAAATGGAAAGGCTATTCATCCCTTTAGTATATTTAGCAGGGTTCCTTAGGCTGGACGACCCTCTGACAACCCAATACAGGGGCATTAGCGTGTATTATTGCTCCCAAAGCCTCACAATGTGTATATATTATATTTAATATTAGACTAGAGATCTATATACGTAATACAGCAATGTACACTGATCCACATGGGAATATAACAATATGAGCACAATCCTCAGCCTGGTGTCAGCAGTGGTAATACCTTCCAGTTTCCCTAGTGATGCTGCACAATACAGGTGCCGAGGGATTAACATTACTGAGTTATGTTAATCTGGAAGAAAACACCACTCACCAGCACTATGTAAGAACTGTGATATAATCTCCATATTATCCGCTATCCCCTGACATACACTAAAGGCCACTCCAACAGTGGGTTCCTGCACTATAACACTATGGCGACAACTTTCCCACACTTGCCCAATTTGGATTCTGCCTCCACAAAAGGATCCGACATCATAGAGGGTTACACAGAGCCACATTCTTCTCTGCTGGCACACGGGGGCCGCACATGTCTCTGAGGATGACCCAACGTGACGGCTGACACAAATCCTACCTGACTGGTGACAGAGAAGACGCCAAAGAGCGGAATAAAAAAAATCCAAAGATCAGAGGATCATGGATTGTATGAGCAGCAGGAGCTATGTGACATGTCAGTGGTGCACGGGGTACTGCACAGTGTGCACTGGAGGGTAACACGTGAAGGAGAAACACAGAAGGTCCACATGGAAAAGGTCCCTGCAAGATACAAGAGCTATATGGCAGAGCCTCAGTATAGAGGGAGCTCTCTGTGTGATGGGGAACAGGATTTAGGAGCTGCACATCACCGAGCCCATATGTGCCAATATATTATGTGCTATATTCAATATTATTAAATAGCCTGAATATAGATGTATATATATATATATATATATTTATCGCACAGCAAACCCATATTCAATACATAGATTTTTTGCTAAACAGAGAAGTGCATCATTCCTATACCTATAACCTATTACATGTCACTATCTAGTCCATACACCTAAATAACCCTTATATGGATCTCTAGTCGATTCATTGCAGGTTTGTACACATCTATCCATCTCTAGCCACACCTACCCATATCTATCTACACTTATCTCCATCCATCCATCTTTCCAGAAATAAGATTTGTTTATTTATTTTTTTTAAAGGGGGTTTAATAGTGATTGTAAAATAAGAGTAAATAAAGAAACATCTATTTTCCCCATTACTGAACTGCTGACAACATTTCTGCATCTGGATATTTAGCTATTTCCGGCAGACATGCACCCCTGGCTGATTCCAGTGACAACCCCTTACAGAAACCTGAAGCGAACCTTTTAGAATAATATTATACTTTGTTACTGACATCAAAAAAATGAAATAAAACAAGTAACATCTACAGCTGTCTGTGCGTCATATCAGCGGGGAGGGAGACTCCGGCCGTGTACTCAGTCTTCTGTCCACAGTGCAAATGCACAACATGTACCAGCAACAATATAGATACAGAGCAAAAGATCATAATATAATACACAGCATGCCATACACCGGGATATGTTACATAGCAGCAAATCCATGTAACCATGTGTGATACATGTAAGCATGGGCATGTAGTGATGGTGTGATACATGTAAGCGTGTACATATTGCCATGTATGATGCACTTGTGATACATGGAAGCATGGGCATGTAGTGATGGTGTGATACATGGAAGCATGTACATATACTCATGTATTACAAGTGTATCAGACATGTAAGACTAGACATGTAGTTATATCTGCTGCATGTGTGATGTTACCTGTAATAGTTTGATACATGTCTAACTTCACATACTTGCTCCATGTGTTACACGATGCAGTCACATGTATGACATATGACAAAGTGTAATACAAGTCCTGCCTGTGAAGTGATACAGCCATGCAGATACTGCCATACACTCCATGTAGGTGACATGTGTCAGGTACATGTGGGTGCAGCACATCCTTGGGGACCCCGGACTATGTGCAGAGTTGCGGGCTGTCACTTTGCACCTACCCCCCGGTCTCAGCTCCCGAGTCCTCGCAGTCATCCTCTCCGGTCTTCTCCATGTCAGGAGTCAGGGAGCCATAGCCCTCCGTGCCGTGTGCCTGCACTCAGTAACCGGAGCCCTCCAGCCCCGGCTCTCCCTCCTTCCCTGCCCAGGCTATCTCCGCCTTCTGACCTCTCCTTTCTTCTCCCTTCAGGTCTCTGCTTCTCCTGGATGAAGCCGCCCCTAGCAGCCCCCAGCCCCGCCTCCCCCCATCCTTTGTATCGGCCAGTGAATGAGCTCGCTCGTCTCCATCCTCTGTCACCAGCGGCAGCTACCACTCTATGGCTGACAGGGGGGTTCTAGGGGCGGGACGGCAACCGAGGTGTTTGTGGAGAAGTGACCCTGTGAACTTCTGAGGAACTTGTGGGCTCTAGGCAGGCCCGGGGCTAGACAAGGAGGCCCCTGATAAGAGGGAAGGTGTTAGTGACTGTAGGCTGGATGTCCTGCCTTACTGCCAGGTGTCTGCAGAGCCCATCTGGGTAGTGATATAGATGTCTGCAGAATTAGGCTAGGGCTACGCGGTGACCTTGTGTCATGTGACCTAAAATTTTTGTACGATATGTCTGGGACTTACCGTATTTTAGAGTTGTGATTTACGCCAAGTTCACGTTAGTCACGGACAGAGGAAAAGAACAACGATTAGGCGGACCACTAAGACCGCCATTACACACGGTGACACCCGCACGCACCCCATTGCAAAACTGAATCCGGTAAACAAAAAAGCCATGAGTGCAGGAGTTTTTTATCCACCGATTTCAGGCGGACATGGCAACAGAGACTCCGGCCCTTAGGCTCGGTTCACATTTGCGCCTTGCTCACCTTCATTCATATCCGCCGGGGGACCCAAATGACGGAGAGCCCGTCCGCTAAAACAGTGAACCTCACAGACTACCGGCGCCCGGTCTCCGCCTTGCAGATGTCCGTTTCCTGCCCGAGAAACTGGACTTCAGCTTTCAAACCCATTCATTTGAATGGGTTTGCAAAGTGTCCGCCCGTGAGCATCTTCTGCCTCTCTGCGGCAAAACCGTTTTTTTTAACCGGACACAAAGTCGGACATGCAGGACTTTCGCTGCGGAGACCAGAAGACGCTCACCGGTGGACACTGAATGTCAGGTTTCCGTCTCCTGTCGGCAGAAGACGGAAACCCTTAAAGTGGAGATCTGGTGTGAACCCACCCTAAAACCAGCAGAGAGAAATGTCCTCTGCTGATTTTCGGCGGAATCTACCAAGGAGTCTCTGAGGGAGACTCCAACACAGATGTGAACGAAGCTCTAGCTGTAAAAAAAGTGACAATCCCAAGCCAGCAGGTTTGGTTATTTACTGACAGTCGTGTTCGGTCATATTTAGCAACATTTCAGATTATTTTTGTACAGTAGAAATTCCTGGTGAAAGGCAAAACCCAATCTGCAAATTCACCTTACATTCTGCAATGTAAAATGACCCCTTTTGATCAGGTCGCTGGCCATGACTCTTTTTTGCGGCATGACCAGAGAGTCCAGTGGTCCAGGAGGTCGCCCCTGTTTATGGGAGCCTCCGAGAAGTTGCGGGAGAGTTGGCAAGAATGTGTTAGGTCAGCCACATTAACAATAATCAGATGTGATGTCACAATGTAACACTGCAGCACAACGAAAAAGTCACTGCGCAGATTTAACCTTGAGGCTGTGGACCCATGTGGCGTGAACAGTCCCTGCAAAGTAGATTCTAGCAAATTCCATCCATACATTGGCAGAATGCGGACACACTGCGATGTCCAAAACTGTTGCAGATTTGGAAATCACAGCATGTCAATTATACCTAAGGAAATGTCAGCGGTTTCCCTATAGGTATAATTGAAGCAGAAAGTTCGCAGAGGAAAGTGCTGCGGGAAAAACCACAATGCGATTCAGCAACAGTTTTTCCCATAGTGTTTTGGGTCTTTTTTGCTGCGGCCCGTTACGTGGGGCTATAGCCTAAATGTGTAATCCAGGAGCTGAACCAGCATCCTATCCCCAGGGCTGCAGATTCAGAACCTCTGGCTTCTGGAGTGGTTTACATGTCTAGTAGGCAGCTCGGTCCTCTTTCCCTGATGCTTGGCATGACATTTACTACAGGAACTGGCAGATTCACTCATCGTAATAGCAATATCAGCCCCCTACGCTGTCACTCCCACAAGGGGCTTTGTGATTACAATGAGCAAGTCTCTCAGCCCCTGTAATATTAGGCCAAGGCCCAACATAGCAAAAAGCAACCCAAACAAATTGCCTTTTTTTGGAAATCGCAGCGAGTCCCCACTGCGGTGTTTACCGCATAGTGGGCATGGGTTTCGCATAAACATAAGTAGTTTTCCCTCAATGGGTGTATCTAATGTGAGCCACTGAATAGGCGTAAACCGAGCGTGCACGTGTATGCCTAAATCAGGAGGAATTGCTGTCACAGCTATATGAAGTGTATGGGTGATTTTAGATTGGTCCTAATAGGGAAGTTCTGATAATATAATACTATTTTAATAAATATTTTTCAGGGTGATATATTTGGGGGTATTTTTCTTTTCCGTACGCAGGATACAATATCGTCCTATATGAGTAGCAAGTACTGCGCTGAATGCGGGAAATTGGATTGTGACTGAACACAAGACCGTTCGGATTGTCCCTAGATTAGGACGCATTATTCAATTAGCTTTACCATGACACATGGACGTTCACATGAGCGGCAGGTAATCCAAAGCTTTCACCAAAGATCAGCCTGCTGCAAATACAGAAATAAGAATACAAACAAGCCAATACAATCCATATACAATCCGTATCAGGAAAGGTTCTGCTATATCCTAATAGACAGTAAGGTAACAAAGCCACAGATGAAAGCATTGTGTTTGTACCCAGAGGATCAAAATGTGGATTACTAATTTACCAAAATGTCAGAACAAGAGGTAGTAAGAGAGGATTGTCTGTCTGGATACTGTTATGTATAATCTTACATTATGTAACAAATAAAGTTTATGTTCCTAAAACCTGGAATCCTTTATACCCCCTAAGGACCCGGATTCGGAAGGCCAAGGCTCTTCCAAAGGTGGGTCCATATAGAACAGGGCCTATCCTCGGTCGTGTACATGAGGCCTAAAGGACTGGTCTTTTTTGGACCATAAAGGGACTGTACTAGGTTACGCAGTTGAGCATCCATGGCGCGAACTACCCTATCCAGATGGTCCCACAAATTCTCGATTGGGTTCAAGTCCGGGGAATTTTCTGGCCAAGGGAGTACGGTAAACTCCTCCTGGTGATCCTCGAACCACGCACGTACACTGCGAACTTTATGACACATAGCATTGTCCTGCTGGTAGACGCCATTATCCTGAGGAAAAACAATCTGCATGTAGGGGTGAACATGGTCTGCAAGGATAGAGGCATACTTGTGTTGATTCATCGTTCCTTTCACAATGATGAGTGCACCCAGATGGCTGATGACACGTGCCTTCTGCCATTGGTTATTTAACGTTGACGTCAAAAGTAGGCGGTGGTGACATTAATAGGACTGGACTGTGTATAAGGGTGATGTTAGCAGCTGTCATACAATGGCACACATCAGGGTTATATATTCAGCAGATACGTTGAGAGATTTTCCAGATGTATCACTTAAAGTTAAGTTAAAATACTGTGTGAACAGAGCCTTATTTCTTCGTTATGAAATGAGCAGACTGTGTGATGTTCAATACAGCTTCATTTTCCACTTTATTTAATGTCTGTCCCCTACATTAGCCATCTGTTGTGCTCATGAGTCTTCAAGCAAAATCCCTAAAGAGGACCTTGTAATGCATTATTTAGCAGGTAAGTTCCTAGAGGAAAGCTCCTTTATTCTTTCTCTTTTTGTCTCATTAACTTTGGTTTTCATTATTCGCCATTCGCTATTTGTATTTCTTCCCTTGATATTAAAGGAAATAGTTTTATTGGTTTTCTGTTCTTTCCTACATGGCACCATTGTATTAGAAAACCCCTGACACTTTTTCCAACTACTATGACATTTTTTCATTTGCATTGCTTCTGACTTATTTCCAAAAGGCTCTATACTATTTTTCTATTCAGTAAAGTGGTGGAGAACCGTGTCAAATTCAGTCTGGTTCACCCGCCCTGTATTCACCATGCATCACTGACCTCTGTACCTGAAGCCTTCATATCACTACTGTGCAATGGCTGAACACTTGTGCGCAAAGTTTAATGCTATATTCACTACGCCTGATTTTTTTTTTTTTTTTTTTTTTTTTTCTAAATGTAGATTGTGAGCCCCACATAGAGCTCACAATGTACATTTTTCCCTATCAGTATGTCTTTTTTGGAATATGGGATGGAAATCCATGCAAACATGGGGAGAACATACAAACTCCTTGCAGATGGTTTTTTGCCCTTGGTGGGATTTGAACACCAGGACTCCAGCGCTGCAAGGCTGCAGTGCTAACCACTGAGCCACCGTGTGGCCCCTACTACGCCTGATTTTTTAACATGGTTGCATTAATTTCACATGATCGATATTTTGATGTTACGTTATCACGGACCATAAAAAGATAGGTCATGCACTATTTTTGTCCATTTTCATGGATCCTAATGTATGAGGGATCCATGAAAATGGCTGCCCCTCGGGTGCAAAACGGATATGAAAAATTTTCTATATTTTTTTTCTTGCTTTTATTTTTAGACTCCCTAGAGGGTCTTGAACCTCATAGGGTCTGATCACTAGTACAATATACTGCATTGCATTGCAGTATACTGGAAATTCTATAGAGTTCTATTACATACAGTTTATATAACAGTAGAATTATACTAAAGACAGACCCTTCAAGGTGCTCCAGGTTGTCATAATAAGAGATCACAGTTTCCCCAATTCTTGTTCTGTCACGAATATGGTCACCGCCGGTAAATAGTTACCTCGGTTATCTTTGACCAAAGCATCTAAGGATTTAATGCCCGTGATCAGAGCGGTCATTGATGACGGCATTGTTGCCAGGTCTCCAGCTTGTAATACAGCGGAGACCCAGTGATGTTGGGAAAGGGTTGAAAGAGTGGGCTTGGAGAACGTATGGTTTATTAGGTCATGTCTCTGTATTTTAACTCTACTACCAAAGATCTTGTTGGACTCTCAAGTTTTTTGTTATTATATAACTTGATGCAGGAATTTTTGATCTTTTCACAAGTGCCTTCTACTGTAGCACTATATAGCTTCAAATAGAAGCTTAGGTCTTGGAGTCAATCTTCACGTTAAGTTACCACTCCTTCCATACAGATTTCTCTAGATCAGTGGGTCTTAACCAGAGTTTGATCGAACCCTAGACCCTATGCACGGTTCATATTGTGTACCAGTAAAAAAAACATATACCTATGTCTTGAATTTTGAAGAAAAATCATATTTGATTTATCACTAAAGAAGGGTTCAGTGAATGTGCATATGGAACTGGTGGGTTCGGTACCTCAAACAAGGTGAAGAACCACTGCTCTAGATAGATGAAGGGCATGTTTTTCTGGATGGGACATTGTACTCTGTTTAAAATGAATATATAGCCTCGTGCATTATAGCTATTTCAACTCTTCCAGCTCATGTTCCTACCTCCTTCTTCAAGATGGTTAATTCACTCCAGCTTTCCTTTGTTTGAGCAGGAAAATCAGCGAGGCTAATGCAAACTTTACTCTGTTGCTCAAAGGAAACTGGAGGACTTGCTCTTCATGAACTCAAATCTTATTATGTAGTGCTCACCTATCTTGTGTTGCCCAGTGTAGACATTATACAGTTAAGGCTGGTCTTACACAACCGTATTGAATGTATGGTCCGCAATTTGCTGATCAAGATCATAGACTCCGCAGACATCCATGTCCTGCCGCACTTGCCCATAGAGTTCTATGGGCGAGTCCGTGTAGTGCCGCAATTCACCGCCATTACGGACATGTTCTATAAATTGCGGACCACGGTTGCGGCCCGGCCACACCACGGATAAAATATCCGGTGGTGTAAGAGGCCGCATTGAATATAACGTGTCCACAATTGAAAACCCTCAATTCCGGACCATTTGCAGACTTACATTACGGCCGTGTAAGACCAGCCTTAATCCTGGTCCCAAACAGAGCAGGATTTCTCTCTTATTCCATTGGGGGGTATCCATTGGTTGGAATCTATACACTTGTGACACTTGTGTTTCTATCCCACAATAGTACCCATTCTTAAGGTTACTTGAGTTTTCATGAAAAGTTGAAATATGTGCAGGATCTTGCTGGTCAACCTGTTCTAGGACTGTATAAGCCTTCATACACTGTGTACTACCAGTTTTTCTGAGCTAATAATCACATTATGGCTGAAACACATTTTATATTTGTCTCTGAGCCAGGGGGTATGTACAATGAGTAGCAGTCCGGCCCCCTCTCCCATCCATTGCTGTTCTGCCATTGTGTCAAAAGACCCTGACCCTGGTCCATTGGGTCTTTGGAGGAAACACTAGTTACGGCACTTTTTTGCCTTACATGCTGGAGATGTGGTAGAGGTAAAGGTGCTGTTCATCGATACCTTTGGTCATGCCCGCTTCTCATGTAGATAAAGCAGCCAATGCAGATTTGAGCTTAGCCTTAATCTGCCTCTCAGTTTCTTACTTTTCAAGGTATCTTCTTGCTGTTCTTGATCAGGACATCATTGTAGAGATCAAGAGGCTCAAGTCCCATACAGACGTAAGAGGATAATGGTCTGTATGGATAATGTTTAGTTTCTATGTAATGCAGATCTCACTTTAACATGCCCTGGTAATAAGAACCCTCACTGGTGCTCTGCCAGGTCAGTACTCACTACACCGGGCTGAAGAGATGCAAACACAGCGAAACGGCCGTCCTCGGTTGAGATACTGAACCTGGTAAAATCCCAGCATCATTGCGAACACAAGGCCTCTGGAAGGTCAGGCATGATGTTAAAGGGAGCGCCCCCTATAGGGGTGCATGGCTGAGGTTCTGTCTTCCTAATTACATAATGGAGGACAGACTTGCACATCCTCAGCTAGCGCCCTCTATTGGTGTGCACACACTGAGGCTCTGTCTTCCTAATTACATCATGGAAGACAGATTTGCATATTCTTCCCATGATCCCTTGCACAGTGGAGAGCTAATGGCTTAATAAGACTCCACACACCTATATGGTGGTCTCCCCCTATGGAGTGACGATATCCCCCCGGACCTGGTGCTCTGTAGTAAATGTATTGTGGACTCTCACTTGCAATGATGAAATCAATTCCAGGATCCTTGTAGAAATATCTAAGCATATTATATTTATATTAACTTTCTCTAGTAAGTGTTCACTCATAAAACTACACAAAAAGAATCCATTCTAAAAACTGCATTTAGGGCTAAAATATTTTTCAGTTATCCAGTAGGGAAAAATAATGACTTTTCCAGAGGCAAAGAATTCCCGGAATCTAGAAAACTGGAATCTAGAGACAGTGTAAGTATATTGAGAACCAATTACATAGGAATCCACTATGGGGGAGGGGGGGGGATACAGGAAAATCTGGGCTACTGAAGAAATACCTGCAGGATGGGGACTACATCATAGGCTGAGGGCTGAGAAATGGGATAAGATGAAATTTTTTGTGCTTTTTAGTGGTGAATGTCTCATACATATAGGAAATCTATAAAGGTGACAAAAGCAACGCTGTGTGACAGATGAAAGTCACTGCTGTGAAAATGCAATGGGCAACATAAGGCGACTTTGTAGCAGTGACAGATCAAAAGCCAGCGCAATGAACAATATTATTTTCATTCAGTGTGTACCTCCAACACATAAAACACCTGTACAGCCATAAAATACACAAAAATTATAGCACAGTGACACAGTTTCACCTCCTGTCAGGTCAAAAACACTGTAGCCCCAGTCTTTATGGTGCTCATAAGATTTCAAGGCTCCTGTGAGCCGTTATATAATAGTCAACCTGTCATCGCTACCAATACTTCAATGTTCAAGTTAGACCTGGTTCATATCTGCGTTCGGGCCATTCCGTTCCCCTATCTGCATGATGTATGTGGAGAGTTCAGTCCTGCAAGTAGAACTTTTCTCTCTGCATTTTTTTGTGCAGAAATCACATGGACCCCATTAGGGGTGTTTGGAGTTTACTCTCCGCGTATTCTGTGTACACTCCGCTCATTTTGTTCATTATACACGTGTAAAAATACATGTGTAAAATGTAGTTAGCCATTGAGTATAATGCGCGTCTTTTTGCAGGGAGAACATACAAACTCCTTGCATCCGTTGTACCTGGCAAGATTCGAACCCAGGACTCCAGCGCTGCAAGGCTTCAGTGCTAACCACTGAGCCACCATGTTGCCTCCCCAAATGTGGATTTTGACCCCAGCAGAGCAGCAGTGGACTAAGGTTCTTTGGCTCCAGAAAACATGGATCTGAGGACCAATCCCCTATCTATACAGAACTCATACAGGCTCATCCTCCATCTACACAAACATACTGTATGCACATCATAATATATGACATAAAATTTCATATAACATAACATCAAAATTTGGAAATAGTGGGGAAAATTCAGCGTTCCCTTTCCTGGCATGGAGGGATGATATTGAGGCACCTTTTCTTCTGCCTTGTCCATTGCATTGTGCAAATCAAGGAGAGCCAAGACGTTCACACCTTGGCCCGACAGATTTAATATAACTCACTGGGGCTATAAATGGATCCCGAGCTTGAATATTTTGCAGAAAGTACAGGTCCTTTTTAAGAGGGGCAAAATCTTTTCCTTGGCCAAATATTGCAATCCGAATAAATACCTGGATCAATGACACATTTCCAAAAGCCAGGCACGTATATTATCACTTTCAAGAAAGACATTGCAATCCTTATTGAACTTTCTCTGAATTTCATATTCTCACTGTTCTTACAGTAAAGATCCCCCTCCATGTTGGTGCAGGAACCATCTTTCACATAGAAGTAGTGTCTTACCTCACAATCGGAACGCTTTCTCTCCCCATTCTCATGATGATTCACTTCCTATGATAATAGTTAGAACAATTCTTTGTATATTGAATAAATCCAATTCATAAATGAATATTTCATGGTAACATCTCTTTGAACCTTTGAGGAATATAACGTTTGTAGAAAGGTGTGAGGATATATACAGGGCACATGTACGATCACCTAATCCAAATCCTATTCATTAAGTTATAAGATTGAATTTAATGGGGATTAAATAGAATTAGAAAAAGACGCTTTCTCCAGAATAAATGCTAAGCAGGTCAGTCTGTATACCTGAGTTCACAAGACCCCATCACACTTTACTATTAGCCTTATATATAAATCACCCCTGTAAGTGAACGCATGGTGCGTTGTGATTGTCACTGCCACCTAATATGTCACCTATTTAAGGGTAAAGGAAGGTTAATGAGGTTCTCTTATTTCTAAGCATAATGTCGCTCAGTACTATCGTATTACGCAAATTATGACCTTGGGGTTTAGATCTTGTCTGCAGGGGTGGGCGGTGTATTTTGTCTTATATAATAATCATTAATAGAGACACATACAGGAATCATTCAATATGGATCATCATTGTAGTGCTACCTGCGCCGCAACCCAATGGAGGGAACTGGTGGATGGGAATAGTGGTCATAGTTGCCAACAGTAGTCCAGTGACACTCAACTGGCTCCTCTGACAACCTGCCAAGTTGGGTAATGTTGTGAGGGTCTGCAGTGTAGCCAATGGTGGTGGCAGTTCCTTGGGGTGCTTCCAGTTAGAGGAGGGTCCTCCCCTGAGCCAGTGATGGTGTTTGGAAGGGTCCTGATGGTAAGTGCAGGAATGACTCAGAAGGCAGTAGCGTAGTTGAACCAATGATGTAACTTTACTTAGGTAACAAGGAACCAATTCAGCTTCCTGGGTGGGAGTAATATTTCAGAGTTCCACTGGTGGTTACTGGTACTGGACTTGGTCAGAGCGATGCCTAGGAATATTTGTATGGAGGCTGAGTGTGAATAAGTCCGTCTGCACCCTGTCTACCTCCATGCTGTGAGGTTCTGGGAAACCTCCACTTCTCTTCCAAACTTGGCACTTCTCTCCCTTCAGGGATCTTGACTGCAAATATTCCTTGTCTTAGGTCTGTAACGATGAAACATAGACAGGTGACTTCAAGAGCCCAACACATCTCTCTGGGCCTACACGGTCTCTCAGCAAGGTCCACTCCACTGCCAGGACTAATCTCTACTATCTGTCTTCTGGAGACTTCCAATCCTCCTGCAATGAAGGGGATACCAGGCCACAGTGGGAAGCGCCATAAAATAGGAAAAAAAACAAAAGAGAAGCTGAAAAATATAAATATAGATAAATTGGGATGCTGCACCTATATCTGTATTACTGGATTCTAAGGGCTGGTAGACTGGCCTAACACCTAAGGGCTAGTTCACACGTGGGCAAAGGGGAGGTTTTTGACAGCGGAATTCGCTTCAAAAACCTCTCCTTTAACATGGTGGTCTATGTAGACCACTAGCTTTTTTTTTCCTCCTAGCGTTTTCCGCCTGAAGAAGCGACATGACCTTTCTTCAGGCGGAAAACGCCTGAAGAATTGCATAGAAGTGAATGGGAGGCGAAAACCGCGCGGTAAAAAACCGCGCGGTTTTTTGCACACAAAACCGCGCGGTTTTCGCCTGCAGTTTCTATAGCACATATAGGAAAAAAAAAACTAGCGAAAACCGCTAGCGAAAACCGCGTCAAAAACCTCGTCAAAAACCGCGTGGAATGCAAAAAACAGCGTCAAAAAAACTCCTCGAGGTTTTTTACCTCGCACAAATAAGCTAGGCGGTTTTCATGTGTGAACTGACCCTAAGACACCTAACTGGGGGGCAGATTATTTATACTCTGTGTGCAAGTTTTCGGGTGTAGAAGGCATGCAAAAGTTGCACAAGGAGGGTTTTTGTGCAAAAATGTATGATTTTTTTTCTTTTTATGCCGCCCTCGCCACTTTCCTCACCACAAACCCCTCCAGGTTTATGATTACTTACTGGCAAAAATGATGGCTCAAAATATGTCAGCTAGATTTCAGTACGGGCACACAGCCCCCTGGAGGGTGCACCTGATTTATGAGGAGGTCAGTCTGCATGAATCTCCCCTATTATGTGTCTACTATATATATTGCTCCTGTTGCCAAACAGCAGCACATTATTTTTTGTGCCCTTTGGCTAATAGGAGAATGCACCTTTTGGGGTACTCTGCTGTTCCTTACATATCTCAGTATATTTAGCTGACATATTCACGTTAATGGACAGAGGTCCCAATTGTACAGAGTGGTAATGTGTGTTAGCATGCTAAAGACTGTTACAAGCCACACAAAGATATATATTATAGCTCATTGTATCGGAGCAGCGTGTACCATTCTCTGAGCTGACATCAGGACTGGAATACTTAGATACAAAGCTATACTGTGTAATGTAAGTGAGACAATGCACTGCTACATAACTGGCAATGATCTACAATGTGATTGTGATGTCATTGTACTAATGTGAATTAATCAAACACATAGATGTATTGTATCAATATTCAAGCCTGTACCTCAAGGGCCAACAATACATTACTGCATTGTGGATTCAGAGCTGTGAGCGGAGCAGCTATCATGGTCATATGGATTATTTGTACTCAATTCATCATTGTATCATTTCATCATTGTGTCTTGAGCCAGTCATGAGCATTGTTGGGTTTTAAAATCTTACCACTAAAATTAGGGGCATACACCATTTTTACAAACAGGTTTTTGCTGAGCAGGAGTTCCCCTATATAGTATATTCCTCCATCAGTTGACTCCACACAGCATAATGCCCCATTATACCTCCATACAGTATAATAATGCCCCATTATGCCTCCATACAGTATAATGTCTATAGCTCCCACATAGTATAATGCACCGAGCATCAGCACAATATAATGCCCCAAGCTCCCACACAGTACTGGGCCCAGGAAGTGAGCGGTGAGTATGTTTCTCAGTACTCACCTCTCTTAAGGTCAGTTCACATGGAGTTTTTTGCAGGCGGATTTTGACGTGGAATACGCCTCAAAATCCGCGTGCAAAAAAAGGCTCCCATTCACTTCAATGGGAGCGCTCGCTTTTTTTTTCCACTAGTGAGTGCCCTATCTTGCCACAGATTCCGCTGCTGACTCAGCCCCGGCGTTCGCGGCGCAAGACTCACTCCCGATTAGACCATTCAGTCAGCCTAATCAGGAGCGGGAAGCCACAACCGATTGCCGATGCACTGCATTGACATCCCGTCGCAACTTACCAAGCTAAAAAGTCACACGGCAGGAAAGGTTTTCGCCGTGTGAACGTACCCTTAGGACTCCCCACTCCCTTCTCTGCTCCTGGCACCAATGCAGTCTACGTCAGAGCATAGCTGGCGCAGAGAAGGAGCGGGAATCCTAGAAGTGGTGGGCAATAAGAAATGTTCTCACCGCTGACTCCCCGAGTCCAGTTTGTAAACAGGAAACACTTCCAACAATACTGATAGTCGTGCTCATTGGTTAGCAGGGCCCTATAACCATCATCTTTTTTTTATGATGATGAAGATGAGCGTCATCATCATTCAGAGGGCAGTGGCTGGCTAAGATCAGCAAGGGGACACCTTTATCTGTGAAAGCAACCACTTATGTATGTGCACAGCCGAAAAGAGTCAAACACACTCACCAGGGCTTAATTCAGAAGAAGCTAGATAGCCTAGAGCTCCAATCCAATTAATGCAAAGTCTCATCAAAAGATACATTTGCAAGCAATTTGCAACAATTGCAAAGATTCTGACTATTATATTAATAGATACATTGAAAGTGCTGTCATCAGATCTGTGCAATTCAGAAATTCCATAATAGATTATCCATAACAATTTGGCTGAATATTATTTTCCATCTTTACGCAATGTTTGTAACTATCTATTCACAGCATTAGAAAATAATGGCCACTACTGTTGCTTATACCTTTTTTATCAGACCACACGCATGAAATATCATAAATCCACAATGTATGGCTGCTGGGAGAAAGGTCCTGAGACAATTCTATATGAGCGGTGTCCGCAGGGTCCCATTAGTTTGGATTCAGTGAAAGTCTTCTTTCTTATGTAAGTGGCGGCAATGACCTGTGCTGGTGAATGGTATTTGTGCTGATAAATGTCCTCTTGTAAAATAATGACCAAGCCGTGTTGCTTAGTTTATGGAGAAATAAACAGAACAGACGTAAGGAATGTTACAGCATAAGGAATTTATTGTATTAGGTGAAGAATGTAAATGAGAGGACGTGATGGTCTGGTCGGGTCTTCTTCCATGTTGTGTTCTCTACATGCTCCTTTCCTGCTACAGACACATTCCCCAGCATCAATTTGAGTTCTCTCTGACAGGGACCATTGGAAAACAGCAGGCGCCTTGTTTATTGGGCTACCTAAAGCTTGTCCATAAATGAATGAGGGTCAGGACTGTCAGTGATCTTTTTTGTGCGCCCTTTTCGAAACCTTAACAATTTTTTCCACTTTCATTGCGGTTTTCATTCCTTTACTTTCTTGCACTGGACCCCATAATAAGATAATAATAACATTTGTTCTACAAGCCTTATGAGATTCAGTATAGAAATCTGAGTTATATCAGTGAAAACACAGCAGTCACACCTAGCCCTGGTGTCTGGAAGGTCCCCCGAGACCCCTCTCCTTCATAATCGTAGGTCCGTGTCCTATTAAGTTTTTTCATTGGAGCTAAAGAATTTCTTGTAGCCATTTTATGTTTTTACCCTGTTTGGACTTTAAGGCCGGGGTCCCACATGGCGTAAAAACCACAGTCTGGCCACAGCGGAAATGCTGCAAAAAAACCTGCAGCGTTTTACAGTCACTGCAGAAAAATACGTGCGGTGGAAATGCTGAGATTTTCAATACTGTCCCGGTTTGGGAACTTGTACCATGTCAATTATACTTACCGAAACACTGGCAGGTTCCCTATAGGTAGAATGGAAGCAGAAAGTCCGCAGAGGAAAACTCAGCAAACTTCTGTAAAAAGCGCAGCTGGAAAAACAGGTGAGTTGCATATTGACACGACCCTACGAATGACTGCAACTAAAAACTGCTTGCAGTTTTTCAGCACAAAAACTCTCACAAAGCTGGAGACTTCACAGGTAAAAAAGTGGATCAGTGGTTAGCACTGCAGTGCTGGACTCCTGGGTTCAAATCCTGCCCAGGACAAAACATCTGCAAGGAGTTTGTATGTTCTCCCTGTGTTTGTGTGGATTTCCTCCCATACTCCAAAGACAAACTAATAGACAAACTAAAATGTACGGGCTCACAATCTACAACAAAAAAAGCTGGAGATTTCTGTTAAAAGTTTCCTTTTCCACATTATTGCCTTGGATTTGCGTGTTGGATGTCATGTATCTAGTAAACAGAATCCTGCGTAGAATATTTAATTTCTCTTATACTATATTTTACCTGATAAATGCCACCATAAAGCGCCGCAGCCGGAAAATGACAACGCAACATGTCTCTCTCCTTAAAGAAACACACACCTGCACTGCTTCTCCAGATGCACAGCTGCCTGATGTCATGACATCCACCACAAGTTCACACAGAAGTGCACAGACAAAGGCTGCCATAACTGCAAGGACAGATGGGCTCTATATCCCAAGTAAGCACATAGCTGCCGGAGGCAAAGGATTCTCAGTAAAGCTGACCATACACATGAGAAACTGTCAGCTAAATGCTTGGTCAGTCAACAGCTATTCCTTTCCACTAAACTTATACATATGCATGCTCAGCCACGAGACAGTCAGGCGGCTACTTATCTCCCCATGATCAAAAGGGCTGGGTAGTTGCAATTCACCTTACTGATTATGTCCCCTGATATCTGCCACTGGAGAAGAATCTGGAACCCCATACACAGAGGGTGTACCTACCATCATAGCCGCCTTAGCAACTGCAACTTTGGGGTGCCAGCAGGGGTGAACCATAGCTTTCTGCCACCTGAAGCGGACGTCAGAAAGCCGCCGGAGCGGAGGGGGCGGGGCCTAGTGGAAGGAGGTGGAGCGGGGCCGAGTGAAGGGGGGGCCGAGCGGAGCAAGCGTCTTTAGCAGGCAGAGAGCAGGCAGGGAGAAGACCTGCTCTCTGCCTGAGCGTGAGGAGCGCCAGTGGCCTCCCCAATCCACCGCTCGGTGATGGTGACCCTAAGCCAGTCCATGACAGCTTGTCCTGGACTGGCTTAGGTCAGCAAAAATGCCGCCCTCCCCGTGGCCCTGGCATAGTGCCGCCTGAAGCGCTCGCTTCAGGTCGCCTCATGGGAGGTGCGGCACCGTGCCAGTCAGCTGTTTTTTTCCCCCAATGTTCCTGCCCTCAACATACCTCCTCTGCTTCCCCTTCAGTCTCCAGTGGACCCTGTGTGTCGCACATCACTTCTCCATATAAACAGGGTCAGCAACATAATATGTGGCACCCTGGGCCCCTAAAGGCTGAAGAGAAAGCGGAAGCAGAGAAGGCCGTGTACAGGGGCCGGGATCAGTAAGTGAATAATGGCTGTTATATGCTGGAACAGGTAGCTGCCAAAATTGATTGTATGGGGCCACTAAAGGGGCCACTTACTGCATGGGGGCCAATAAATGTATACTTTTTTGGGGGGGCAATAAAGTGGTCAATTACTATGTTGAAGGCAGTAAAGGAGGCAGCATAATAAATGGGACAGTATACCATTATGGGGCAATAAGGGGGGCATCATACTATGTAGAGGCCAGGAAAGGGGATGGTATATCATGTGGTGACCAGGAAAAGGGGGCAATATACCAGGTGATAGCCAGGTAAGAGAGAGATATATTATATGGAGGCACAGAAAGGGGACATTATACAGCATTAGGGCCAGGATAGGGAGTTTATACCATATGGGGGCTAGGAAAGGAAGCTTTATACAACGTGAGGACCATTAAAGGGGTTGTTATATAGTGGAGGTGGCAGTAAAAGGGAGCCTGAGAAGCCCAGTCAAAAGTTTTGTATAGGGTCTCATCTTTCCTAGTGACGCTCCTTCCCATGCACATTAGTTGGGTGGCCACACTTGGTTTTGGCCAAGATACCTCTAATGTGTGTGACCTGTTTTAGAGGAGAGCCTGGAATGATTTTTAGCTCATAGGATTGTCCATAGATTTGCATAAGATTACTATAAGACCACCTAACTTGGATTCAACTTTGTCCGAAAGCTGCTTGAAATTCATAGGCGGATCTGCATTTAGATACTCTTGTAAATATGGTGCTCGTGACTATAGACATTTCCCATCATCGTACAGCAGAGTGTTTGCTGCCATATACATTGTACCCCTGTAAAGATTCATTGTGGATGAACCATGTCTTTATATCATGGTCCATAAGAATCACCAGTGGTGACTGCTAAGTCCGCCCTTTGTCTACACCACAATGGCACAGTAGAGGATTATGGATGAGCTCCTATACTTGTTTGGTCCCCAAGGTGCTGTAATCCTCTGAGATTACAGAGTAAGTATAGTCGTATAGTCACAACCCTCCAGAAAACAAGATCACTCCATGAATGACACTCTGTATCTGTGTGCATGAATGCATCTGTGCTCACATACTGGAGAATTTTCACTTTCCATTTTCAGTGAATGGTATGACAATGTAACTTATTGAGTAAGGGTATATGTACTATAGGAGCAGACTATACGGCTACTGTGGGGCCCTTGAAGAGTTTGCGCCAGCCCCTATTGGTTCTTATTTGAAAACTGGATGTAATAGAGGGAGAAAAGCTAAGCTTTTTGATATATAGGTTTATATGATTTAGAGCAAGATTTTTGAGTAAAGGTTTTATCCCGGAGTGCACACTGACCCATTCATTTGTATGGGCCCATGCACACGACTATGATTTCCAGAAATCCATGTTCGAGCCGATAGCCTGTGCCGCAAAATTCAGAACCGGTCCTATTTCTGTCCGGTTTAACAATCGTGCTCACTGGCCCCAATGAATGGGCCCACGGAAGCACAGGCGACGCATGGATGTAATCCATGTGCTGCCCATGCCATTCATCCACAACCAGCGGCTCGCACATGGTTATGTGCATGCCACCTAAGTCACAGGACTCCTGATAGATAATGAGAGTCCGGCTCTGTCCACTTTTCCACCTGTCTTGTGTGTGTGGGGTAATTAAGACTCTCACTTTCACTCCATACCAGAGGTGTAACTAAAGTCTTGTGGGCCCGGTGCAATCTTTTGTCCGGGGCCCACTACCTCATTCTTACAGTGAATTCTTGATAGTGACGGTTGCGGGTGCTAAGGAGTTTAATCCACCTTAGTGTGGTTCGGGTAATCTGTGGGTCTCCTTGGCTTATGGGCCAGATGGAAGCTGCAATCTCAGTACTGATGCCAGTGCTTATGGGCCCCCTAAGGCTCCTGGGCCCCGATGCGTGCTCTGCACCCCCTCGAGTTACGCCTCTGCTCCATACTAATACGGCACAGATTATGGGGCTGGCAGAAGAGCTGACACTCTGCTCTAATGGCTGGGATCGAAGATAACTCTGATGCCTAGGATCTAACAATGGTCTACAAGTGAAACACAGGACATGATACACTGCAATAATATTTATAGCCATGTATTATATGAATGAGTAAAAATGCAATTAAAGAAATGTCTATAATTGCTGGGGAGTGATAGGAGTTGGGTCCCCACTGATATGATATATTGGACTATCAATTTTGACCAAAACGGGGGAAAACAACTTTCTGCGACTCAACAGCAAAAGCTAGTTTCACAGGAATGTATTATGGTAATATCACAGTGAAAGCAGTATAGACATGTACAATGTCATCCATTTAGATCATTACACATGTGGTCAGACTGGGACGCTCCTCCATAATACAGGCATAAATATATGACATACACTCACCGGCCACTTTATTAGGTACACCATGCTAGTAACGGGTTGGACCCCCTTTTGCCTTCAGAACTGCCTTAATTCTTCGTGGCATAGATTCAACAAGGTGCTGGAAGCTTTCCTCAGAGATTTTGGTCCATATTGACATGATGGCATCACACAGTTGCCGCAGATTTGTCGGCTGCACATCCATGATGCGAATCTCCCGTTCCACCACATCCCAAAGATGCTCTATTGGATTGAGATCTGGTGACTGTGGAGGCCATTGGAGTACAGTGAACTCATTGTCATGTTCAAGAAACCAGTCTGAGATGATTCCAGCTTTATGACATGGCATTGCATTATCCTGCTGAAAGTAGCCATCAGATGTTGGGTACATTGTGGTCATAAAGGGATGGACATGGTCAGCAACAATACTCAGGTAGGCTTCGGCGTTGCAACGATGCTCAATTGGTACCAAGGGGCCCAAAGAGTGCCAAGAAAATATTCCCCACACCATGACACCACCACCACCAGCCTGAACCGTTGATACAAGGCAGGATGGATCCATGCTTTCATGTTGTTGACGCCAAATTCTGACCCTACCATCCGAATGTCGCAGCAGAAATCGAGACTCATCAGACCAGGCAACGTTTTTCCAATCTTCAATTGTCCAATTTCGATGAGCTTGTGCAAATTGTAGCCTCAGTTTCCTGTTCTTAGCTGAAAGGAGTGGCACCTGGTGTGGTCTTCTGCTGCTGTAGCCCATCTGCCTCAAAGTTCGACGTACTGTGCGTTCAGAGATGCTCTTCTGGCTACCTTGGTTGTAACGGGTGGCTACTTGAGTCACTGTTGCCTTTCTATCAGCTCGAACCAGTCTGGCTATTCTCCTCTGACCTCTGGCATCAACAACGCATTTCCGCCCACAGAACTGCCGCTCACTGGATGTTTTTTCTTTTTTGGACCATTCTCTGTAAACCCTAGAGATGGTTGTACGTGAAAATCCCAGTAGATCAGCAGTTTCTGAAATACTCAAACCAGCCCTTCTGGCACCAACAACCATGCCACGTTCAAAGGCACTCAAATCACCTTTCTTCCCCATACTGATGCTCGGTTTGAACTGCAGGAGATTGTCTTGACCATGTCTACATGCCTAAATGCACTGAGTTGCCGCCATGTGATTGGCTGATTAGAAATTAAGTGTTAACGAGCAGTTGGACAGGTGTACCTAATAAAGTGGCCGGTGAGTGTAGATACGCCAGTGAGGGAAACTTCTATTTCTGTCATCTCTCATCATTCTCTTGTGAGAACCTGTTTGTGATGATGAATTAATATCATACAGATTATATCACCATCTAGTGGAAATCCCCATGAAATTCAGGAACAACATTTAGAAGAATCTGTCATTATTTTATGACATGCAGAAATATCTAAGGCCTCGTTCACATCTGCGTCGATAATCCACTTGGGGAGTCCGCATGGAGACCCCCAAACGGACTACTGAACGCACTGGCAAGCCATATACAGTGAAAGCACACGGACCCCATAGACTATAATGGGGTCCGTGTGCTTTCCGTATGGTCTCTGCACGAGTCATGCAGACAGGAAAGTAGATCGTGAACTGCTTTCCTGTCCACATGTTCCAAGTGGAACCAGACTCTAGATTGATCAAAAGAAATTGGAGACATAAAGGAAAAACTTTTTCCACCTGCAGGATCCACTTTTGGCTTTGATTCATATGGGACTGCTATGGGTGTCATCATTAACCCCTTATTCGTCCTTTATAGCCATGAATGTTATTACATATTAATTTCACGCACCCTTAATATTTGATCCATGGGGGGGCTTAAGCGTAGGACTCATTCCCATGTTGTACAGTACAGCATTTATTGTACCCACCCATATATCTAAGAGGGTCTTTAACTCAAGGACTTAAAGGGGTTCTCCCATCTCAGCCTTTCAGCCAGGCTGCCTGCAGTGTTTGCTTCTCGCTTCATGTATTTCTCTCCCTCCCCTCCCTCCTGCTGAACAGAAAACACAACACTATTGCAGATCAGATAATATGTAGATTATAGGACAGAATGGACTCAGTGTTATCTGTATGTTTACAAAGAGAGATAACAGACCAGGCTTTATCAGTAAACTGCAATTAGCTGAAGCCGGCAAGAGCCAGTGAATGACGTCACTTGTCCTATAGGTCCTATAGCAACGCTGTTTAAACAATGGGAGTCATAAATTCACATACATGGCAAACAAAGCAGAATTTCTAAAGCAATATACAGTATTTAGGAAGAGTCTTCAATTTACATAAGCTATCAGTATAGATAGGATCCTTGAGATGGGTCAACCCCTTTAATCTATCACAGAACAAATAGGGGTGTTACATGAAGCATCTGGGCCCCAAAGCAAAATCTGTACCAGGCATCTCAAGTATCCTATCCTACTAATATTATAAATGTGAAAGTTTGGATTTTGGATGTTTGTTAGTCAATCACGCAAAAAACGCTGAACGGATTTGAATGAAATTTGGCACATAGATAGATTATAACCATCGATTAAAACATAGGCTACTTTTTATTCTGGTAAATGACATAGCATCGCGATTGTTATGAATTTATGTTCACATACTATATTACACTGCTCTTGGCTGCAGCTTATCTCAGAGAGATAACAGACCTGGCTTTATCATAAGTATATGTAAACACTCATCTAATCCTCAGTGGATTCTGTACATGCATTTCCATATTATCTGATCAGCTCCAGGAAACATGTTGACACACTGAATGGGAAAACGCCTTTAATCCAAATTGCCAGTTTGCTACTTATAAACATGTTGGGAAAAAGAAAATCTAATTTGTTGCAAAATTCTAAAACAACAACAGCTATGAATGTAGCCAGAAGTCAACAGAGTTCTCCTCAAGCGGAGCTGACGGGGATCATCGGCGCCAAAAACACGCTCATTATATGGTGTCCCACCGAGCTGCTGAGATGCTGGAATAATCACAGGCACAGCGCGAGGAATGAGTTCAGCGGCAGGACAGCTTGACAGCTGCTGAAACACCGGAGCATGCGGATCATCAATGCCAACAACACGCTCATTATATGGCGTATCAGCGAGCTACTGAGATGCTAGAACAATCACAGGCACGGTGTGAGGAACAGGAAAGCTTAAGAGTTGCCAAAACATTGGAGCAGGCAAACTATTGACGGCAGCATTTTTGCTGCATATTGGCAGATCATCGACACAGATGAAGTCACGGGCAGAGACACACACACAAACGACATACAAAATACACGTGTGCAAAACTGGGCAATACTTATAGGGCCACTACACAAACAAAAAATGAAATATACCCATGTGATCCTCCTGTTAGTAATGTATACTTTATAGTACAGGTCTCTTCATGTTAGATAGTGACACCTAATGAGCCCCTAAGACTCCATGCATACGTCCGGGTGTGCGCATATGTCCACAGATTTCCTATGGTAACTACTTTTTTATGCGGATTAGGTTACCGTTTGGGGGGACCCCAAGCGGACTCCCCAAATGGAAACCCACGCACACATGTGAATCGGGCTTTAGCTGTAAATAGAAGTTAGTTTAGCAGAAAGGATCATGACTTAAGGCTAAAGCCCCACGTTGCGAAAACACAGCATTTTACATGACCTGCAAAGTGAATGGGATTCTGGCAAATCCCATCCACACATTGCTGAAAAAATTTGGCAGCCTATACCTGTATAGAATAGCATGGTAGAATACACAATTCCTTGCACAGATAAATTTTTCTGAAGATAAGACTTTTGATACAATTGCAACCTGAAGACTTATTTCTTACAAGTGATCCTGGTATATATGTATAATAAGTTAACTGTTGCAGGTCAGGCTCCTTCATACAGTATACATTGCATCTGGTTATCCGACTCTTCCCTTTCCAAACAATAAGCAGACACCAGATACCCCTGTGCTTTCCTGTTACCATGGAGAAAACACATGAGATCCTCTGCTACAGACTGTATCAGTGATGAGGCTTTGTGTCTGTACCCGCGGCGGTGCCTCGAGGATGAGGATGAAGCCTGGTTGTAAAACACTTTTACCTTGAGACATTTACAGGTTTGGTTTAAAAAAAAACATTCCTTCCGAGAGAAGAAGAAATCCACAACCCAAGGTCAACCTGATCTGCAAAAGTCACAAGCCAAACCCAAGTTCCTAAGTTTTTGTCTACAAGGATTTTGGTCTTTGGAGACGACGGTTCACATGTATATTGATATTGTTACACATATTTCTACAACAGAAAAAATCATGTTAAGAAAAATCCAGACGGCTCTTCACCCGAATTCTTGCAGTCGCGACCTGACAGAAGACAGCACCGCTTACAATGGCACCCTGTCCCCCGTTCGCCTTGTGCGCAGTACCTCTATGTATGTGGTCGGAGAAGGGAAACAAATTTCTGGTGAGTCTTTAAAAAAGTATAAAAGCACCACAAATATTGAGATGTCCGGATGCTGCTACTACAAAGATGAGGACTCTGCGTGGTTGTTTGCCAAGACTCAAGATTTCCTCCAGTACCTTCAGGATCTGTTAGCACTCAGGAAAAAATATTTGGCAAGTCTTCATAACTTAAGGTGCATGACCGGTGCATCGGACTATTCACCAATATCAACCAAGTCTTCCAAAGCTGGAAAGAAGTCATCACCACAAGAGACTGGTCATGTGAAGGTAAGGGGACGCTTAGATGAGCCCTAGTGATGCCCAATTCTAACGCCATAGACTATAATGGGGCCTGTTGTATTTCCGTCCGAAAAGTGCTGCATTTTTCAAGTGCAATGGAGGTATTCCCAAACCAGGGGTGACCATAGTCTTAGTTATATCATTTCCAAAGCTATATGCACACAACCATATCGACATAGATGATAGGCAAAAATAGATTCATATTCTTCAAAAAACATGTCCGTATTGTATGTTATCTGTCATTAAAAAACTACAAATGACTTGCATGATCCCATACACTTGTATGGGCAAGTTCGTACCGCAAATAAGGGCAGGAATATGGCCCAGACACTGATTAGTAAAAAAAAATATGGAGTGTGTATGGGGACATAGACATGAATGGGTCTGTACACTATCTGGAATCACATATCCGTAATCGTAGATGATAGACTGAAAACAACTATGGTTGTGTGTATGGGGTCTGAGCTGAGTGACTATTACTAAAACTAAATCTGACGGGGGTTGACGGCCCTGTCCACACCATGCCCAAGCTATGTCCTCTTTTCAGAAAGTATCAAGAGCAGTGTAAAAATACCATTTGAGCTAAATTTTACGGGGTTTTAGACTTTTTATTGCAGTTTTTCTTCCCATTCATTATGCTATCTTTCCATTACAATGAACACAACTGTGGTTATCTAACTTTTCAAGGCTTCTAAGGCCCAGTTCACATCTGTGTTTGGTAGTCCACTTGGGGACCCCCTGAACAGAATACCGAACGCATTAAAAAACGGTTATGTAAGGAACCACATGGACCCCATAGACTATAATGGGTTCCGAGTGTTTCCCGCGCGCTGTCTGCAAGAATCATGTGAAAAGAATAGGGCTGCTTGCAGGCAGGCAATTGTGAACCGGGCCTAAATGGCAACTCTACCTTATTACATATCACTATCCCAAGAGGATATTTCAGTGGAGATCCCTGCAGAGATCTCACCCCCTACTAATACACCTATTAACCTAGGCCTCTGTCTTTAGAAGGCCCATAATAGTTGCGGGGTATGCCTCTATAATGTGCACAGTTTTATGTATAAGTAGTAACCCCATACATTGCCCTGCTGGACCCCATTATTATTGGTGACGTTGCACATGCATTTTTGGTATGAGGGTTAGGTTACTTAAAACCTGGTTCTTCCACTTGTATATTAGTACCATTACATGTACACGCCATACTATATACAGCCGAAACATGCGATAAATAAAATGTACATTCCATATGTCCAGACTCATTGACTCAAGGTATATTACCAGTAATAGAAAGATTATGGCGGCAGAAAGGAAGTATGAAGTGACGATACTGGGGAGACTTCTGGTCTTCTGGCTTCTTGTTGCTACCTGGAAATCTCATTACAAGCGTTTGTGACTGTGCTCATTGTGTATATACAGGTTTCGAAGACTAATGAAAAGCAGAATCCCAACTCGGATATCATGGATGCTATAGCTTACTTTGATTCCGTCATTGCAGAACTGGACACGGAGAAGAGAATAAGGACGGCGCCAAGTGATTTCAAGCACGCGGACGTGGACTTTGATGGTTTGTGTATAAACAATATTCATTCAATCAAAGTGAAATATTCACATCATAGTTATTAGAAGGAACTGTCTATACTTATGTATTGCCTACTGTTTTATGTCTGCAGCTTTCATGGTTCTAGGGTGACGGATCCTGTGTGTAGTCAGATTCTCCAGGGTTACAGATGTAGCAGAGTTATCCTGAACTTCTGCCATTGGTTAAACTGGGATCTTATCACAGAACACCACAAAAACCAAGATGAGGTTTCATTGGACTTCTGTGATAAGATATCATGCTCCAGAAGATTAACTAATGGCAATGCTTCTTTTCTGATCCAATGTTGTCCAATCTCGATGTTGAGATTCTGTCCGATCTCAGGTCGCACCTTGGCCAGCCATTAGCCGCAGGGGACACTTGTCCAAGTTGGGCGTCATCACTATAGCAGTAAGTACTGAGGTTGGCAGGGGGCCAGAAGGCATGGGAACAGGATCAATGGGGATCAATAAGGTATGATTTCTTTTATTATCTTGTAGCATATTATTTAGATAAGTACCTATCTGTGAATCGTGCGGGTCCTGTAAGAATTTGACAATAGTACAAAAAGTACAGATTGAAATTTTGGGCTCGTAAGGTTGTAAGACAAAGAGATGACTATCTAGCCCCGTACGATCCATGTGTAATTCTATTTCATGTTATTGAGATCATCTGATCCAAACTTCATAATTTATGTATACTACAACCTTACCCTACTTGTTTCTTATCATATACGCAGATCTGTACCCATTACTCACTACGTCCCTCAGTATTATTCATGTTCTCCTTCCCTCCAGTGGCCACCAGTAGCCGAGAACATAGTTTACATTCAAACTGGATTCTACGGGCACCAAGAAGGACCACGGAGGAAGTCTTAAGAACCTCCATATACAGCCAGTCTTTGAGAAGCAGCATGGGGAATACAAGTATTAAAAGGATAGAACGATACCCAATCTACCTGCCGAAAGCTGTAGAAGGAGCATTTAACACACTGAAATTTAAACCTCGGCCAAAAGTAAAGTAATGGAGAACACCACTGGTTGTGGACGACGTATCTTGGTGCTAATGGCCTACATACAATGTGGAGAGCAGGGCTCCAGTCATAGAGTTGGACAAATAGACGGACAAATATGAGGACAACTGAAGAACTGAATCCAGTTTCAGACCCATTCTATGGAGGCAATGCTCTGCAGATGTTTTCTAAACAATCCACTGTATATGAAGATCTAGAAGACAAGCTATTAAAAAGCCAAAATTCTGAGACCGGATACTACAGATATGGAATATAAAAGTCCTGGTGGAGTAATATTCTATGCAGAAAGAAAAGTGGTGTCCATATCTGACACAAAGAGCGGAAGATGACGCATTATCCAGATTATCAGCACAAAACCACTTTGGTGAACCATCCCAGGCTGGATGACAATGAAATAGTATCTAACCCTATTATTTCCTTTCATAAAATTGCTTATGAAGACAAGGTGAACAGAGAGTGATCTGGGCCCTCAGCAGGCCCATTACAACTAGTATGGCCATGATAGACTTGGTCTGGGTAAATCAATGGCTTTTGAGGAGCTCTTGACCTTAAAGGGATTCTATCATTAATAAAAGCATGTAAGAATAGCCTTTATAAAGGCTATTCATCTCTTATCTTTATCTTGAAGGTCCATACCGCTTTTTTTGAATTTTTCATTATTCTTCATTGTGGTCAGAGAGCACAGGAGGCATTCCAGCCTATGCTCTGAGCACAGCATTGTCATCCATTCCAGCGTCGCCATTCTTCTTCTTCTCTTCTTGCAGGAGACTACCACAAAATGGCTGATGGACATGCACAGTTGGCTGTTCTATCGGCCCTTTTGTGGTAGTCTCCTGTAAGAAGAGTAGGAGCATGGCCAACAGAGCAGTAGAAAGGCAGCACTGAAACACCTGTGCTCTGAGCACAGCATTGTCATCCATTCCAGCATCGCCATTCTTCTTCTTCTCTTCTTACAGGAGACTACCACAAAATGGCTGATGGACATGCACAGTTGGCTGTTCTATCGGCCCTTTTGTGGTAGTCTCCTGTAAGAAGAGTAGGAGCATGGCCAACAGAGCAGAAGAAAGGCAGCACTGAAACACCTGTGCTCTGAGCACAGCATTGTCATCCATTCCAGCACCACCTTTCTTCAGCTCTGTTGGCCAGTCTCCTCCTTGACACAGGTGTCGCTGCCTTTCTTCTTCTCTGTTAGCCATTCTCCTTCTCTTCTTACAGGAGACTACCACAAAATGGCCGACAGAACAGCCAACTGCGCATGTCCATCAACCATTTTGTGGTAGTCTCCTGTAAGAAGAGAAGAAGAAGAATGGTGATGCAGGCATGGATGACATCGCTGTGCTCAGAGCATAGGCTGGAATGGATGACAACGCTGTGCTCAGAGTAAAGGTAAGAGATGTATAGACTTTATAAAAGCTATTCCTATGCGCTTTTAGTTTAATGATATTAGTTTGAATGATAGAATCTCTTTAAAAGGTTAGTCCCTTATGTAGATAATTAGAAGTTGTTGCCAATATAAATAATTAAAAATTTTCCAGAGTTTTAAAGATTTTCACTTTCTATAAACTGACACTTGTGAGAAACCCAGTCATGATTTCCTTATGTGGAATATACTACCTATATGAGAAAATAATCCGGCTACAATAAGAAAATCATATCCCATAGAAAGTTTCTGCAGTGATTGAGACAACAGATTGTCACTACTGAGAGGAATAGACAAAATGTTTAAAATTCTACAAAATTTAATTATTTATATTTCCAAAAATTATTACGTTGTAATTGTCTACATATTTAACTATGGATATGTTTTTGGGAATATCCCTATAAACCTTAATCTGTTGTAACTAACCAAGGGCTGAGGACGATGGGCCCTCGTGTACGGTTGGTGGGCCCTCGTGTATTGTGCTCAATGGGAGACGTTAGACCACCCTTGTGGGGATGCTACTGTCTTATATATACTTATATATATATCTTATGTGCCACGTTAATGTACGGACATGACTGATGATGACATTTATACATCTATAACTTGGTGTATACTACTGAAGAAGAGGAGGAAATGGAACCGTATATAATGTTTATCAGAATGAATATTCTTAGAAATTTGGTCTTCCAAACAGCCTTCTTAATGTAAAATAATACGTTAATAAAATATGTTTTTTATTAAAAGTATACAGATTCTGCTTTGTGTTTATATCTTTTGGACTTAACATGGTTATATCAAAGAATCCATCTCCAAATACCTTATTAAATAGAACCTGTCAAGTACATTGAAGATATTAAACCACCAGCAGGTCCGTATGGAGCCGTGGTAAAGTGTCCCAAATATCAAAGTTTATCCAATGTTATAGGTGATACTTACGTCTCGATGCCGGTTCCCAGAGCATGTACAGTACATGGCTTCAGAGCATGTACATGGGGCTTCATTGTGCATGCGCATCCTTTCGTGTACGGCTTGTGCAAGTTGAAGTTTTACTGGATTACTCTCAAGCCAGGACTTTTTGTATGAGAGGCAGGAACCCTAAGGACCCCATACACAAAACTGAGTGTGAATCCAATGTGGGGCTGCAAATCGGTTATATATTCATGTCTTTGGGGGCTTCGAGTTCATTCCATTCTGATCCTGCTTTGTGTCATCGGGTTGATCCAAATCCACCTTAGACGTGAATACATAACAGAATGCACTCAGATGTCACTCCAGGCCTACATTGGATGCACACTCGGTCATGTACACGGGGCCTATGAGCTGAGTCTCAAACTCAACTCTTCTCAATGAGATGATTTTTCCGACCAAAGCCTTCAATAGCATTTTTCTTTACATGGATAATGTATTGGTATATAAAGATACATCTATATCTCAGGTCAGTTTTTACAATATTTCAGAAGTTCTACGTGCAATTTCATTCGGACGTGTTTGGCTGAACTGAAACTGCTATTATTAAGTATAATTCTATATGATTATTATAAGTATAATAACACGGTGTTACTCACCTCTCCTGGGCTCTGACAAGACTTCGGATCTTCTGCCTGCAGCATGACCCAGCTACACCGGAGCCCAGGAGAGGTGAGTAAGACAGTTTTTAATGTTTGGTTATCTGCACCACCGCTTATTATAAACTGGGGCAGTTTTGGTTCTGCTGTGTTCAGTCCGGATGAAACCACAAGGTGCTGAATCATGAGCTGAATCTCGTGAGGTTCGCCGTCACATACTGTAAAAGGGATTTTTGAAGGTGGGAAAAGAAGCCTATTAGTTAGCCTGCGCTTCATATAATTGCCTTAAATGGCAACCACTGATAGGACCAAACATAAAACATCTTAAACTTACCCTCTTGGGGTCCTTTCCCAAGACCATGTTTGGGTCAAGAGATATGGTCTGTCATAGTGATTTATGAGCTTGAGAACTACTGCACGTCTACTGCCCTGTATTCACAGCATATGGATTATATAATACATTTCTGGGAAAGGACCCTACAGAGATTTGTCTGGTAAATAAATGTAGCATGTGAGATTGTATATTCTCCAGCAGATGGCAGTATAGCCACACAACTGCCACCAAACCCTCATCTCTGAGCTATATACAGGGCTATAAGAAGCCTTTGTATAGAATGACACATACCTGTCATTATAAGATGCTCAGGAATATTGAGCGTATATTACAATAACACATGCACAGCTGCAGCCTTCACTTCTATGGGACGGCTTAAGATGGCGAGTGCAGCGGATAAGGAACAACTTGAAATGTCTGGAATAACGCTTAACTAGTAGACAGAGACTAGCTGAATTCTGTGGGCGCACAAACAGATCAGTAAGTGTTTCATTCTCCTACAGCGCCACCACAGGTTAAACGAAGCATTACTTAGCACCCATTAAAAACAATGGACATGCTGGGTCCTCCAGGGACAGAGATGCTCTTTGTAGGTAGTCCCAGATCTGGCTATTGGAGGTGATAAATGAGGGCACCCATAGAAGAGCTCCTAAAGACGACCCCACTGTTAATAGCAGAATACTGTTAAATGAACGGCTGTTCGCTGCAGGTCTGTCTTCTTAAAGGAATCATGTCACTCTGAACATGTCTGATCTCCCAGGATTGTGCAATGATGAAGTAATATATAGCGTTGCGGTAGAGCTTGTAATTTGATTACTCTGGGTTTAGGCATCAAGTCGGTGGTCTTATCCACAGCTGTGAATGCACACTTCATAGGATTTACTGTCGATCACTGATAAATCAGACCACTGGGCTCCTCGTGGGCGGGACTTAAATGGATAACTTACAAGTTATACAGAATCCTTTTCACCAATACTATACACCAATCTGCTCGGCACCTCCTGTTGCTTGCTTGACAGATTCGTCATGGCAGGTTCACACTAAACCCCAATCTATCAGCTATTATTGCTGAGGGAAATTATATTTTCCAGTGCAGCAGCTGCAGCTCCCCCCTCCCCCTATGACATCCATATACCATAATCGTAGTTTATCGTAGTGTCTCTTTCTAGAATATTACTATTTTAATTCAGGTATTGCCAGGTCTCCATCCTCCCTGCTACATGTAGGTGTGTTCTCTGGGTAGGTGTCTACATATAATCTGTTGTCTTGTCATTGTAAGACTAATACCACCAGAGACGACTGTAACAGGAACCTCTAACAAGCTATCCAGAGAGTGGTCATTATACTAAGAACCATGGTAGGTACTACAATTACTCAGTGCTGCCTTATATCATGTGTGCTATCAATATTATCTTGCTATTACTATTACTGACTCTATACTTTATATTTTTATTGTTATTTTTTAAACAATTATTTTTCATTGTCTTTTAATTATATTATTTACAGTACTATTAAGCTCTCACTCTCTCTCTCTATATATATATACTGTATATATACATAATATAGTATTATTAGTATATATATATATATATATATATATATATATATATATATATGTTATGATATTATTAAACATTAAAGTAACCTATAAATTATTATTATAATATAAATGATCACAACTCATGCTACCAGTCAGCACAACTTTGCCATCAGTATATAATTCTATGTTTTCTGCAGTATGGATTCATTAATACCTGTTTAAAATCACTTGTGGTAGAAAATTTTGGGGATGACACCTGGCAAAAATTAAAGTAAGTGCCAAAATATTTGTGCACGTTTCTTAGTCACATTATATTATGATACAATTTGATTTATTAATATATGCACTGTATATATCTATTTATCTATTGTAGTTAAGGGTTGGGGAGGTTTCTGTTGGGAGGAACTGGAATCTTTTTTGTGAACCTGTTTTATATGCGATACAAGTGGTTGTCTTAGGTATCTATCTCCTATCTATCTATCTATCTATCTATCTATCTATCAATCAATCATCTATCTATCTATCTATCTATCTATCTCCTATCTATCTATCTATCTATCTATCTATCTATCTATCAATCAATCATCTATCTATCTATCTATCATCTGTCCATCTATCTATCAATCAATCAATCATCTGTCTATCTATCATCTGTCCGTCTGTCTATCTATCTGCCTATCATCTATCTATCTATCTATCTATCTATCTATCTATCTATCTATCTCCTATCTATCTATCTAATCTATCTATCATCTATCTATCTATCTACTATATCTATCATCTGTCCGTCTATCTATCTATCTATCTATCTATCTATCTATCTATCTATCTATCCAACTACCCAACTATCATCTGTCCATCTATCTGTCTGTCCATCCATCCATCTCCGTATCTATCTGTGCAGTGAGTTTAAGCTATTATCTTTACTTTCCAGAGACTTCGCTGAGGTCCAGGATACCTTTATGACTTATGAAGTCTATGATGATATTATTACAATGAGAATGGTCCAGGAAGCGTGCAGGATGCTCAGTAAGTGTCACCAGACAAAAAGCTGTAAAGGAATATATTAACAATTTTTTTTAATTAAAGCCAGATGTGAAATCTATCACTTTTTCTATTCTGTTCTTATTTTCTGACTGTAGCTTTTGTTATACTATTATCTGTGTATAATTATAGGAGCGGCCATGTGGCCAGGGCTTCACCTCTGCTCTGAGCTTCACTTTTGCGCTATGTAGTGATTTGCTTTACAGTATAGTTACATCCATAGGCAGAAATAGTATGTAATATAAAGAGATAGCAGAACATTCACAAGTATGAAGCTTTTACTACACTCCTGAGTGCTGTGGGATCTCTTTACATTAAATTTGGGGTACAACCTGACCACGAGAACCAACAAAACCAGAGTGTGGTACCATTTATCTAACCTCATCTATTGTCATTAGTGAATGCAATGATGGGTGTTATGTGGTGTTATTTATAGAAGTGTTATCAACTATTGTAATACTTACCATGGGCGACAGTGTCTCAGTGGTCCTTCCGTTATTCATGGTAAGAATAGAATAAATCCAGTGAATGCTGGGATTCATAACATCTTATTTGCTGCAGTATTTTGAGCCAAAGACAGGAATGGATTGGATATTTCCCATTCCTTTTGTAGCCATTCTTGGCTTTGGCTCAAGAAACTGCAGCAAAATCTGCAACAAAAAAAACTGCGTTTCTACAACGTGGGGCCTCAGCCTAAGGCCATTCTGTTAATGAAGCTGATATTTTCAGTGCTAAGCTGTGCAATGTGTCCCCTTGAGCCCAGTAGACCCACACTGCCCCTGATGCTTATACAAATGGTATCTTCTGATGTAATGCTGTCTTGCTTTTCTGTGATGTAAATGAGGTGCTGCTGCTGCAAAGAAAATCACTACCGAATTGGCAAATATCTGTCTAGTATTAGGCTTAGTGGCTAGAATGAAATCTGAAAGATATAATGCTTTAATACTTTTTCAAATTATATAATAAAAAAAAAGATTATATATATATATATATATATATATATATATATATATATATATATATATATATATATATTAACCCAGATCACCATGGCCCCCAAGCCCAGTGAACCCCGACATCTGCCTAGGTTCTTACTGCATCACAAAAAGGTAGAATGCTGCACTCATCTAGTCATATTTATGAGCATACAGATAATCGGAAGAGCTCTCTATATAGATGTTAGGTAAATATTAATCCCATGGTGATATACATTATTATATTAATTCCATGGTACTGTACATTATTATATTAATTCCATAGTGCTGTACATTATTATATTAATTCCATGGTGCTGTACATTATTATATTAATCCCATGGTGCTGTACATTATTATGTTAATTCCATAGTGCTGTATATTATCATATTAAACCCATGGTACTGTACATTATTATATTAATTCCATGGTGCTGTACATTATTATATTAATCCCATGGTAATCTACATTATTATGTTAATTCCATGGTGCTGTACATTATTATATTAATTCCATGGTTCTGTGCATTATTATATTAAAACAATGGTACTATACATTATCATATTAATTCCATGGTGCTGTACATTATTATATTAAACTAATGGTTCTGTACATTATCATATTAATTCCATGGTTCTGTACATTATTATATTAAACCAATGGTACTGTACATTATTATATTAATTCCATGGTGCTGTACATTATTATATTAATTCCATGGTGCTGTGCATTATTATATTAATTCCATGGTGCTGTGCATTATTATATTAATTCCATGGTGCTGTACATTATTATATTAATTCCATGGTACTGTGCATTATTATATTAATTCCATGGTGCTGTACATTATTATATTAATTCCATGGTACTGTGCATTATTATATTAATTCCATGGTGCTGTACATTATTATATTAAACCAATGGTTCTGTACATTATCATATTAATTCCATGGTTCTGTACATTTTTATATTAAACCAATGGTACTGTACATTATTATATTAATTCCATGGTGCTGTGCATTATTATATTAATTCCATGGTACTGTACATTATTATATTAATTCCATGGTGCTGTACATTATTATGTTAATTCCATGGTGCTGTACATTATTATATTAATTCCATGGATCTGTGCATCATTATTTTAATTCCATGATGTTCTACATTATTTTATTAATTCCATGGTGTTCTACATTGTGCATAGAAAATGCTGAGAAAACAAGAGAACATGCTGCTTTTTTTGTAGTGTTTTTATTGAATTTTTCCTGCTTTTTTCTCTACGTTTTTTGCAAACTCAGCTTTTTTCCACTGTGTTTCAGCATCAGCCAGAATTGCATTGTTTCCACACCGTTGGGCCTTAGCCTACACAGTTTTTCCTATATTTAATAACATGTAGAGTAAAATCAGATATGACAATAAATTGGTGAGAGCCCCATTATTTACCTGATACATCTCCGCCATTCCACGCCATCACTTTAGGGCTCGGGGGTTTGTTTTCTTGTCTGCAGCCATAACATGTCCATCTATAATCACTGGCCTCGGCCGTCTTATGCCATATATCACTGGTTAGGTTTTGTCCGGTCTTAGAAGACCCATGTAATTGTCCTGTATCCCAATCCTCCTGTGTGTCCTTTTCCAGGCATTTACATGTAATACTCATATTTGGTTCACAGATGTATCAGAAGAAGAAGTTCTGAAGCTATTTGGGGCTTATTTCTTTTCCTTCTGTAAGCAGTCTGGGTACGATAGGATGTTACGGACTTTAGGAGGTAACCTGACCGAATTTATTGAGAACCTGGATGCTCTTCACAGCTATCTGACGCTTTCCTATAAGGTGATTCCTTAATATCTTTATTTATATAGCACCAATATATTCCGCAGCACCATACAAATCAGAGGGGACAAGAACAGACAGTATTTTATATTACAATGTGACAAAAATTAACAAATCAAACAATAGGATTGGGGGCCCTGGCCACAAGAGCTTACAATCTATGAGGAAATAGGGGGCACAAGAGGTAAGAGGGCTCATTCAGTACAATGGTCCAGCCATCTTTTAATAAATAAGGACAAGTAACTGAAGCTGTATGAGCCGTCACCAGCCGGTATCTGTAAGTGTAAGTGTACGGCGTGCAGGGTGACTTCTAGATGGAGGGATCTGATTCTGAGCAATAAAGTAGGAAGGATAACGTAAGAGAAGAAATGGAAGCTTACTGTCAGGAGATGTAGGACAAGGTGATCACACCATGTGATAAGCCAGCCTAAACAGATGTGATTTTAGGGCAGTTTTGAAGCTGCGTAGATGGGTATTAACCTGATTGTCCAGGGTAAAGCATTCTACAGCACTGGTGTAGCTCAAGAAAAGTCTTGGAGAAATGATTGGGATGTTCGGATAATTGAGAATACAGAACATAGAGGACAGATAGGGCGGTAGCCAGTGAGATATAGAGGAGATATAGGAGGAGATCAGCGCTATGGATGGATTTGTGGGTCAGAGTGATAATTTTATATTGTATTCTATGATGGATGGGCAACCAATACATCGACTGACACAAGGTAGATGTGTCTGTGTACCGGTTTGGCAGAAAGATGAGTCTGGAGGCTGCATTCAGGACAGATTGTAGAGGGGAGAGTTTAGTAAAAGGAAGCCCAAGTAAAAGTGAATTGCAATAGTGAAGACAGGAATGAGATCAACAATGGGAGGTTTCTAAATGTCCAGGTGACAAGAATGTGCAAGTGTCTGAATATGTGGGGGGAAGGTGACTTCCAGATCACATACAATCCCAAGACAATGGACATACTGCCTCCGTGTAACAGGAAGACCACAGACAGAAATGGAGATATCAGGGTTTAGGCCGGTTAGAAGATGGAGGGAACACAAGAAGTTCAGTTTTAGAAAGATTTAATTTCAGAAAAAGAGAAGACATGATGTTAGAGACAGTCACTGGTGTTCTGTATTAGTGCAGGGGTGATGTCACGGGATGAGGTTGCTGATGGTTTATAGAGAGAGGAGAGGATGGGGCCCAAGTCTCAGCCCTGAGTAACCCCGAAGGCAAGGGAAAGAGGGGAAGAAATAGCATTAGTGAATGACACACTTAGGGTGCATGCACACTACGTAACGCCGGGCGTGTATGAGAGCCGTACACGCCGGCATTACAGCAGACTGCCGAACACTTCCCATTCACTTCAATGGGAGCGCTCGTAACAGCGGCGTTTACGAGCGCTCCCATTGAAGTGAATGGGAAGTGTTCGGCAGCCCTGCTGTAACGCCGGCGTGTACGGCTCTCATACACGCCCGGCGTTACGTAGTGTGCATGCACCCTTACATGATATTCTCCTTTGTTAAATGACAACATTGTATATATTGTTCATCTTTTAATGAACTTAAAGAATCCTCCTTCCATAACTAGCGCAGTATGACTTATCTTATCAATCACACAAAGGTTGGCTTATAGAACAAGTATAAGAGGGAGCTGCATGACTTTATCCATGTACTTTACTGCCTACAGGAAATGAATGCTCCTTCCTTTCGAGTGGAAAAGACAAGTGATGGGTCCATGCTTCTTCATTACTACTCAGACAGGACAGGCTTTTGTCACATAGTCCCAGGTAGGGGCTCAGTTGGAATACCCTGACATATCTGACACCAACATAGATTTGGTTTGCATCACTATTCTTCCACAATGGCACCATCCCCCCATGGCAAATGCTCAGTATTAAGGCTGGGTTCACACTACCACCACTGTTTGCCCCGGGGTTTCTGTCCTAAACCCCAGGGAAACTGGACAGGGGATGGCTTACCGGCAGTCAGTTTAAAAAGATTTTTCCAGTAGCGGCTGCATTTCCCCCCCCCCCCCTCGACTTATACTCGAGTCAATAAGTTTTCCCAGTTTTTTGTGGTAAAATTAGGGGCCTCGGCTTATATACGGGTCGGCTTATACTCGAGTATATACGGTATGTCTCCATGCATAGCCCCTTACATGAGACTATTTATTTAACCAATATTGAATATGCCATAATGTCTCCAATTTAAATATCATTGAATATAATAGTCGGATGGGGTCACAGTGTAAAGGGCATCCGAATATTAACTTCTCGCTTGTTTATACAGGGATTATAGAATCTGTGGCAAAAGATTTCTTCAACAGTGAGGTAACCATGAGAATCGTCTATCAAACGGAGGAGAGGGAACGCACCGGGAAGAGAGAGCATGTCATATTTGAAGTTCTCCAAAAGATGGAAGGTCAAAAAAAATCAATCAAACCAAAAGAAAATATAGAAGATAAAGATCAGCTCTACAAAGATCAGGTAGAGGCGGCAAGGGCAGGCAATAGATATGCATAGTTGGATCCAAAAGAGTATTATTGGTGGTGATATTATATGACGATAGTGGGAAGAGTAGAATGGCTTCCACTCAGTTGTGATTGCAGCTCTGACGTATAATACCGGTAGTAAGTTCTTCTGTGTCCGGATCTCACGAATCACATAAAATGATATATGTAGGGCTGGATTCAGACTGCGGGTGGTGAGTTTGGCACGTGGCTCTAGTGTTTCACCACCAGTCCATATATATCGTTCCCTATTCCTTACTTAAGAATTGACCTCAGCAAAAAATAAAATCTGATTAAAGTTTCATGTTTTTTCTTCCCATCCTTAAGTAAATTACATTGCAACATTTTGTTAAGAAAATAGCAAATTAAAAAAAAAATTCAGATTTTTTTTTTCAAGAAAATTGCATTGCAACATGTACGGCCTTTTTCTACTCAAGAACAAATACTATTCCTTTGGTGTGAAGAAGGCCCGGAGTGGCCGAAACGTTGCAGTGCATTTACTGTATTTTTGAAATTAATTAACACAACTTTTTTGGAATCTTTGTTGCCTTGGATTTAGCTTTGGGTTTGCTTGAAGGCAGGTGGAAGACCATACTGACAAGCACAAGGGACTGGGGGCCATGGCATTGAACTGTATTGGCTGCAGTGGTCGGGGTGTACAGTATGTGACCACTGTAGCTTGGGATTAAGATAGACCCACACACCATCAATGATCATGACAATGTAGGCGAGAATGTAAATGCTGAATATGGACTTTTTGGTCTTCTGTTTTTGGCTTTTTTTTCAGTTGTAATCTGTAATATTGACTTATTTTTTTGCTATTAAACCAGGCTCAGAATCAGAGAGAAGCAAAGAAACCAGATGGTATAAGTTGTACATCCTCAAAGAAATCTCGCTGGGATATTATCAGGAATGTTGTCCTGTTTGGAAGAGGTGACGTGCAAATACAAACTTTAGTCCGATCCTGAAACGCGTTATTTTATTACTTCTGTTATCAGGTCCGCAGTGGCACCAGTATGGGTGGGAGAGCTGATAGGGCCAACAAGACACTCAGGGGTAGGACAGCTACAGTAGAGGCCTAGTTCTGACTTTCATGAAAGACCTCATGCAAAGGTATAGCTACAGAGGGTACATGCTTAGGTAGCAGTGATACCTGAACCCTGGTACTCGAAACAGCTCAAAGGCCTGTCCGCCACCACTATTATAAATAGGACCCAGAAGATTAAAGTGACATCTCTGCCCTTAGGTATAACAAGCATTACAGTGAAAAAGAGGAAGAGTTAGGCTGGCCATGCCGATGAGATATCTATTGGCTCTCCTAATGCTGCACATACTTATGTGTATATATAATAAATGAAAGACACAGGCCTATCTCCCCCAAGAACAAAAACATTGGCTTTGCTGGGATCCCACGTATTCGACTATTCTCTGTCCTGACAGGGTGTTGGAAGTCCAGCGGCTCGGGTCACACTTTATTATCTTTGGTAAGCAAATACCATTACAATTGCAATAATAAAAATGTCTTTGCTATTCTATTATCTGTGTTCCAGGGAGTTTGCTCAATACCTTCCAGCCAGTTTATCCCGGCAGACTGTGGATGGATGAAAAGGCGTTCTGCAATGAGTTCCCCTTCCATATTGTGTTCGACAAACAAGTAAGAACGCCACTATGATACTATTACAGGGGATGTAACGTGGGCTCCATCTTAGGCTGAGGCTCCACGTTATGGAAACGCAGCTTTCTTTGTTGCAGATTATGCTGTGGGTTTTTTGAGCCAAAGCCAAGAATGGCTACAGAGGGAATGTGAAATATAGAGGAACTTCTTATACTTCTATCTTCTGCTCAATCTACTCCTGGCTTTGGCTCAAAAAATGCAACAAAATCTGCAACAAAAAAAAAGCTGCGTTTTCACAACATGGGGCCTCAGCCTTGAATGGGTTTTCTGGCCTAACCTTGGCATATTCCTCAGATGGAGCAGATGACAAATCGAAATGCCTAAAGAGTCAGCTCCTCTCGTAAACTATATTTATTACTTTTATTTAATTCATATTTTTTATGTTTTTTTTCTCTCTTTTCTACTGTGACCAGCTAAAGGTTATGCAGGCGGGAGTGAATATACAGAAATATGTACCTGGCATCCAAACTATGGACATCAGATTAGATGACTATTTCACTATAGTCCATCCTCAAGTTACCTTCACCATTTCCAACATTCAGATGTTCACGAATAGTCAATTTGTGCTGAAGACGAAGCGAGACATGATGCCAGAGTCCTGGAAGAAGCAGCCCATGCTAAAGCTCAGAGGTGACCCTGCATTTTACTATCCCTGTCTATACTTGTATGGATCTCCATTGTTCTCCATTCACACACCAGTGGTACAGATTGATATTGTATCCACCATAGTGACTCTGCAAATTCTAAGAAACACATGTCAATCTGAGCACACTCATTGTGTATGTGGCTTGTACATGAAATTGTGCTATTCGTGTCTATGAAAACACTCAAGTGTGTATTCGGTTCAGTGCAGACTAGGACATATGCAATCCGGCTTATGTCACATTGATTATTTAATGCATTTCTGTAGCTTTATGTACTATTTATTTCTAGGACATATGATATGGATGGATTCCATACAATGCATGCTGTACATGTGTTCTCCCAAGCTGCGCAGTTTGCAGGAACTAGAAGAGAGGAACATGCATATATCTGATATCGCCAAACACGATGTAACAAGAGACCTGATTCTACTGAACCATCAGAGACTGGCTGAAATCGAGCTGTCCAACCAGCTGGAGCGGAAGAAGGAGGAGCTGCGTATATTGTCTAAAAACCTGGAGATAGAGAAGAAAAAAACGGAGACTTTGCTGTACGCTATGCTCCCTCAGCACGTGGCCAATCAGCTAAAGGAAGGCAAAAAAGTCCAAGCAGGTACCAATTTTTTTTTTATATTTTTTTTTAAGGAAAAGTGTTGCCAGGAAATCACATTTTTGAATTAAACATATTTTTAAAGAATTTTTGTTAATGTTTTTAATTTTCCACATTATCTATGAAAAATCCTAAGAATCTTTCAGTTCCAACTCTTGCCACTAAACCTAAAATAGTTTGTGACTTCCTGTCTCCTGGAGATGGACTAATAGCAATAAACACAATAGTCTGGAGACTTCTTGACTTCTAATGGGAGAGTTTTGTAGGTATGCTATGTGCAGGGAGGAGAGTAGATCAGAGCAATCAGTAGCAGAATAGTATATAGAAATATAGAGCGATCAATAACAGAATAGTATATAGAAATATAAAGCGATCAATAACAGAATAGTATACAGAAATACAGAGCGATCAGTAACAGAATAGTATACAGAAATACAGAGCGATCAGTAACAGAATAGTATACAGAAATACAGGGCGATCAGTAACAGAATAGTATACAGAAATACAGAGCGATCAATAACAGAATAGTATACAGAAATACAGTGATCAATAACAGAATAGTATACAGGAATACAGAGCGATCAGTAACAGAATAGTATATAGAAATACAGAGCGATCAGTGACAGAATAGTATACAGAAATACAGAGCGATCAGTAACAGAATAGTATACAGGAATATAGAGCGATCAGTAACAGAATAGTATACAGAAATACAGAGCGATCAATGACAGAATAGTATACAGAAATACAGAGCGATCAGTAACAGAATAGTATATAGAAATACAGAGTGATCAGTAACAGAATAGTATATAGAAATACAGAGTGATCAGTAACAGAATAGTATACAGAAATACAGAGTGATCAGTAACAGAATAGTATACAGAAATACAGAGCGATCAATAACAGAATAGTATACAGAAATACAGTGATCAGTACCAGAATAGTATACAGTAATACAGAGCGATCGATGACAGAATAGTATACCGAAATACAGAGTGGTCAGTAACAGAATAGTATACAGAAATACAGAGCGATCAGTGACAGAATAGTATACAGAAATACAGAGCGATCAGTAACAGAATAGTATACAGAAATACAGTGATCAATAACAGAATAGTATACAGAAATACAGAGCGATCAGTGACAGAATAGTATACAGAAATACAGAGCGATCAGTAACAGAATAGTATACAGAAATACAGAGCGATCAGTGACAGAATAGTATACAGAAATACAGAGCGATCAGTGACAGAATAGTATACAGAAATACAGAGAGATCAGTAACAGAATAGTATACAGAAATAGAGCAATCAGTAACAGAATAGTATACAGAAATACAGAGCGATCAATAACAGAATAGTATACAGAAATACAGAGCGATCAATAACAGAATAGTATACAGAAATACAGAGCGATCAGTAACAGAATAGTATACAGAAATAGAGCAATCAGTAACAGAATAGTATACAGAAATACAGAGAGATCAGTAACAGAATAGTATACAGAAATACAGAGAGATCAGTAACAGAATAGTATACAGAAATACAGTGATCAATAACAGAATAGTATACAGAAATATATAGTGATCAATAACAGAATAGTATACAGGAATACAGAGTAATCAGTTATAGAATAGTATACAGAAATACAGTGATCAATAACAGAATAGTATACAGAAATACAGAGCGATCAATAACAGAATAGTATACAGAAATACAGAGCGATCAGTAACAGAATAGTATACAGAAATACAGAGTGATCAGTAACAGAATAGTATACAGAAATACAGAGCGATCAGTAACAGAATAGTATACAGAAATACAGAGCGATCAGTAACAGAATAGTATACAGAAATACAGAGCGATCAGTAACAGAATAGTATACAGAAATACAGAGCGATCAATAACAGAATAGTATACAGAAATACAGAGGGATCAGTAACAGAATAGTATACAGAATACAGAGCGATCAGTAACAGAATAGTATACAGGAATATAGAGCGATCAATAACAGAATAGTATACAGAAATACAGAGCGATCAATAACAGAATAGTATACAGAAATATATAGTGCTCAATAACAGAATAGTATACAGAAATACAGAGTGATCAATAACATCCTATAGATGTAGAACAAGCAATGCACATAGACTGATCAGCACATCACATCATTGAGACACTATGATTTTGTGGGAAATGAACATGTCCTGTTACAGCAGAGAGATAGGTTGGGGGTCACCTGAATCAAATAGTATTTTGACTTTGTGAATCGGTGTTTCCATTCTATTCTGAGATAACACCATTTTCTGCCTCTATGCAAATAAGCTCTTTGGAGGTAAGCATTAAATCCCTCACTGCTGCATTATATTGGCATCCCATTGTAATCTACAGTAGTTATCTATAATTAACCCTCTCCAGCTATGCCATAGTTTCTTTACAGCATAGAGTCAATCCCATATGCACAGTGTGGTCCAACAAAGGGTTTAGAGAGGGGTAATATTACATTGGGATCACAGTTTTAGTATCTCTCTCATGTATTATAAAATCATGTTTGCTTTGCAGCAGCTGCTTGACATTGCTACAGTTCCCATGTTATTCTCTTGCTCTGTTACCCACTGTTTTATGTAATATCCATACTCACAGAATGTTTGTATCTTTACAGGAGATTTTCAATCGTGTACAATTCTCTTCAGTGATGTAGTCACATTTACCAACATATGCTCTGAGTGTGAGCCTATCCAGATAGTCAACATGCTTAATGCAATGTATTCCAGATTTGATCGCCTGACAAGTGTTCATGATGTGTACAAGGTAATAGACAAGACTATTCTTCTGTACTAATATCCGTATAGGCAGCACATTGGTACACAGATGAGATATAGACCTTTACCTCTAAATATCCCCAACAAACTACATAGACCAGAATCGCTTACGCGTTTCGGGGGAGATAATCCCCTTAGTCATAGCAGAATGTCAACAATCCCTATAAACAATGTAAAACCCTGTAAATTGGCGGAAACCACCTGTGTTGTACTTAATTAGCTCATTAAAAAGACGTAGGAAAGAAAAAACAAACAGAGACCAAATGGCAACAAAGAAAGGGCCTCTCGCTACAGAGAGATAAGCAGGGTTCATAACGGATATCTTTTATAACAGACATTAACGGACACTAAGAGCGGGTTCACATCTGGGCCTGGTCTCCAGTTTAGCCAATCCTGCCTGTTTCCATCTTCTGTACCACGAAACTGGACAGGAGACGGAAACCCGGCAGACAGTTTTCAAAACCATTCACTTGAATGGGTTTGTAAAGGTGACTGCTCGTGTGCGTCTTCTGCCTGTCTACGGGGAAACCGTTTTTTTTCAGCCAGACACAAAATCGGACATGAAGTTTCGCAGGGCAGAAGACGGAAACAGGCCGGATTGGCTAAACCGGAGAATGAGTGCAGGTGTGAACCCGCCCTCAGTGGAATAATTCCACCAACTGCAACCACTTTGTATAAACAAAAATAATAGTGAATAAAAATAAGATAAGTCTGTCCTGAAATTCATGTCGGCAGGATGTCGCGAGGCTAAATTATAGATCCAGAAGGCCCCTATGTGGGGCTTGCCAGTGCTATATATATATATATATATATATATATATATATATATATATATATATATATATATATATACACTAACCGGCCACTTTAATAGGTACACCATGCTAGTAACGGGTTGGACCCCCTTTTTCCTTCAGAACTGCCTCAATTCTTTGTGGCATAGATTCAACAAGGTGCTGGAAGCATTCCTCAGAGATTTTGGTCCATATTGACATGATGGCATCACACAGTTGCCGCAGATTTGTCGGCTGCACATCCATGATGCGAATCTCCCGTTCCACCACATCCCAAAGATGCTCTATTGGATTGAGATCTGGTGACTGTGGAGGCCATTGGAGTACAGTGAACTCATTGTCATGTTCAAGAAACCAGTCTGAGATGATTCCAGCTTTATGACATGGCATTGCATTATCCTGCTGAAAGTAGCCATCAGATGTTGGGTACATTGTGGTCATAAAGGGATGGACATGGTCAGCAACAATACTCAGGTAGGCTTTGGCGTTGCAACGATGCTCAATTGGTACCAAGGGGCCCAAAGAGTGCCAAGAAAATATTCCCCACACCATGACACCACCACCACCAGCCTGAACCGTTGATACAAGGCAGGATGGATCCATGCTTTCATGTTGTTGACGCCAAATTCTGACCCTACCATCCGAATGTCGCAGCAGAAATCGAGACTCATCAGACCAGGCAACGTTTTTCCAATCTTCAATTGTCCAATTTCGATGAGCTTGTGCAAATTGTAGCCTCAGTTTCCTGTTCTTAGCTGAAAGGAGTGGCACCCGGTGTGGTCTTCTGCTGCTGTAGCCCATCTGCCTCAAAGTTCGACGTACTGTGCGTTCAGAGATGCTCTTCTGGCTACCTTGGTTGTAACGGGTGGCTATTTGAGTCACTGTTGCCTTTCTATCAGCTCGAACCAGTCTGGCCATTCTCCTCTGACCTCTGGCATCAACAACGCATTTCCGCCCACAGAACTGCCGCTCACTGGATGTTTTTTCTTTTTCGGACCATTCTCTGTAAACCCTAGAGATGGTTGTGCGTGAAAATCCCAGTAGATCAGCAGTTTCTGAAATACTCAGACCAGCCCTTCTGGCACCAACAACCATGCCACGTTCAAAGGCACTCAAATCACCTTTCTTCCCCATACTGATGCTCGGTTTGAACTGCAGGAGATTGTCTTGACCATGTCTACATGCCTAAATGCACTGAGTTGCCGCCATGTGATTGGCTGATTAGAAATTAAGTGTTAACGAGCAGTTGTACAGGTGTACCTAATAAAGTAGCCGGTGAGTGTATATATAGTATATATGTATATTGTTCCTCCCACCAGATTGGCGAGGGAGGGAGAGAACCGGGTCCCCATAAGGACACCACAAATTTGTAGGTAAATTTTTTTATTGAACATGAAAAAATGAGGCGTCAACAAATAACTGAACACGTCAATAATAATGTCACAAAGTTCTTCAGTGACATCTACATACTTGTATAAGCGGTGGGCTGATCCTGGTTTTGTTATATGATGTGGTATGCTGCAATACAGTGAACAAACGTCAGACGTTAATCAGACATATCCATCACTCCATTAAAAGTGTCAAAAATTCTAAGCATTTCCTTGGTGTCCCTTATATAGCCTGTAATGTCTTCAAGCTTATCCTCTCTTTAACTGTAAGATTACTGGAATGTCAACTATGCGAGGATATGTCAAATAGTTTCACCAGATCCCTTTACATTGCTGTCTGAAAGAACATCTAACACAGGATCCCTAAATTGGGTAAAAAAGGGATTATTCACATTAGAAACTGCAGTATGTTTGATACGGTTTCTATTCACTTTAGTTTGTAAGTCCCTAAGACTGATCAGGCGGCATTGCTCTTATAGATATTCTAAATATTCTCTGAATATTCTAACTCTATATTATCCTGAATGTCTTTTACCAGTGCGGTTTGTAAACATGCCAAGAGATCTAGAGATTTTTATGACGCTACTGGTCACCAAAGACCATCGAAAAACAAATATTTCCGATGGTCCTAGGAAGTAAGACATCACTCCTTTATGAGTCTTCAGGCAGGTCTGCTCACATGCAGATAAGCACACATATGATGATGATGTCATTGCGCCAACCTCATCACATACACCCCATACAAATACAGGTATTTAAGGTACATTAAGGTTGGCGCCATAATGTACTTATGCGGACCAGTCACGTGTAAAGAGCAGCTACTGTGCTGAAAGCAGTGGTATCGGAGGTAAAAAAAAAAAAAAAATGTTATGGTTGGGAGTCACAACATGAAGAACTGTATTAAAGGGTCACAACATTAGTAAGATTGAAAACCACTGCTCTAAATCAGTGCTCCTCAAATTACGGCCCGCGGGCCACATGCAACCTTTTTCTGCCCGCCACACGTGGCCCACACGCCGTCGCCCGGATCGCTCACTAATGGGGAATCTGGCTCAAATAAATATACAGCTGAAAGCAGTCAGTGTAGGCCGCGGTCCATGTGACCTACACTGACTGCAGAGCGTGATCTCTTCCCCGACGCAGGCGCCTTAACGTAAGTCATCAGCACCTGCCGTCTGAAGAAGGAGGAGGACGCTGGGAGGCTCTTTATGGGTAAATATAGTACTGTGTGTGTGTGTTTGGGGGTATACTGAGGAGCATATAATACAGTGGGGTGGGGAGATTGGGGCATACTGAGGAGCATATAATACTGTGTGTGGGGCTTATTGAGGAGCATGTAATACAGTGTGTTTGGGGGGTATACTGAGGAGCATATAATACAGCGGGGTGGGGGGATTGGGGCATACTGAGGAGCATATAGTACTGTATGTGGGGCGTATTGAGGAGCATGTAATACAGTGTGTTTGGGGGGTATACTGAGGAGCATATAATACAGTGGGGTGGGGGGATTGGGGCATACTGAGGAGCATATAGTACTGTATGTGGGGCGTATTGAGGAGCATGTAATACAGTGTGTTTGGGGGGTATACTGAGGAGCATATAATACAGCGGGGTGGGGGGATTGGGGCATACTGAGGAGCATATAGTACTGTATGTGGGGCGTATTGAGGAGCATGTAATACAGTGTGTTTGGGGGGTATACTGAGGAGCATATAATACAGCGGGGTGGGGGGATTGGGGCATACTGAGGAGCATGTAGTACTGTATGTGGGGCGTATTGAGGACCATGTAATACAGTGTGTTTGGGGGATATACTGAGGAGCATATAATACTGTGGGGGGAGCTACTGTGGAATGTATGATCTTAAACTATATTTTGGCCCTCCAATAGTCTGAGGGACAGTGAACCGGCTCTCTGTTTAAAAAGATTGAGGACCCCTGATCAGGGGCATCAAAACATTTTTTTTTTTAACTACACATGAGGGAAACTTTTCATCTATTTTAAAGTTTATAGACACCTTTCAGGTAGGATATATTATCAATTATGTATTGCTTTGCCTGTGACTTTAGATCTTTTATGAGTTCTGTTTGTTTATAGCTTTATTTTTTGGGGGATATTTTTGTGATTTTTTTGGATTGATACATTTACCAGTTTATTATTGTCTATATATATATATATATATATATATATATATATATATATATATATATTTTTTTTTTTTCTGATATTTGTTGTCTTTTGGTTTATGTTTTTTCTTTCCTACGTCTTTTTAATGAGCTGATTAAGTACAACCCAGGTGGCTTCCGCTCATTTACAGGGTTTTACATTGTTTGTAGGGATTGTTGACATTCTGCTATGACAAAGGGAATTATTTTTATTCATTTATGTTTAAGAATTAAAAGCTAGATTTTATAGCTATTACGGCTTATACAAATGTTACTATGGATCCAGTATTCACCTCGAGCCGAAGACTTACTATGTCTGTGAATCAGGAGCCCTGAAAAGGACTGTATGGCTCACAATCTAAATTCCCTATCACTATGTCTTTGAAATGTGGGAAGAAACCAGAGGACCAGGAAAAAATCCACGCAAACATGAAAAGATCTTCCATTTAGACAATGTCCTTAGTTGGATTCGAATACAGGACTCCAACGCTGAAAGGCCACAGTACTACTTTTCATGAAACCTTGATTTTTTTTTTTATGTATAGAAAATGATCATCTTATCTTTCCTAGGTAGAGACCATTGGTGATGCTTACATGGTGGTTGGTGGAGTACCAGTCCCCGTAGAAACCCATGCACAAAGAGTAGCAAACTTTGCTTTGGGCATGAGAATTGCAGCAAAAGAAGTTCTAAACCCGATATCTGGAGACCCTATTCAGGTAAATGTAACTAGTCACATGGCCTAGCACTTACCCATGCCTATTACTATATTCAGAATCAAACAACTATCCATTAATTTAGATCAGAGTTGGGATTCACACTGGACCTGTGCTAGCTGGAGTTGTTGGAGATAAGATGCCAAGATACTGCTTGTTTGGAGACACTGTGAACACTGCTTCAAGGATGGAAAGTCACGGGGTGCCGGATAAAGTTCACCTGAGTCCAACAACTTTCAAGTAAGAATAATAAAGTGGTTAAAGGGATTCTACTATTAAAACCTTTCTTTTGTCGTTGACACGGAATAGCCTTAAGAAAGGCTATTCTTCTCCTACCTTTAGATGTCTTCTTGCCCCGCCGTTCGCTTAAAATTCAATTTTCCATCGGTATGCAAATGAGTTCTCTCGCAGCACTGGGGGTGTCCTCAATGCTGCGAAAGAACTCTCCAGCGCCGCCTCGACTTCTTCTGGAACGTCCTCTTCATGCGTCTTCTACCGGCGCAGGCGGTGAAACTTCTAGGCCTTGCAGTGAATCAGTGTTCCATCACGGCATCCTGCTGCTGATTAGGCCCTGATTAGAGATGAGTGAACAGCACGCTCCCATAGAAATGAATGGATGTAGCCGGCACACGGGGGTTAAGCGACCGGCTGCCAGCAAAGTGTACGTGCCAGCTGCTTCCATTCATTTCTATGGGTGCGTGCTGTTCGGAATGGCTGATCCGAACAGTGTTCGCTCATCTCTAGCCCTGATGAACGAGCCTAGGAGGGAGTCTTGAGCCACAGACTCCACGACTGATCGAGCAGGACGCTCCTTTTTTCAGCGTCCTGCTGTGATCGCTGCCTTCCATTGAAAACAATAGGAGGCGGATTCCGGGAGGAATCTTTCCCAGATTCGGGGGCGAAATTTGCAGCAAATTCTTCTGTTAGAACACAGCCTAAAGATGCTGCCATTAGGGGTCTCCCTTCTGTTAAATTTGCAGCTCATGCCCTGTTACAACCATCTAATATGAAAGCAAATACACTCCAAAAGACCACCTCTTTGAGAAGACCACCCCCATATCCAAACCACAATTCTGGTGATAGATTAGGGTTCCTCATATATTATGCATGCTTGTAATCTTCTTTCGGACAATGAGCCCAATGCAATTTTGGCTGCTTCTCTGTATCCTGCCATATAGTTCAATTAACCCCTTCAGACTAGCGGACATTACTTCTGCATTTTCCAGGGTGGCTCTGTTATTACTGGAGGTGTTATTACAATATGAATAGGATTTCTATAATTGTAAATGTTGACAGTAGTTCCTACTTTTTCAGCTCCTTAGCACATCAAGACTTTGATATAGTGGAAAGAGGAGTCATTGAAGTAAAAGGCAAAGGAAAGATGAGGACGTATTTTTTGTTAAAGAATCTACACTTATCGGAAGAGGAGATTATGGGAAGGCAAAGTCAGCAAGACTCCGAGCCAAATCCTAACAGCGCTGCAGGTATGTGGATATTCTGACACTACAGCTTTCTACACTACCAATAAGTATTTGGACACCCATGTAAATGAAGATATCTGCGGTCGTGATGTACGTCACGCCTTCTGCCGTTATATAGGAAACAGCATTGGCATTAGTCGCATGCAATATGCCACGAAGTGCAGAGTTGTCTGATTTCGAGAAAGGAGTAATTGTGGGGTACCACAGAAATGGTCGATCCTTAAGGTACATAGCAAGCAAACTGAATTACCCAAAATTGACTGTGGCCTATGGGATTGCGAAGTGGAATGTGCCCTGAGTCGGCAGACCCTCGAAACTGGGAGTAGAGACCGACGAGTGCTGGCCAGAGAAACCGCACCTAACTGATGGCTCACATACACCAGGAGGGTCACCAGGCATCTGGGAGTATTGTGTCCATCAATACCATCTGTAAGGAAGCATCTGCTGGGTCTACCAACTATTGGATAGGAATAGAGATGTAGCAGACCTGGCCGTGCGCTAAGCTCTGCTACACCCGAGATGTAGCAGAGCTGGCCGTGCGCTGAGCTCTGCTACACCAGAGATGCATCTCTGGTGTAGCAGAGCTCAGTGCACAATCAGCTCTGCTACATCTCGGGTGTAGCAGAGCTCAGCGCACACTCAGCTCTGCTACATTTCTGGTGTAGCAGAAATCAGCACACACTCAGCTCTGCTACATCTTGGGTGTAGCAGAACTCAGCGCACACTCAGCTCTGCTACATTTCTGGTGTAGCAGAAATCAGCGCACTCAGCTCTGCTACATCTCGGGTGTAGCAGAGCTCAGCGCACGGTCAAGTCTGCTACATCTCAGGTGTAGCAGAGCTGTGCACTCAACACTGCTACATCTGAGATCGGACCAGAATGGAGACTGCTGTGGACGGATCTTAGACTCCTCCTCCTCCAGCAGAACCAGTGTTGATTGGCCGAATGCTGTACTCTGTATGGCATTCGGCCAATCAACACTGGTCAATGCATTCCTATGGGAAAGTCAGCTCCCACATATCGCAAGCTGATAGGGATCCCGATGAGATAGTGGCGTAATACAGGTACTTGGGCATGTTAGATGCCCCCAGACATGCTTCCCCTACTGTCCCAGTTGCATTCCAGGGTGTTGGCATCATTTCCTGGGGTGTCATAGTGACTCTCCTGAGTCGAATTGTGGCTTCCCCTGAAACGAAGCATTTTTCCCCATAGACTATAATGGGGTTCGATATTTGTTCAAATAGTTGAATATTGAGGGGCTATTTGAAACGAATCTCGAATATTTCACTGTTCACTCATCTTTAGATAAGAATAAATGTTATTTTTCTATTCTACCACAGGTAACCAAATACTTCTTGGTAGACAGTGTATAAGAGGTGACCAGCTATATGCAGTTAAGGGCAGCCGATATAGTCACACATGGCAGATTTATTGCTGGAATTTCTTTGGACTAATCTCAGTCCCATTGATCAGACAAGGATTATTTCTTCCCATTAAGATGTATAAGACAGTCACAGACATGTATAAAACAAATCTGCCATGTGTGAGCACACCAATGGGTAGCTGTTGTGTTACGGGCCAGTACAGATGTATACAGTATACCAAACCACAATTTTGGGATGGAACTTCCTGGAGCCCTACCCCCTTTGCCTGCTGTATCCAAAAACTACTGTATAGCAATAAAAAAAATCCCTAGAGAAAAGTTTTGTTTCAGCAATATCCAATAATACAACAATTTTCAAGGAAAGCACAGGCTCGTCATACATTCCAATGCCTCATCTCTTCTGCTCCGGACGTCTCTCCTCTTCTTCTTACACAAGACCATTGCAAAATGGACAATGGAACAGCCATCTGCACATGTTCCGTCGCCATTTTGTGGTGGTCTCTTGTAAGAAAAGGAAGAGATACGTCATGAGCAGAAGCGAGAGGCGGCATCACAAATTGTTGCAGATTATAGGTTTACGTGCACGCAACCGTAGTAGTTTTGCTGTCCGTAAATACTGATCAGGGCTCGTTCACATCTGCGGCCCGGCACTCCGTATTTAGGTTTCCGTTTCCTGCCTAAAACACAGGCAGGAGACGGAAACCTGCAGGAGACTTTCTCACCCATTCATTTGAATGGGTGAGAAAGCTGTCCGGCCGTGCGCGGCAGTGAGCGTTTTGCGCTCTCCGCCGCGAAACCGGGTTTTATAATCCGGACACAGAGTCGGACATGCAGTACTCTGTGTCCGGATAAAAAAATCCGGTTTCGCGGCGGAGAGCCTAAAACGCTTACCGCCGCGCACGGCCGGACCCGGTCTATGGTTTCCGTCTTCTGCCATGCAGAAGACGGAAACCATAGAACGGAGACCCCAAACGCAGGTGTGAACCCAGCGTTAGCAATCCAATCCATGGCATAAGTGTGTCATTCTTAATCACAGGTCTTGTAGGATTCTCTACACTGATCTGTACCATAAATGTGGACACATATAGGATATAATTCATAATTTACGGACCCATTCTACAGCCTGGACACACCTCTGCAATTGCTGTTGTGTGCATGGGGCCTTACACAAATATGTTTTGCCTCTAACTGTATTTCAGCAGGATACATGAATGATGTGTACAGACTACGTAATTCAGCAAGTCACTTTCTTCCAGACTCAAATGACTCAAGGAATCCTGATGCTTCTGCTAATGAGGACCCAACAGACAAAGGGGAAACAGATGAGAAGAATGGTGACCTGTGCCAGACTGTCTACAAGTCCAAGACTTGCCGTTTGCTGTAGAAAGTCCAAGCAACTTTACCAACAACATGGCCATAAGAATGTGGACACTATATAAACTCACACAGCCACAGTTGTCTCCATAACTTTCACCATAGGGCTAACATAAGTTTCAAAAACCGTGGCGCTTACGCTTCATGGGCTCTTGGCCTAAAAGTCTTTTCTAGGTATATATGTCATGGTCTCTTCTCTGTACGGATCATCAATATCAGATCAACAGGGTTCCAATAAAGACTGATAAGCATGGAGGCCAGACCCCCAGAGACCTGATATTGATGAAGCTATCCAAGCATAGATAGTTCAACAAATCCATTCCACAAACTCATGAAAAAAAAATCCCTCGGCACAAATTGGTTGTAAAACATATCATGTCAATTACAAGCACATACTGGGCCATAGATTTCGATGCAATACAATGGCTGAAACCTAGGCCTACCACAAAGGAAACTACCTGCAAAACCTGCAGCGCAAGTTACCCCTATTCATAGGATAAATGTTGGATTAGTGGGGAGACTGCCAAAACAGTGAATGGAGCACTCAGGTCACTGTAATGGGGACACATCCCATATTCTGTGGACAGGGGCTTAATTTGAGGGGGTACAGTCGTACCTTGGCCCTTCTTAGGGTGTGTTCACATGTAGGAATTTGCCACGTATTTGGGGGCAGAAATCACCGAAGGACATGGTAAAAAAAATAATAAAAAAATAAGCATCCTATTTGATCTTGCCATAGAGTTTGTGACTCGACTACCCACAGCAGAAAGTGCCAACAGAATGCTGATAAACTGAGGAGGACGCCTGCCTCAAATTCCTCTTCATTTTCTGCAATGTGAACAGTCCTCTTAAGAAAATGTTCACACAGCAGAAAATGAAGAGAAAAGAGAAATTCATTTCATTTTCCATCACTGTATTATTGCAACTAAATGCGGGTGAAGGCACTGGCATCCATTGCGACTTTCCGCTGCCGATTAGGCCCAGATGAATGGGCCTTAGCAGAGTATCGACCTGCACAAACCATGGCAAAATCGTGCAGGATGTTAATTTATTTTTTTCAGTGTCCTGCTGCAATGTCTGCATGACACCTCCCTCCCGACTAGGCCCATTCATTTGGGCGTAATCCAGACTGGATGCCGGTGGCTAGCCGTTTTTTGGACCAGATTCTGAGACGGTCTCCGCTTCAAAATCCGGTCCAAAAATCCCCATGTGAACCCAGTCTAAGGGTTCCATGAAGGGACTCAGCCCAGTATAGTTGGTTCCTGGCACAGATTTTGTAGGCCTTCATGTTACACCTCTGACTGTGGACAGGAAGTTTCTAGTTTATAGTGTCTATAGGGAATATCCTGTCTGAAATATTCTCTATCTCAACATGTTTCCAATGTTATCTGATTAAAAAAAAAAAAAAATCCATATATCTAAAAGGTAAGAGTATTGCAAATCTTATAAAATTGCAATGTAGATAATGCATGGGGAAAAAATGCCCAATATACACATTTGCTGCATCATTGGAGTCCAACTTGCAATATCAGACACAAGCAATGTACACGTGTGGCACTTTTTTTTTTTTTTTTTTTTAAAGAAGAAAGCTTCCATGGTTTTATAATACTAGATAATTCCTTAAGGGTGCATGCAGACAGGATTTTGTGTGGATTGTGGGTCAGGAGGGGAGCTACGTCTTCTCGTGGAGACTTCCTTTGCAGCTATAAAGAGTCTTAAGGGCCATGCATGCTCCGCTAGGAATTCTGAGAAAGATATGGATTGGTCCAAGGGATGAAATCTGCTGAAATCTTTAGAAATCTGCACCACAGGTCAATTTCCTTCCAAAGAAGTTTTTGGAACTCTCATTGACATCAGTGGTAATGTTATCAGATCTGCACATAATATGTAATACGTAGCAACTAGAGATGAGCGAACACTAAAATGTTCGAGGTTCGAAATTCGATTCGAACAGCCGCTCAATGTTCGTGTGTTCGAATGGGTTTCGAACCCCATTATAGTCTATGGGGAACAGATACTCGTTAAGGGGGAAACCCAAATCCGTGTCTGGAGGGTCACCAAGTCCACTATGACACCCCAGGAAATGATGCCAACACCTCTGGAATGACACTGGGACAGCAGGGGAAGCATGTCTGGGGGCATCTAACACACCAAAGACCCTCTATTACCCCAACATCACAGCCTAACAACTACACACTTTACACACTCAATACCACATCTCTGACAGTAGGAAAACACCTTGAAACATGTGTATTTGGCACTTGCAGTGAGGAGAGCTTGTCACCAGCAGTGAATTTGGCCCTTGTAGTAAGTTGAGGTTAGCACCAACATTTGTTTTGAAAATCAGGGTGGATTGAGCCTCTAACCAGCAGAGTTTGGGCAAATTCATGGTGGAGGGAGCCTCTAAACACCCCAGTTTGGGCAAATTCATGGTGGAGGGAGCCTCTAAAAACCCCAGTTTGGACCAATTCATGGTGGAGGGAGCCTCTAACCAGCCCAGTGTGGGCAAATTCATGGTGGAGGGAGCCTCTAAAAAACCCAGTTTGGACCAATTCATGGTGGAGGGAGCCTCTAACCAGCCCAGTTTGGGCAAATTCATGGTGGAGGGAGCCTCTAACCAGCCCAGTTTGGGCAAATTCATGGTGGAGGGAGCCTCTAAAAAACCCAGTTTGGACCAATTCATGGTGGAGGGAGCCTCTAACCAGCCCAGTTTGGGCAAATTCATGGTGGAGGGAGCCTCTAACCAGCCCAGTTTGGACCAATTAATGGTGGAGGGAGCCTCTAACCAGCCCAGTTTGGACCAATTAATGGTGGAGGGAGCCTCTAACCAGCCCAGTTTGGACCAATTAATGGTGGAGGGAGCCTCTAACCAGCCCAGTTTGGACCAATTAATGGTGGAGGGAGCCTCTAACCACCCCAGTTTGGACCAATTCATGGTGGAGGGAGCCTCTAAACAGCCAAGTTTGGACCAATTCATGGTGGAGGGAGCCTCTAAAAACCCCAGTTTGGACCAATTCATGGTGGAGGGAGCCTCTAACCAGCCCAGTTTGGGCAAATTCATGGTGGAGGGAGCCTCTAAACAGCCCAGTTTGGGCAAATTCATGGTGGAGGGAGCCTCTAACCAGCCCAGTTTGGACCAATTAATGGTGGAGGGAGCCGCTAAACAGCCCAGTTTGGGCAAATTCATGGTGGAGGGAGCCTCTAAACAGCCCAGTTTGGACCAATTCATGGTGGAGGGAGCCTCTAAAAAACCCAGTTTGGACCAATTCATGGTGGAGGGAGCCTCTAAACAGCCCAGTTTGGGCAAATTCATGGTGGAGGGAGCCTCTAGCCAGCCCAGTTTGGACCAATTAATGGTGGAGGGAGCCTCTAACCAGCCCAGTTTGGACCAATTAATGGTGGAGGGAGCCTCTAACCAGCCCAGTTTGGACCAATTAATGGTGGAGGGAGCCTCTAACCACCCCAGTTTGGGCAAATTCATGGTGGAGGGAGCCTCTAAACAGCCCAGTTTGGGCAAATTCATGGTGGAGGGAGCCTCTAACCAGCCCAGTTTGGACCAATTAATGGTGGAGGGAGCCGCTAAACAGCCCAGTTTGGGCAAATTCATGGTGGAGGGAGCCTCTAAACAGCCCAGTTTGGACCAATTCATGGTGGAGGGAGCCTCTAAAAAAACCAGTTTGGACCAATTCATGGTGGAGGGAGCCTCTAAACAGCCCAGTTTGGGCAAATTCATGGTGGAGGGAGCCTCTAACCAGCCCAGTTTGGACCAATTAATGGTGGAGGGAGCCTCTAAACAGCCAAGTTTTGGGAAATTCATGGTGGAGGGAGCCTCTAACCAGCCCAGTTTGGACCAATTAATGGTGGAGGGAGCCTCTAAACAGCCCAGTTTGGACCAATTCATGGTGGAGGGAGCCTCTAACCAGCCCAGTTTGGGCAAATTCATGGTGGAGGGAGCCTCTAAACAGCCCAGTTTGGGCAAATTCATGGTGGAGGGAGCCTCTAACCAGCCCAGTTTGGACCAATTAATGGTGGAGGGAGCCGCTAAACAGCCCAGTTTGGACCAATTCATGGTGGAGGGAGCCTCTAAAAACCCCAGTTTGGACCAATTCATGGTGGAGGGAGCCTCTAAAAAACCCAGTTTGGACCAATTCATGGTGGAGGGAGCCTCTAACCAGCCCAGTTTGGGCAAATTCATGGTGGAGGGAGCCTCTAACCAGCAGAGTTGTGGGAAAGCAGGGTGGAGGGAGCCTCTAACCAGCAGAGTTGGTGGAAATCAGGGTGGAGGGAGCCTCTAACCAGCAGAGTTGGGGGAAATCATGTTGGAGGGAGCCTAGTATTAGCAGAATTGTGCAACGCTTATGGTGGATGAGTATGAGGATGCGGAGGAATTGGAGAGGTTGAGTACAGACATGGAGTTTCATGTTGGGGTGCTTTACACAGGTGGGCACAAAAATGAAGGCTCTATCCAGTGGTGGTTCATTTTTATCAAAGTGAGCCGGTCGGCACTCTCAGCTGACAGACGGGTGCGCTTGTCAGTGATGATGCCACCGGCTGCACTGAACACCCTCTCAGATAGGACGCTGGCGGCAGGACAGGACAGCACCTCCAAGGCATATAGGGCAAGTTCAAGCCACAGGTCCAACTTCGACACCCAATACGTGTAGGGCGCAGAGGGGTCGGAGAGGACAGGGCTGTGGTCGGAAAGGTATTCCCGCAACATGCGCCTATACTTCTCACGCCTGGTGACACTAGGACCCTCCGTGGCGGCACTTTGGCGAGGGGGTGCCATCAAGGTGTCCCAGACCTTAGACAGTGTGCCCCTCGTTTGTGTGGACCGGTGAGAACTTGGTTGCCTACTGGAGGAACTGCCCTCCCTGCCGCCAACGTCACATGCTGGAAACATCTCCATCATATTCTGCACCAATTGCCTGTGGCAAGCATTGATGCGATTGGCCCTCCCCTCTACCGGAATAAAAGACGAGATGTTGTTTTTATACCGGGGGTCAAGGATAGCAAAGATCCAGTACTGGTTGTCCTCCATGATTTTGACAATACGCTTGTCGGTTGTAAAGCACCCCAACATGAACTCAGCCATGTCTGCCACAGTGTTAGTTGGCATGACTCCTCTGGCCCCACCGGAAAGTTCAATCTCCATTTCCTCCTCATCCTCCATGTCTACCCATCCGCGCTGCAACAATGGGACGATTCGAAGTTGCCCGGAAGCCTCCTGTATCACCATCACATCATCGGACAACTCTTCTTCCTCCTCCTCCTCCATTAAACGCAGTGAAGCGGACAGATGTGTGGACCTACTCTCCAGCTGTGACGGATCGGATGCTATCCCTAACTCCTCTGTGTGATCTGAGTTATCCCTGATGTCAATCAGGGATTCTCTCAGAACACACAAGAGCGGGATTGTAAGGCTCACCATCGCATCCTCAGAGCTCACCCTCCTTGTGGACTCCTCAAAGACCCGTAGGATGTCACAAAGGTCTCTCATCCATGGCCACTCATGGATGTGAAACTGAGGCAGCTGACTTTGTGGCACCCTAGGGTTTTGTAGCTGGTATTCCATCAAAGGTCTCTGCTGCTCAACCACTCTATTCAACATCTGAAACGTTGAGTTCCAGCGTGTGGGGACGTCGCACAAAAGCCGGTGTTGTGGCACATGCAGGCGTTGCTGGAGAGATTTTAAGCTAGCAGCGGCTACTGTCGACTTGCGAAAGTGGGCGCACATGCGCCGCACTTTCACCAGTAGCTCTGGAACATTGGGGTAGCTCTTTAGGAAACGTTGCACCACTAGGTTGAAGACGTGGGCCAGGCATGGAACATGTTGGAGTCCGGCAAGCTCCAGAGCTGCTACCAGGTTCCGGCCGTTATCACAAACGACCATGCCTGGGCCCAGGTGCAGCGGCTCAAACCATATTGCCGTCTCATCGAGGAGGGCATCCCTCACCTCGGAGGCAGTGTGCTGTCTGTCCCCCAAGCTGATCAGCTTCAGCACAGCCTGCTGACGTCTACCAACGCCAGTGCTGCAACGTTTCCAACTCGTAGCTGGGGTCAATCTAACAGCGGAGGAGGAGGCGGTGGCAGAGGAGGAGGCGGTGGCGGAGGAGGAGGCGGTAGAGGAGGAGGAGGGGGGTGTTCTTCTCGTGTCCCTGCCAGGAATGTTAGGCGGGGAGACGAGGTACACCGGGCCAGTTTGGGAAGCAGTCCCAGCCTCAACTACATTCACCCAGTGTGCCGTCAGTGAAATGTAGCGTCCCTGTCCGCATGCACTTGTCCACGCGTCGGTGGTCAAGTGGACCTTTGTGCAAAGCGCGGAACTAAGGGCCCGCCTGATGTTGAGTGACACGTGCTGGTGCAAGGCGGGGACGGCACACCGGGAGAAGTAGTGACGGCTAGGGACGGCATAGCGAGGTGCCGCAGTTGCCATCAGGTCCAGGAAGGCGGGAGTTTCAACAAGCTGGAACGCCAACATCTCCTGGGCCAGCAGTTTAGCGATGTTGGCGTTCAAGGCTTGCGCGTGTGGGTGGTTAGCAGTGTATTTCTTCCGCCGCTCCAATGTCTGAGAGATGGTGGGTTGTTGTAAAGAAACGCCTGATGGTGCCTTTGATGGTGCAGGAGAAGGAGATAAGACAGGACCAGGGGAGGATGAGGTAGAAGTCAACAAAGTGGCGGAGGCAGATGAAGTGGTGTCCTGGCTCGTCCTCTGGAGTGCATCGCCAGCACAGTCAGCAGTGGCAGTGGCAGAGGCAGAGGCAGTGGCAGAGGCAGTGGCAGTGGCGTGAACGGCAGGCGGCCTTTGTCCTGCCGTTGCTGCCTGCCACTGATTCCAGTGCTTGGATTCCAAATGACGGCGCATTGAAGTGGTGGACAGGTTGCTCTTCTCAGAGCCCCTAATCAATTTCGAGAGGCAAATTGTGCAGACAACACTATATCTGTCCTCGGCGCATTCCTTGAAAAAACTCCACACCTTCGAGAAACGTGCCCTCGAGGTGGGAGTTTTTCGGGGCTGGGTACGAACTGGAACATCTTGGGAGATTCCGGGTGTGGCCTGGCTTCGCCTAAGCTGCTGACCTCTGCCTCTGCCTCTAGCTACCCTTTTTGGTGCTGCACCTGCCTCAACATCCACACTACTTTCCCCGCTTGACATCCCCCCTGTCCAGGTCGGGTCAGTGTCCTCATCATCCACCACTTCCTCTTCCAACTCCTGTCTCATCTCCTCCTCCCGCACAATGCGCCGGTCAACTGGATGCCCTGACGGCAACTGCGTCACATCATCGTCGATGAGGGTGGGTTGCTGGTCATCCACCACCAAATCGAACGGAGATGGAGGAGACTCTAGTGTTTGAGCATCTGGACACAGATGCTCCTCTGTTAGGTTCGTGGAATCGTGACGTGGAGAGGCAGGTTGAGGGACAATGAAAGGAGCGGAGAACAGCTCTGGGGAGCAGGGACAGTTTGGGTTATTGTTCTGTAAAGCTTCGGAATTTTGGGAGGAAGGAAGACAAGACTGTTGGGTAATAGGAGGAGAGGAGGCAGAGTCTGACTGGCTGCTGGACAATGTGCTGTAAGCGTTCTCTGACAGCCATTGCAAGACCTGTTCCTGGTTCTCGGGCCTACTAAGGTTTGTACCCTGCAGTTTAGTTAATGTGGCAAGCAACCCTGGCACTGTGGAGTGGCGCAATGCTTGCTGCCCCACAGGAGTAGGCACGGGACGCCCTGTGGCTTCACTGCTACCTTGCTCCCCAGAACCATTCCCCCGACCTCGCCCACGGCCTCGTCCACGTCCCTTTCCGGGAGCCTTGCGCATTTTGAATTCCTAGTTAGAAATTGGCACTGTATACCAGTAGTAAAAATTGTGGGTGCACGTAACCCCAATATATTCTTTGAATTACCAGTCAGAAACTGGCACTATATGGCAGTAGCAAGAAATGAGGGTATTTATAACCCCAATATATTCTTTGAATTCCCAGTCAGACAATGGCACTGTATACCAGTAGTAAAAATTGTGGGTGCACGTAACCCCAATATATTCTTTGAATTCCCAGTCAGACACTGGCACTATATGGCAGTAGCAAGAAATGAGGGTATTTGTATTCCCAATATATTCTTTGAATTCCCAGTCAGACAATGGCACTGTATACCAGTAGTAAAAATTGTGGGTGCACGTAACCCCAATATATTCTTTGAATTCCCAGTCAGACACTGGCACTATATGGCAGTAGCAAGAAATGAGGGTATTTGTATTCCCAATATATTCTTTGAATTCCCAGTCAGACAATGGCACTGTATACCAGTAGTAAAAATTGTGGGTGCACGTAACCCCAATATATTCTTTGAATTCCCAGTCAGACACTGGCACTATATGGCAGTAGCAAGAAATGAGGGTATTTGTATTCCCAATATATTCTTTGAATTCCCAGTCAGACAATGGCACTGTATACCAGTAGTAAAAATTGTGGGTGCACGTAACCCCAATATATTCTTTGAATTCCCAGTCAGACACTGGCACTATATGGCAGTAGCAAGAAATGAGGGTATTTGTATTCCCAATATATTCTTTGAATTCCCAGTCAGACAATGGCACTGTATACCAGTAGTAAAAATTGTGGGTGCACGTAACCCCAATATATTCTTTGAATTCCCAGTCAGACACTGGCACTATATGGCAGTAGCAAGAAATGAGGGTATTTGTATTCCCAATATATTCTTTGAATTCCCAGTCAGACAATGGCACTGTATACCAGTAGTAAAAATTGTGGGTGCACGTAACCCCAATATATTCTTTGAATTACCAGTCAGACACTGGCACTATATGGCAGTAGCAAGAAATGAGGGTATTTGTATTCCCAATATATTCTTTGAATTCCCAGTCAGACAATGGCACTGTATACCAGTAGTAAAAATTGTGGGTGCACGTAACCCCAATATATTCTTTGAATTCCCAGTCAGACACTGGCACTATATGGCAGTAGCAAGAAATGAGGGTATTTGTATTCCCAATATATTCTTTGAATTCCCAGTCAGACAATGGCACTGTATACCAGTAGTAAAAATTGTGGGTGCACGTAACCCCAATATATTCTTTGAATTACCAGTCAGAAACTGGCACTATATGGCAGTAGCAAGAAATGAGGGTATTTATAACCCCAATATATTCTTTGAATTCCCAGTCAGACAATGGCACTGTATACCAGTAGTAAAAATTGTGGGTGCACGTAACCCCAATATATTCTTTGAATTCCCAGTCAGACACTGGCACTATATGGCAGTAGCAAGAAATGAGGGTATTTGTATTCCCAATATACTCTTTGAATTCCCAGTCAGACAATGGCACTGTATACCAGTAGTAAAAATTGTGGGTGTATATAGCCCCAATTCTATTGCTAGGGGACTTGCAGGGTATTTCTGGGGTGAAGGTGGGGGGGCACACCGTTGGAACGGGTATCGGGGTATATATCGGGTATACGGGAATACACTGACAGTGTATTCCATTCAGGATCCTGGGAAAGCTGGGTTGCGGCGATTGAGCCCGTCAGTGCCACGTTACACTGACAAGCTTCTCCCTGGAATTTAGCTCTTACAAGAGCTGTTGTGGTTGTCTTCTCCTTCCTATCCTAGCCTGTCCCTGCCTACCCAGAATCTAAGCCCTAGCTAGCTGGACGGAAACCTCCGTCCTCGGTGAATTGCAAGCTCAGAATGACGCGAACCTGGGCGGCGCTGTTCTTTTAAATTAGAGGTCACATGTTTTCGGCAGCCAATGGGTTTTGCCTACTTTTCTCAACGTCACCGGTGTCGTAGTTCCTGTCCCACCTACCCTGCGCTGTTATTGGAGCAAAAAAGGCGCCAGGGAAGGTGGGAGGGGAATCGAGTAATGGCGCACTTTACCACGCGGTGTTCGATTCGATTCGAACATGCCGAACAGCCTAATATCCGATCGAACATGAGTTCGATAGAACACTGTTCGCTCATCTCTAGTAGCAACCTCAAGCATTCAGACCTGTGAGCTGCAAAGTGTATAAGTATATCACAATGCATTACCATATATTATTTTTGTTATAGTTTTTTTTTTTTTAAAGAATCCAAAAACACTGACCATGCCATTTGTCCATTAACAACTTAGCTGGACCATCCATATATCTCATTATTTTTGTGAACGGTCACTCAAAACTTAGATTCTAAACTCAAATTTATGATATTGCAGTGTCTAATATTTGGTAAACCTTTCCCATTATTTAGGTGTCCCTTTGGTCGGACTTAATCTCTAGTGTCTCATTGGTGCTTGGTAATAAATATAATCCATGACTGCCTGGTCACATTGCAGCCATCACTGCAAAAAGTGATAATTGGTTATGATGTACTAAGGGGAATACAATAACCCCGATGGAAGATCCTCCAGGATTCACACATTGTGATAAACAGAACTGAGCTGTGAATTCTCTTAATTGTAAGTCCTGCTTGTGGTAGTAAACAATTACCAGCACAACGGTGTCCACTGAAGGTACCATGGATAGATCAAAAGGGTTATTGAATTATTAAAGAGGTCTTCCAACCCCCAGTTGGCTTTTCATACTGAAGATCAATTCACAGGATAGGTCACCTACACTCACCGGCCACTTTATTAGGTACACCTGTCCAACTGCTCGTTAACACTTAATTTCTAATCAGCCAATCACATGGCGGCAACTCAGTGCATTTAGGCATGTAGACATGGTCAAGACAATCTCCTGCAGTTCAAACCGAGCATCAGTATGGGGAAGAAAGGTGATTTGAGTGCCTTTGAACGTGGCATGGTTGTTGGTGCCAGAAGGGCTGGTCTGAGTATTTCAGAAACTGCTGATCTACTGGGATTTTCACGCACAACCATCTCTAGGGTTTACAGAGAATGGTCCGAAAAAGAAAAAACATCTAGTGAGCGGCAGTTCTGTGGGCGGAAATGCGTTGTTGATGCCAGAGGTCAGAGGAGAATGGCCAGACTGGTTCGAGCTGATAGAAAGGCAACAGTGACTCAAATAGCCACCCGTTACAACCAAGGTAGCCAGAAGAGCATCTCTGAACGCACAGTACGTCGAACTTTGAGGCAGATGGGCTACAGCAGCAGAAGACCACACCGGGTGCCACTCCTTTCAGCTAAGAACAGGAAACTGAGGCTACAATTTGCACAAGCTCATCGAAATTGGACAATTGAAGATTGGAAAAACGTTGCCTGGTCTGATGAGTCTCGATTTCTGCTGCGACATTCGGATGGTAGGGTCAGAATTTGGCGTCAACAACATGAAAGCATGGATCCATCCTGCCTTGTATCAACGGTTCAGGCTGGTGGTGGTGGTGTCATGGTGTGGGGAATATTTTCTTGGCACTCTTTGGGCCCCTTGGTACCAATTGAGCATCGTTGCAACGCCAAAGCCTACCTGAGTATTGTTGCTGACCATGTCCATCCCTTTATGACCACAATGTACCCAACATCTGATGGCTACTTTCAGCAGGATAATGCAATGCCATGTCATAAAGCTGGAATCATCTCAGACTGGTCTCTTGAACATGACAATGAGTTCACTGTACTCCAATGGCCTCCACAGTCACCAGATCTCAATCCAATAGAGCATCTTTGGGATGTGGTGGAACGGGAGATTCGCATCATGGATGTGCAGCCGACAAATCTGCGGCAACTGTGTGATGCCATCATGTCAATATGGACCAAAATCTCTGAGGAATGCTTCCAGCACCTTGTTGTATCTATGCCACGAAGAATTGAGGCAGTTCTGAAGGCAAAAGGGGGTCCAACCCGTTACTAGCATGGTGTACCTAATAAAGTGGCCGGTGAGTGTATATCTGACTGATGAGGGTCGGACTCTGCACGGATGTGTTGACCCAGCTGTTGGAAGTAAAGCTGCAGAGCCGTTCTGCCCCGCTGCCACCGAAACATAGAGAATAGATATACTGCTATGCATCTTTTACTGCTTCTGATGCCTGGATCGCAGTGATCAGACCCTCGCCAATCACATATTGACAGCTTATCTTGTGGATAGATCATCAGTATCAAAATGGCGCAAAGGAAGTAACATTCACCTCTCACTCACCACTACTGTGTTTCCCCGAAAATAAGACAGTGTCTTATATTAAATTGTCGTCCTAAATATAGGACCTGTCTTATTTTCGGGGGATGTCTTATTACAACCGGCAGTCATGCCGGCACTTCCTTAGCGGAGTTTCAGTATAACTGCCGGTTGTAGGTAGTGCAGGGGAGGGGGAAGGTATCCTACTTACCTTTCCCATCTTCCTAGGAGCACTGGTGCTGCTGTTAGTCCCAGCAGTGGTGGGCGGGGCTTAGTGGGGCTTCATGGCCGGGCTTAGCAGAGCTTTCATGGGTGGGGCTTAGTGATCCCCACTACATTGGCACAACAGCCGGCTGGATGCCATGCTCTGTGTGCACAGCAACAGAACCCCCCCCCCCTTACTTTCAGGGGCGTCCTACTTTCGGGGAAAGACGGTAGCGATGAGCGAGTAGTATTCGATCGAATACCTCCCCTGCATAGTTATTGGTGTAAAAAGTGCCAGGGAAGGTGGGAGGGGCATCAAATTTTTACTGCATTTACCGCATGATATTCGACCGATTACACTAATAACTACGCAGGGGAGGTATTCTATCAAATACTACTCGCTCATCTCTACTCACCACTACTTACTGGTCCGGTCGCTCTGACAGTCTTTGGCTGAACAGTCATGTCCCAAATGTAAAGATGGAACCAGAAAGCAGAGATCAGTGGGGAAATGATAAGCGTTGGAATAGTCGTGGCAAGGGATTGATAGGCCGGTATGGTTTCTCTTCATTTTTACCCCCTTTAAGAGCCTTGATAAATAGAAAATATGACCCTAGTGTGAACAGAGCCTCGCTATCAACAGATTCCTAGAACATGTAAACCCGTATGCATCCTCATCCAAACTTATACACTACATCTAACAAAACAAGATTTTTATTAAATAAAATATTGAACTTTCACATCACATTCTCATCCATATTATTTGGTGGCTTTGGGTTTTGGACTGAAAAAAGACGATATGTTTTTCATTCCGCTCTTGTCCACTTTAGCCAGGGATTTCTGAGCCGCGGTCATCTTGCTGTTGGTCTGTGAACAAAATCAACACAATTCACTTGAATGCTAAAACACGTTAGACATTGTCACATCCACAGAATATACCAGATCTATCTGTTAGGGGATAGTTGTCAGGTCGGTCAATCAACAATTCAGAGAGCCATAGAAATGTGCATCCATCTCTCCATCTGGTCTGCTACTTACATGGCAGAGTCTTGTTTACTGGAAAAATAGGTTAGGGAACCGTTTTCTTGATGTATGGAGGTCCAAGAGAGACCAAATTATGTCCACAGATGCCATGACAATAACAATGATTGCACTAGTCTTAACTATGGGGGATATGTGGCTCTATATTATCGAAGACTTTACATTATGCATGTGGTAAACACTCTTGTTCCCTATATGCTCCTTTCAACCAACTAGTTAATACAATACTGGGGAAAAGAGAAAAACCCAGGTTTTGGCTAAAGTAGAGAACCTGACGTGTTTACCATGTTGCATTTGCAACCAGATCCTCATTGATCTCCAAGTCAACAGGATCTGTTATGTAATTATTGGTGAATAATAATAAATGTCATATGGAAATTATTTGTGAATTTTGGTGAATTTTATTTAATTCCCCTAGACGATGCTAACCTTGGCTATTTACTTCACTCTGATCCCCGGTGCCAGCGAGGTTATTATCAAAGGCTAACGGGAACAAGGGAATCTGTTATGACTTTTATCATCAGGTTTAGCAAAAATATAACTCTTTATAGTGACCACAGCCAAGGGAAAGGGCCTTCTAATTCACGTTATGTTAGCAGACCTTGCTCCCCAGCCAGGACCATCATCCTTCACCCCCTAGATCTGCTCACATGGACTAGGGGTTCAGAAAATAAGCCATGTGGAATATAAGGCCATATAAAACCTAATTTTTAGAAAATTTTAATACATTTAAGTGCAATAATACATATATAAAAAAAGTTTGTTTCAGGTAAAAGAAGCAAAATGCAATTTTATTTTTTTTTACCATTGTTTTGGTGAAAAAAAAATACAACAAATAAGGCTACTTAATTGAAACCTTTTGTGTCCTGAAAAAACAGGGTAAAAATAGTTGAGAAATGCAAAACCATTAAAAAGATATTGCTCTGTACAGCAATATGCTAAGATTGGCCTGCGTTAAAAAAAAACAAAACAAAAAAAAAAACAATAAAAAAAAACAAACTGCATTTGAAAATTTGGATAAGAACATTGAGTAACATGCAAAGGAAGACTTCCCAGCCTACCTCGCCCGGCGCCTATGTATGTAACTGCATTTGTCCCTTATTAAAGGAAAACTGATGTTTGTGTCTCCTTGTCTTCTTTTTTCCTTTTTTAAATATAGATTGTTGGCTCCATATAGGGCTCACAATGTACATTTTTTCCCTATCAGTATGTCTTTGTACAATGGGAGGAAATCCACACACTCATGGGGAGAACATACAAACTCTGTGCAGATGTTGTTCCTGGCGGGATTTGAACCCAGCGCTGCAAGGTGTTGCCCCATGTTTCTCCTTGTCTTCTATACGACAGCCAGTGTCACTTTTGGACAGCCCCTTCTTACATAACTTTGTGCTATTAAGTGGGCCAGTCAATAAATATTAGAGCGCTAGCAGTGACGACCAGGCAAAGGAGCAGGAATCCATCTTATTATGGTTTCCATAATCCAACAATAAAGTTGAAGCTTTTGGTACGTCTCTCCCACCTATTACGTTTTCCTGACATTTCAGCAGTCTTCTATGACCAGAGGTACACTAATAGTAGAAGGTCCAGTCCTTTAAGTCTGTATAGTTGTCAGCTCATTTCTTAGGGCTGGGTCACACTGCGCTTTCTGCAAAATACTTATTAGAAAAAAATCCAACACATAGTATGCCTGAGGAAGTCGCTGAAGAAAACCCGAGACCCTTTCTCCACCAGCTTCTGTTCTGGGTTTGTGCAGCCTCTTCCATGGGGCTGATCAGTGTTTGGTCATGTGTCGGGGCTTCGGTAGAGATTAGAATGCAGAAACTACTACAAAATAGGGCTGAACACCACAGGCTAAAAACATTAATAAAAGAAGCATCGCATAGGTTACTTCCTTTCACTGAAAACAATGGGTGGTAGAGTGGGCGGGGGGGTTTGGACCAAATCTTGGGGGTAGAAAATGTGTTAAATCAACTCTAAAATACAGTGTAAACTTGCCCTTATTTTTAGCTCTCCACACTGCTTATTAAAAATCACAATTTAGTGTAAAATAACGTCAGAATTGAGTTTGTGCACTTACCTTACCTTCTTATACATAATATACTTTAGATACATGACATGCATAAGACAGGTGGCAAGAAGCTCAAGACAATCACAGATAGAAAAGAGCCATCACTGTGTAATGGACGGATCTATTGTACGGCGACCTGATCTGAAACCTTCTCTACGTCATGCAAGTGACAATAACCACAAGATTTACAGAAAAAAAAAACAAAAACAAATTGCCCACCTTTTTGCCTTTGTCATTTGAGTTATATTTTGTGTAGTCCTCTTCTGCCTCCACAGACTTGTCAGACACCTTCCTTTTCTGTAAATTTAGATGGGGGAATGTGCTCAGTCATACAACACCTGAAGATTATTTTATCACATCAAGGTCCACTACGGAGAGGAATCCATGTCGTCAATTGGAAAAATTATTACACCAAGAAATTGGTTCATATGTGGGGGATAACAGAGCACGTCTAACTAGTAGAAGAACTTGCCATTGCCCAGACAGATTTCCGGCGAGTGACCTCAATGTGTTCAGGTGCTTTTAACACCAAAAATTTCACAAAAACAGAAGACACCACTGGCCACAAAGGCTGGCGAGATCTCTTACTGTTTTAGTTCCCTCATCTACTACCATAAAAATGAACAAGCCGCCTGATCTGCTAACATAGTATTAGTATCCTAGAGGAATGACCCTGCTGCGGAGATATTACTTACTGCACTTTATAAGAAAGGGTTAGTCTGATGATTGGAAATGCTAGAAGCAGCAAAGCAGGCCAACGCTGTGCACAAGAATACAGGACGCACATTACCTTTGTAGGAGGCTCGGGGGTTGGAGCGGAGACATCACGGAGACTAGAATAGAATGAGGGAAAGATACTTATTAATAACTAAAGAAAATTATAGTAATTTTAGAGTATAGTAATTTGCACAGAGATATGAGCAATTCTAATATTGCACTGTGACAACCTCTTAGGCCTTATTCACACCTATGGGGAACAACCAATAGCAACATAGCTTTCTTTTTTTATAGTGTTTTTGAAACCATGCAATGCAGCTTTTTTTGTTGCAGATTTTGTTGTGGTTTTATGAGCCAAAGCCAGGAGCGGATTGAGCAGTAGATAGAAGTATACGAACTTCTTATATATCCCCATTCCATTTGTAGTCATTCTTGACTTTGACTCAAAAAACTGCAGCAAAATCTGCAAAAAAAAAGCTGAGTTTCCGCAATGTGGAGCCTTAGCCTAAGGCAGTTTTCATAAATCTGCCGGACTGATTTCTATGTGGCTTTATGTCCAGTTAATGTGGGAATCGAGGGGTGTAACTCATGTTAAACAATGGGTGTATATACATTAGAAAACTTTAAATACATTTTATATATAATCTTTACATAGAAGGGGTCAGATTTAAGAACAGCGGCGTTATTAACACCACTCTCACACACCAACCCTGAACTGGCGAAGGCTACGCACCCTCTGCTTGGCCATGCGCCTTCAGAGAATGTATGTCACCTCATAGCTGGCCTATATATCCTGCATTATTTACATCACATTTATGGAATAAATGATAATAAATCTAGCAGGGGTGAAGGTCCTGAGCCCTTTTTGGGAAAGTGGAGAGTGCAGTGCAGAAAACACCACTTTTTTTTTTTTTTTGGAAAACACACATTTGCACAAAAAAAGTGACCTTTTTATGCCTGCTACACCAGAAAACTGATGTACAAGGTATAATAAATCTGCCCTATTGATTGCACTGTAGAAGCTTAGTCTTATGCTTGGTTCACATCTGCATTCAGGGAGTCCGCATGGGGACCGCCCAAACAGATTACCGAACGCAACTGCAACCTCTGTGCAGAGAAAGCACACGGACCCCATAGACTATAATGGGGTCCGTGTGCTTGCTGTGTGCTACCTGCACCAATCATGCGGACAGGAAAGTAGATTGTGAACTTTATGCGGACTCCCCCAGACGGAATACAAATGCTGATGTGAACAAGACCTTAGGCCTGCTTTACAAGATGTATTCAGTCTACATTTCCTCAACTGAATATGATCTGGAGAAGCGGTCTTATATCATTAAAATCATCTAAGATTCTGTGAGTCTCTGCAGGACTACTGTTCCATATTGCAAACATGATTACCGAATGGGACAGTAATCCCACAGTCACTCTCATTATCATAGATGACTATAATGCCATTGGATCCCCAGACAAACTTTCACTGTAGGAAATACAGCCAACATATGTTCCCTACTTCACAGACTGAATATGCCCTTGTTAGGCAGGCCTAGAAGGATGGCCCTGTATTTAACAAAACAGACTTTGGGGTAAGAGCGACCAGTCTGGTGTTTGATGCAAGGGGAGGAAATATCGGAAAGGGCGAGTTCACATCAGCACCCGATCTCTGTTTCGCAGGTTTCTGTTTCCTGCTCGAGAAACTGGACAGGAGACGGAAACCTGCAGTCAGTTTTCAAACCCATTCATTTCAATAGGTTTGGAAAGTGTCCGTCCATGAGCGCTTTATGGTTTCCGCGGCGAAACTGTTTTTTTTTTTAACCCGGCACAAAGTCGAGCATGCAGGACTTTGTGTCCGGTTTTAAAAAAAAAAAAAACGGTTTCGCCGCAGGGAGCACAAAACACTAACAGGCGCTCACGGCCGGACACGGTCTGCCAGGTTTCCGTCTTCTGTCGACAGAAGACGGAAACCTGAAAGCGGAGGCCGAGGCATAAATGTGAACCCGGCCTAAGCTTTGCTATATTCTTCCACTAGCTGGTACCCGCGACTTGGTCTGCGGTGATTGTAGAAGTGGGTATATACAGGCGCGGGTAAGGTTTTCGTACTGTGTATAAGGTATGGGATATGAAATGTAACTTTGTATCTTGTTGTTTCTGTAATTCAGAGAATACGTGAGACTTTTGTGTTGAAGTTACTTTGTATTTGAGCTGCTATATATACGGTGTTGTGAGAAACTTTACATAGTGACTTTGGGACAGAAGTATTTGAAGTTAACCCCTTCCCGCCGATGGCATTTTTGTGATTGTGGTTTTTAGTTTTTGACTTCCCTCCTTCTAAACCCCATAACTTTTTTATTTCTCCGCTCTCAGAGCCATATGAAGTCTTAATTTTTCTGGGACAAATTTTTCTTCATGATGCCACCATTAATTATTCTATATAATGTACTGGGAAGCAGGGAAAAAATTCTGAATGGGGTGGATTTGAAGAAAAAATGCATTTCTGCGACTTTCTTACGGGCTTTGGTTTTACGGCGTTCACTGTGCAGCCAAAATGACAAGTCCCCTGTATTCTGTGTTTCGTTATGATTCCGGGGATACCAAATTTATATGGTTTTATTTACATTTTGACCCCTTAAAAAAATCCAAAACTATGTTAAAAATTTTTTTTTTGAAAAGTCGCCATATTTCGACACCCGTAACTTTTTTATACGTCCGTGTACGGGGATGCATAGGGCGTCTTTTTTTGCGGGAACGGGTGTACTTTGTAGTTCTAACATTTTTGGGAAATGTTATTGCTTTGATCACTTTTTATTCTAATTTTTATCAGAATCAAAACAGTGAAAAAACGGCAGTTTGGCACTTTTGACCATTTTTCCCGCTACGGCGTTTACCGAACAGGAAAAATATTTTTATAGCTTTGTAGAGCGGGCGATTTCGGACGTGGGGATACCTAACATGTATGTGTTTCACAGTTTTTAACTACTTTTATATGTGTTCTAGGGAAAGGGGGGTGATTTGAATTTTTAATCCTTTTTATTTGTTTTTATATTTTTTTTACTTTTTTTTTAAACTTTTTTTTTGCATTTATTAGACCGCCTAGGGGTATTGACATGGGTGGGCGGTGTCGCAGATTGTCAGAGCGGTGGGGGTCGGCAAACATGGCTGCTCTGGAGCGTTATAGAGAGCCTCCTGGAGTATCGTTAAGGTGAGGGGCAGAGTGGTAAAGTATATGTATATGAGATTGTGTGGGGTTAGGGGCGAGGCTGGAGAGGGCAATATGAATTTTGTGGCTTGCTATGTGTTAGATTGCAGAGATGGTGGTGTGAGTTTGGGTTTTGTGGGGGTCCTGGCACAAACGTATGTGCGCTATTGTGATGAAAAGCAGCCTATTGCGCAATCGGGTGTATTAACTATGTTTGTGGAAAATTTCAGCCAAATCGGTCGAGCAGGTTTTGCGTGATTGAGGAACAAACATCCGAACACACAAACCCACAAACTTTCACATTTATAATATTAATAGGATTAGCAATGTTTTACCCGTACTTTAAATACGCAGACAGCTCATTCCGCAGATCTTCAGGAATGTATTCTGAAATGAGTCCATGAGCATAGCGCACGTAGTCCTCTGTGAGAATGGAAATAAGTGTTAAAAGCAAAGCTAGGACAATATACACAATATCTATGAGAACCTCCTATTTGTAACTGAACAGAAGGGGCCAGGGGAGTATTATTTGTTTTTGTTTTTTTTTTAAAAACCCAAAAAACATCCCAAAACCAACATGCAATAGCCCACTGGTAAAACCCTTTATTCACATGCACAGTCCTGAGCACTAAAATGTATATATATATATATATATATATATATATATATATATATATATATATCCTACTAATATTATAAATGTGAAAGTTTGTGTGTTTGGATGTTTGGATGTTTGTTCCTCGATCACGCTAAAACGCCTGGACGGATTTGCGTGCAATTTTCCACAAACATAGTTTTCCCTCAGGATTGAGTCACAGGCTACTTTTGGTGCCACTAAACAACATGGCTTCCTAGCAGGAGACTCACAAAAGCAGGACTCCTAGCCCCAGCTATAGACTCATACACACTGCCTGGCATTTCCTGCCTCAACCTGCCTGCACACTCCTTACTGTCACCTCAGGAGTAGCCCTCACTCTACTCACTCACATTTACATATAGCTTTCCACTATACATACACAATACAACACATCACATTGTAATTACATGTATCTCCTATCACTGCTATATACAGTACCTGATACATATATACTCCTGTACACAGGCTGTATATACTATATAATTACATATATTACCTATCACTGCTATATACAGTGCCTGATACATATATACTCCTGTACACAGGCTGTATATACTATATAATTACATGTATCTCCTATCACTGCTATATACAGTACCTGATACATATATACACCTGTACACAGACTGTATATACTATATATTACATGTATCTCCTATCACTGCTATATACAGTACCTGATACATATATACTCCTGTACACAGGCTGTATATACTATATATTACATGTATCTCCTATCACTGCTATATACAGTACCTGATACATATATACTCCTGTACACAGGCTGTATATACTATATAATTACATGTATCTCCTATCACTGCTATATACAGTACCTGATACATATATACTCCTGTACACAGGCTGTATATACTATATAATTACATGTATCTCCTATCACTGCTATATACAGTACCTGATACATATATACTCCTGTACACAGGCTGTATATACTATATAATTACATGTATCTCCTATCACTGCTATATACAGTACCTGATACATATATACCGCTGTACACAGGCTGTATATACTATATAATTACATGTATCTCCTATCACTGCTATATACAGTACCTGATACATATATACTCCTGTACACAGGCTGTATACACTCACCGGCCACTTTATTAGTTACACCTGTCCAACTGCTCGTTAACACTTAATTTCTAATCAGCCAATCACATGGCGGCAACTCAGTGCATTTAGGCATGTAGACATGGTCAAGACAATCTCCTGCAGTTCAAACCGAGCGTCAGCATGGGGAAGAAAGGTGATTTGAGTGCCTTTGAACGTGGCATGGTTGTTGGTGCCAGAAGGGCTGGTCTGAGTATTTCAGAAACTGCTGATCTACTGGGATTTTCACGCACAACCATCTCTAGGGTTTACAGAGAATGGTCCGAAAAAGAAAAAACATCCAGTGAGCGGCAGTTCTGTGGGCGGAAATGCGTTGTTGATGCCAGAGGTCAGAGGAGAATGGCCAGACTGGTTCGAGCTGATAGAAAGGCAACAGTGACTCAAATAGCCACCCGTTACAACCAAGGTAGCCAGAAGAGCATCTCTGAACGCACAGTACGTCCAACTCTGAGGCAGATGGGCTACAGCAGCAGAAGACCACACCGGGTGCCACTCCTTTCAGCTAAGAACAGGAAACTGAGGCTACAATTTGCACAAGCTCATCGAAATTGGACAATTGAAGATTGGAAAAACGTTGCCTGTCTGATGAGTCTCGATTTCTGCTGCGACATTCGGATGGTAGGGTCAGAATTTGGCGTCAACAACATGAAAGCATGGATCCATCCTGCCTTGTATCAACGGTTCAGGCTGGTGGTGGTGGTGTCATGGTGTGGGGAATATTTTCTTTGCACTCTTTGGGCCCCTTGGTACCAATTGAGCATCGTTGCAACGCCAAAGCCTACCTGAGTATTGTTGCTGACCATGTCCATCCCTTTATGACCACAATGTACCCAACATCTGATGGCTACTTTCAGCAGGATAATGCAATGCCATGTCATAAAGCTGGAATCATCTCAGACTGGTTTCTTGAACATGACAATGAGTTCACTGTACTCCAATGGCCTCCACAGTCACCAGATCTCAATCCAATAGAGCATCTTTGGGATGTGGTGGAACGGGAGATTCGCATCATGGATGTGCAGCCGACAAATCTGCGGCAACTGTGTGATGCCATCATGTCAATATGGACCAAAATCTCTGAGGAATGCTTCCAGCACCTTGTTGTATCTATGCCACGAAGAATTGAGGCAGTTCTGAAGGCAAAAGGGGGTCCAACCCGTTACTAGCATGGTGTACCTAATAAAGTGGCCGGTGAGTGTATACTATATATTACATGTATTACCTATCACTGCTATATACAGTGCCTGATACATATATACTCCTGTACACAGGCTGTATATACTATATAATTACATGTATCTCCTATCACTGCTATATACAGTACCTTATACATATATACTCCTGTACACAGGCTGTATATACTATATAATTACATGTATCTCCTATCACTGCTATATACAGTACCTGATACATATATACTCCCGTGCACAGGCTGTATATACTATATAATTACATGTATCTCCTATCACTGCTATATACAGTACCTGATACATATATACTCCTGTACATAGGCTGTATATACTATATAATTACATGTATCTCCTATCACTGCTATATACAGTACCTGATACATATATACCCCTGTACACAGACTGTATATACTATATAATTACATGTATCTCCTATCACTGCTATATACAGTGCCTGATACATATATACTCCTGTACACAGGCTGTATATACTATATATTACATGTATTACCTATCACTGCTATATACAGTGCCTGATACATATATACTCCTGTACACAGGCTGTATATACTATATAATTACATGTATCTCCTATCACTGCTATATACAGTACCTGATACATATATACTCCTGTACACAGGCTGTATATACTATATAATTACATGTATCTCCTATCACTGCTATATACAGTACCTGATACATATATACCCCTGTACACAGGCTGTATATACTATATATTACATGTATTACCTATCACTGCTATATACAGTACCTGATACATATATACTCCTGTACACAGGCTGTATATACTATATAATTACATGTGTCTCCTATCACTGCTATATACAGTACCTGATACATATATACCCCTGTACACAGACTGTATATACTATATAATTACATGTATCTCCTATCACTGCTATATACAGTGCCTGATACATATATACTCCTGTACACAGGCTGTATATAGACTAAAAAACATAGACATTCAAATCCTCCTAGAGACATGGACCCGGGCAGATGACGAGTCCCTAACGCCCATGGGCTACAAGGAATTCTCAGTGCCCGCCCAGAAAAATAAGACAACCAAACATGGCTGCCACTCAGGAGGCATACTAATATGGTACAAGGAGGAGCTCAAAGAACACGTAAAAGCTACCAAACGTGGAACCAATCACATATGGATAAAAATAAGCAGCTCCATCCTCAGCGGCCAGCAGGACATCTATCTCTGTGCAGTATATATGCCCCCACCAGGGTCCCCCTACCACGACCCCGACACTTACGAGGTCCTACAAAGGGAAGCCGTCCATTTCCAACCCAAAGGCAGAGTACTAATATGCGGAGACCTGAATGCAAGGACAGGCACAGAGATAGACTACCTGCCCTCTGACGACAACCCACATATGCACGGTAGTGAGATCCACCACCCAGAACCCACACAGACAAGAAGAAACAGCCAAGACAGAATTGTCAACAAGAGTGGGAGACAACTGCTGAACATGTGCCGAAGCCTAGGACTGTACATAATAAACGGACGTACCACAGGCGATCCCAGAGGACGCTTCACACTAAACTCTCAAGTGGGCAACAGCGTGGTGGACTATGCCATTACAGACGCAGACCTGTCAGACATTGAAGACTTCACAATCGCACCTGATTCCCATCTATCAGACCACAACCAGATCCTACTATACATGAGAACCATGAACAAAACACCCACACATGAGCCCCAACAGTCCGGCCTCTACAACCTATCAAGACATTTCAAATGGGCCAACCACCAGGCCATAGAATATAGCAATGCAACCAACCGACCCGAAATCAAGACTGCTCACAAACTTCCATACAAACACCTATCAGCCAGACCAACAGGGAGTCACCAGAGCTGTGAAGGATCTCAAGTACATCCTACAGACCACAGCAGAACTAGCAGGCCTGAAACCAACCAAACCAATAAGACAAACCAACAAACAGTCCCACAAATGGTTCGACAGCGACTGCAGAGCACTACTCCATACCCTAAGAACAGCCTCCAACCAAAAACACAGGGACCCCAACAACAAGGAGGTGAGGGAAGCCTACAACAATCTATGCAAGCAATACAAGGGCACCCTCAGAGAGAAGAAACAGAGGTACCTCTCCCACAAAATTGAGCAACTAGAGGACTCCCTCCAGGACAGCTCATTCTGGGAGACCTGGCACCACATGGGCACAAAGCCCAAGAAAAACTCTCTCCACATCCAAAATGGCAATATCTGGCTCAACTACTTCAGAGGTCTCTACAAAAACATCCCAGAAGAAGACCTAACTCCAGAACAGCAACAGATATTCACCAAACTGAGGGACATGGAGAAAGTCATCAAAGACTTCCAGAACCCTCTGGACTCGCCAATCACCATAAAAGATATACAGGAAAGAATTGCCCTGCTGAAAGGCAAAAAGGCCAGTGGCCCTGACGGCATCCTACCAGAGATGATCAAATACAGCCCTCCAGCAATACACGCGGCACTGGCAAAGCTATTCACCCTCGTGCTCAATGCTGGACACTTCCCCGAAGACTGGAACAAAGGGCTCATAACCCCCATCTACAAGAATGGGGACCAATATGACCCCAACAACTACAGAGGGATCTGCGTCAGCAGAACGCTGGGGAAACTGTTCAACAGCATCATTAATAACAGAATCCTCACCTTCCTCACACAACACGGGGTCCTCAGCAAGAGCCAAGCAGGGTTCATGCCAAACCACCGCACCACAGACCATATCTACACCCTGCACAGCCTCATCAAGACGCACGTCCACACCAGAACAGGCAAGATATTCGCCTGCTTCGTGGACTTTAAGAAGGCGTTCGACTCAGTATGGCACCCAGGCCTACTCCTAAAACTCCTAGAGAGTGGAATAGGAGGAAGAACGTACGACGTCATCAAGAGCTCCTACACCGGAAACCATTGCAGTGTGAAGGTGAATGGGAAAAGGACAGCATACTTCCAACAGGCCCGAGGGGTCAGACAAGGCTGTAGCCTGAGCCCAACGCTCTTCAACATCTATATCAATGAACTGGCTACAGCCCTGGAGGCCTCACCAGCCCCAGGCCTCACCCTGAACAATCGAGAGGTGAAGTTCCTGCTGTATGCCGATGACCTCCTACTCCTGGCCCCCACCGAGAAAGACCTCCAAGAAAGCCTGTCAGTGCTGGAAAAATTCAGCACCACATGGGCCCTACCCATCAACCAGAAGAAGACCAAAGTCATGGTATTTCAGAAGAAGGGCCACAATAAAGCCTCCACCCCACAATTCACACTGAACGGCTCCACACTGGAGAAAACCAACAGCTACACCTACCTGGGGCTGGAGCTCAGCCAATCAGGAAGCTTCAAAGCAGCAATAGAAACCCTGAAAGCAAAAGCCTGCAGAACCTTCTACGCCATCAGAAGACAACTGTACCACCTCAAACCACCGGTGAGGGTCTGGATGAAGATATTTGACGCTGTCATCTCCCCGATCCTTCTCTATGGCAGTGAGGTTTGGGGCCCAGCCACCTACCCAGACCAGTCAAAGTGGGATTCCAGCCCAACAGAGAACTTCCACCTGGAGTTCTGCAAATACCTGCTCCATGTCCATCGCAACACCACCAACATGGCCTGCAGGGCAGAGCTAGGCAGACTCCCCCTATGGCTCACCATACAGAAGAGGGCCCTAGCTTTCCAGGCACACATCCAGGTGAGCAAGCCCGACTCCTACCACCACCAAGCCTGGCTAAGCCACCCGAGCAAACCAGACATTCACCAACCAAACAACAGCCAACCACCAAACCAAAAACACCAACAGATGATAACCAAGGCCGAAATAAAGGCGACCACAGAGGCAAACAAAGAGCGGTACATTGAAGAATGGAGAAACGAAATAAATAACTCCAAGAAACTCACCGTGTACCAATCCCTACAAAGGGACTACACCATGGCCACCTACCTGGAGAGAATACGCCACCCCAAGCACAGACAGACCCTGAGCCGGTACAGACTGAGCGCCCACAACCTAGAGATAGAGACGGGGCGATACAGGCAGACGTACAAGCCACGGGAGAACAGACTGTGCCAGCACTGTGACCAGGGGGTCCTAGAAGACGAGACCTACTTCCTGCTACACTGCACCAAATACTCAGCTGTGAGGGCCGTCTACTACCAAAGACTGTCTGCCCACATCCCAGACTTCATATCTGCAGACGAGAAGAGGAAACTCTACATCCTACTGGGAGAAGAAGAGGCCACTGTGGAGATCGCTGCCCAATACGTGTCCAGCTGTCACCAAACCAGAGGAAGATGAGACTCCACGGACTGTTATATTTATCCCAACACACCCGCCCCACCCCACCCCCCCATATAGCAGTCACCAACGAAGAGGAAGATGAGACTCCATGGACTGTTATATTTATCCCAATACACCCGCCCCACCCCACCTTCAATCCCACCCCCCCATATAGCGGTCACCAACGAAGAGGAAGATGAGACTCCATGGACTGTTATAACCCAAACCACCCCCCCATACCCACCACCCACCCAACCCAACTCCCCCCCCCCCCCCCCGCCCACTTTACTAGCTTTGGCAATGCCAAATACCTATTCGGACGTGCCAATAAAGCATTTTTTGATTTGATTTGATACTATATATTACATGTATTACCTATCACTGCTATATACAGTACCTGATACATATATACTCCTGTACACAAACTGTATATACTATATATTACATGTATCTCCTATCACTGCTATATACAGTACCTGATACATATATACTCCTGTACACAAACTGTATATACTATATAATTACATGTATTACCTATCACTGCTATATACAGTACCTGATACATATATACTCCTGTACACAGGCTGTATATACTATATAATTACATGTATTACCTATCACTGCTATATACAGTACCTGATACATATATACTCCTGTACACAGGCTGTATAACACATCACATTGTCTGTATCACAACATACACAATATAACACATCAAATAACATTTGCTAGCCCACCAAACTTTTTAAAGCACTTTTACAGTTTCACACGTCTGTGTCCGCCCAATTCTCAAATCACCGCAGACGAAGTCGCGGGTAAAAGCTAGGTTTTTTTATATATACAGATAGTAACAACCCCTGCCAAAAAAAAACTAAAAAAAATGCAATTTTTATAATTAAACCCAGATTGAAATAATATGTAATTTTCTGATAATACCGTAGAGGCTTTTGCACATGTTTTTTTTTCACACCAAGTATTATTCTCAGGTTAGAAGAAGAAATCTGTTCAACCCAAGCATGACCTGGCATTCTTACAGAGGGTGTGCAGATATAACGGGATCCAGTTTATGAAGCTCTGGGGAATTTCATTTTATTAAAGAAGAGCGTTCGTCCATATACGCAGAAATAACACAGCTAAATGTCTAATAGTGCAGATAATATGGCTGATCTTATGGCTCTTATTAAGCAAAAAGAAAAGGACACTTTAGCAACTTGTTATTTATTACATCTACATCAAGCATTACCTAGGTGAATACAGGGTTAAGGGGATATGGTCACTCCTTAGGGAGAGACCACCATTTAGGTGTGTGGAGTCTTATTAAGCCATTAGCGCTCCACTGAGCAAAGGAACATGGGAAGAATATGCAAATCAGACTTCCATGATGTAATTAGGATGTCAGTGCCTCAGTCATGCAGCCCAATAGAGGGCGCTCCCTGAGGATGTGCAAATCCGTCTTCCATGATGTAATTAGGAAGACAGAACCTCACTGAGTCTTGGGCCTATGACTTTTCAACTGCTATGTATAACCTTCCATTGGATCTATTCTACCTGATCACAGTCTGATCTACATAAAACCCTTCCCCATCTGATAGTATGTAAGTAACATAACTATAACTCGTGTTAATTCACCCTTCCGAGCAGAAACTTGTGACTCATATTGTTGGGATGGGAGCGATAACTGCTTGCGCTAGAAGAGGAAGTATCTATAAACTATCTGGGCATCGGTCCAGACCATTTACAGGATCTGGATGTCATCTGACAGAAAACATAAGTCAATTTGCAGCAAGGAGAAAAAAAATGAGAATGCAAAAGGTGGTGCATAGGAATAATACACCCACACTGTGACCAATGCTCATCTGAAGGGCCTGCAGAAATCCTTGCACATGCTACAGAATCATGAACAGGGTCGCTGCAAAATGTCCTGCAGGGTCTGACTCTACACAAGTAAAATTGTGAGCGACCACTTGTAAGACACAATGCAGACAATATACACACTGACCTCTAATGGAAAAGTGGTCATAGGTCAGTCTTCACACTATGGGGCCCTTTCATTCGTACACACTCCCTTCACAGATACCATATATACTCGAGTATAAGCCGACCTTTTCAGCACAGTTTTTATGGACCTGCATAAATTAAGTGAAGTGGGGGGGTCCTTTAGTGCTACAGTAATGATATAGGACAATCCCCCTTCCCTATAGAGATGAAAGCCCGGGAGGCCCCTGCTGATGCCCTGCATCTAGGAGAGGAAGCTAGACTAAAGTGACAGTAAAACACACAGGGACCTGCTGGGGTTACTATTTCTAGTAATGTCAGGCATTTGGGGTTATTAATTTAGTTTCAGTAACTCCATGTGCCTCACATTAATAACAGTTAACCCCATCATGTCCCTCATATTAACCCCTGTGTGCCCCAATAAGGGTTACTAATATGTGAGACACGTGGGGGTACTAATAAAGGACCTTAATTATGAAGATACCTAATTAACTGCTATTACTATGAGGCACATGGAGTTACTAAGCTGCAATGCACATGACCAGACTTTTTATCTGCAATGGTGGATTTCTCCTCTCGGCTTATACTCGAGTCAATGAGTTTTCCGAGGTAAAATTAGGGGCCTCGGCTTATACTCGAGTATATATATGGTATGTTTATTTTGTATAGTTTTCAGACTATATACTCTGGTATTTCTAATTTCAGGAGCAGAAATTTCTATAACGAATCTGATGTATGTGGAGGAGCTGAGCTGGTTTATATTGTTTTCTGCAAAATGATTCTAATTCATTCATTTAAAGCCCCATTCATTCTGGATATAGGAGCTCAATGAGTGGTCTTGCTAGTGATTGACAGACTTTATTATATAACTATAAGGTACAGCTGTCAATCAGTAAGTAGGATTGCCCACTGGACTCCTAAACTCAGAATGAATTTTTTTTTTCCAAAACAACCTCCCTTCCCAAACCATGAAATACTAAATATTCTGCCTACATTCTCCTTCTCTATACCATTCTGACCACAAAGCAGACCGCAAGTAAAATGCCGCCAGTTTCCTAGAATGACAGCTGCCATCCTCATGAGATATGGCTTCACACTACTAGATTGGCTATCCCTATAACACGAAAGCTATGGGGGCTGACATAGCTGTGAACTGTCGTCATAAATACTTGACATGAGGGAAAAAAACCCAAAACTTTAAAACTTAGGTTACAAGGAATCTATTAGGGCAGATCGATGTAAACTAGGACATTGGCCAGATGTGAAGAGAAGAACAGTCCCACATGTGTTAGCTAGGGGGCTGAAGTCTAGTTAAGCAATATACCGTCTGAAAATATCGCATACTGTCATTGTCTGAGCTGTAGGTCTATCAACAAAACGAATAGGACTCCTGTCTTGTGTCATTCACAAAAGCTCAATAAAGATACTGCTATTTACCCTCTTTTGTGTCAGATTCTTGTTTAATCCGAATAAAGCTGGCAGACTGCGTGCTCCCCCCCACACATACGTCACTGTCCTTCAGGACTTTAACAGTTTGATCCACCTACAGAAACAGAATCACATGAATACACAGAATACACTTACAATACAATCCTCTGGTGCTTTCTAAAGTAAGGGAATGTGGCTTTGCATATCAGATCATGCGTTTGCAACATGTTTTCTAGGAAATGTGCCCGGAGACTTTATAATAGTTCTCAATGGAACAGAAAAGAAGTTACAAAATTCCAGTTCATGTCTTAGGCAACGTTATTAAAAGACATTGTAAACTAAAAATCCAAATTTGTCAGCAGGGCTGTGGATTCAGAAAGCAAAACCACAGACTCCAACTGAGGCTCCCAATGACTGCGAGAACTCACAATGGTCTCTCCCTCTGTCACAAGAGTCCAACAAAAGTCAATAGGGCACTAGGGATTCTTCATACAGGAGATATCCAAATTGCACCAGTACTATCCTATTGCAGTGGGGAATAAATGTATTTAGTCAGCGACCAATTGTGCAAGTTTTCCCACTTAAAAAGATGAGAGGCGTCTGTAATTTACATCATAGGTAGACCTCAACTATGAGATTAAATGAGAAAACAAATCCTGAAAATCACATTGTCTGATTTTGTAAGAATTTATTTGCAAATTATGGTGGAAAATAAGTATTTGGTCAGTAACAAAGTTTCATCTCAATACTTTGTTATACAGTCCTATGAAAAAGTTTGGGCACCCCTATTAATCTTAATCATTTTTAGTTCTAAATATTTTGGTATTTGCAACAGCCATTTCAGTTTGATATATCTAATAACTGATGGACACAGTAATATTTCAGGATTGAAATGAGGTTTATTGTACTAACAAAAAATGCGCAATATGCATTAAACCAAAATTTGACCGGTGCAAAAGTATGGGCACCTCAACAGAAAAGTGACATTAATATTTAGTAGATCCTCCTTTTGCAAAGATAACAGCCTCTAGTCGCTTCCTGTAGCTTTTAATCAGTTCCTGGATCCTGGATAAAGGTATTTTGGACAAACAATTCAAGTTCAGTTAAGTTAGATGGTCGCCGAGCATGGACAGCCCGCTTCAAATCATCCCACAGATGTTCAATGATATTCAGGTCTGGGGACTGGGATGGCCATTCCAGAACATTGTAATTGTTCCTCTGCATGAATGCCTGAGTTGATTTGGAGCAGTGTTTTGGATCATTGTCTTGCTGAAATCTCCATCCCCGGCGTAACTTCAACTTCGTCACTGATTCTTGAACATTATTCTCAAGAATCTGCTGATACTGAGTGGAATCCATGCGACCCTCAACTTTAACAAGATTCCCGATGCCGGCATTGGCCACACAGCCCCAAAGCATGATGGAACCTCCACCAAATTTTACAGTGGGTAGCATGTGTTTTTCTTGGAATGCTGTTTCTTTTTGGACGCCATGCATAACGCCTTTTTTTATAACCAAACAACTCAATTTTTGTTTCCAAAATGAAGCTGCCTTGTCCAAATGTGCTTTTTCTTACCTCAGGCAACTCTATTTGTGGCGTGCGTGCAGAAACGGCTTCTTTCTCATCACTCTCCCATACAGCTTCTATTTGTGCAAAGTGCGCTGTATAGTTGACCGATGCACAGTGACACCATCTGCAGCAAGATGATGCTGCAGCTCTTTGGAGGTGGTCTGTGGATTGTCCTTGACTGTTCTCACCATTCTTCTTCTCTGCCTTTCTGATATTTTTCTTGGCCTGCCACTTCTGGGCTTATCAAGAACTGTCCCTGTGGTCTTCCATTTCCTTACTATGTTCCTGACAGTGGAAACTGACAGGTTAAATCTCTGAGACAACGTTTTGTATCCTTCCCCTGAACAACTATGTTGAACAATCTTTGTTTTCAGATCATTTGAGAGCGGGCTGTCCATGTTCGGCGACCATCAAACTTAACTGAACTTGAATTGTTTTGTAGAAAGAAATGGTCCAAAATACCTTCATCCAGGATCCAGGAACTGATTAAAAGCTACAGGAAGCGACTAGAGGCTGTTATCTTTGCAAAAGGAGGATGTACTAAATATTAATGTCACTTTTCTGTTGAGGTGCCCATATTTTTGCACCGGTCAAATTTTGGTTTAATGCATATTGCGCATTTTCTGTTAGTACAATAAACCTCATTTCAATCCTGAAATATTACTGTGTCCATCAGTTATTAGATATATCAAACTGAAATGGCTGTTGCAAACACCAAAATATTTAGAACTAAAAATGATTAAGATTAATAGGGGTGCCCAAACTTTTTCATAGGACTGTATATCCTTTGTTGGCAATGACAGAGGTCAAACGTTTTCTGTAAGTCTTCACAAGGTTGGCACACACTGTTGTTGGTATGTTGGCCCATTCCTCCATGCAGATCTCCTCTAGAGCAGTGATGTTTTGGGGCTGTCTCTTGGCAACACGGACTTTCAATTCCCTCCAAAGGTTTTCTATAGGGTTGAGATCTGGAGACTGGCTAGGCCACACCAGGACCTTGAAATGCTTCTTACAAAGCCACTCCTTTATTGCCCTGGCGGTGTGCTTTGGATCATTGTCATGTTGAAAGACCCAGCCACGTTTCACCTTCAATGCCCTTGCTGATGGAAGGAGGTTTGTACTCAAAAATCTCACGATACATGGCCCCATTCATGCTTTCATATACACGGATCAGTCGTCCTGGTCCCTCTGCAGAGAAACAGCCCCAAAGCATGATGTTTCCACCCCCATGCTTTACAGTAGGTATGGTGTTTGATGGATGCAACTCAGTATTCTTTCTCCTGCAAACACGATGAGTTGTGTTTCCACCAAACAGATCTACTTTGGTTTCATCAGACCATAGGACATTCTCCCAATACTCTTCTGGATCATCCAAATGCTCTCTAGCAAACTTCAGACGGGCCCGGACATGTACTGGCTTAAGCAGTGGGACACGTCTGGCACTGCAGGATCTGAGTCCCTGGCGGCGTAGTGTGTTACTGATGGTAGGCTTTGTTACGTTGATCCCAACTCTCAGCAGGTCATTCATTTGGTCTCCTCGTGTGATTCTGGGATTTTTGCTCACCGTTCTTCTGATTATTTTGACCCCATGGGGTGGGATCTTGCGTGGAGTGCCGGATTGAGGGAGATTATCAGTGGACTTGTACGTTTTCCATTTTCCAGTTGATTTCTTCACACCAAGCTACTTGCCTATTGCAGATTCAGTCTTCCCAGCCTGGTGCAGGGCTACAATTTTGTTTCTGGTGTCCTTGACCGCTCTTTGGGCTTCACCATAGTGGAGTTTGGAGTCTGACTGTTCCAGGTTGTGGACAGGGGTCTTTTATAAACAGGTACCATTACTACAGGTAATGAGTGGAGGAAAGAGGAGCCTCTTAAAGGAGAAGTTACAGGTCTGTGAGAGCCAGAAATCTTGATTGTTTGTAGGTGACCAAATACTTATTTTTCTCCATAATTTGCAAATAAATTCTTTCCAAATCAGACAATGTGATTTTTAGCGATTTGTTTTCTCATTTTGTCTCTCATAGTTGAGGTCTACCTATGATGTCAATTACAGGCCGACCTCATCTTTTTAAGTGGGAGAACTTGCACAATTGGTGGCTGGCTAAATACTTTTTTCCCCCATTGTACGTCTATAAAACATGTCTTTGGTTATGTAGGATAACCTAAGCCGAGCCAAGAGCTTTTTAAAAAACAAAAATGTAAACTCACCTTTTTCTTTAGCCATGCAAGCGTCTTTTCTTTACTGTACTTGTAAAATTTCTTGCTGCCAATTTCTAGCAAAAACAATGAAATACATGTGAATAACCTGTGGATGAAACAGCTACAAAGGGTGAGGAGTTAAATGGAAGGAAGAACATACAGAATAGGTTGAATTAGGGCTGCGCAATTAATTGCAAAATAATGGAAAGTCATCTCAATTAAAGAGGACCTTTCATGAGTTGGGGCACAGGCAGTTCTATATACTGCTGGAAAGCCGGCAGTGCGCTGAATTCAGTGCACTGTCTGCTTTCCCGATCCGATCAGGACTTTATCCTCTATCAATTTTCAGTAGAGACCTCTGTGTAGATGTGAGAGTAGCCTGAGGCAGACTGAGCCCTGAATCTGCCTCCTGTTGTTTTTAATGGGCGGCAGAGATCAAAGGCAGGATAATGAAAAAACATGGGAGTCCTGCTCAATTTTGCTATTTTGCCAATTAGGCTCATTTATTTCATCCTAAGTGTGTGAAAGCAGTCTTCTTCCGGAGCTGGGTTCAAACTTCTAGGCCTCGGGCAGTGTCGACTGCGCATGCTCACAGGCCACAAGAAAATGGCCGCTTACTTACTGTGTAAGCGGCCATTTTTCTTGTGGCCGCGGGCATGCGCAGTCGGCTCTGCCCGAGGCCTAGAAGTTTGAATCTATCTCCTGAAGAAGATGCGCAGAGAGGCCGTTCCTGAAGAAGATGGAGGCGGCGCTGGAGATTTCTCTCGCAGCAATGAGGACGCCCCCAGTGCTGCGAGAGAACTCATTTGTATACAGACGAAAACTGGGATTTCTACCGAACGGCAGTGCGGAGAAGACATCTAAAGGTAGAAGAATAGCCTTTCTTAAGGCTATTCCTACATGTGAGCGACAAAAAATGTGATTTTAATGGTAAAATCCCTTTCAGTTAGAATGAACTAGTTACAAGCATATTTCAGTGACTTCATGCACAAGCTTTATTTGCTATGGATTGTTACCTTTTTCTTCGGTGACATGATGGAGTGATTTGGCTACTTGTGTGCACTGCAGTAACAAGTGACATGATGGAAATTCTTCATCTACCACAATCTGTTCCACTGGCTGAAACTTCCCTTGCTTAAAAAGAAAAATTAAATTAATGGTAATGAGAAATATAACCAATAAGTGGAAAATCTGAAAATGCAAATGACAATATAGTTTAGTATAGCTCAAAGTTAGAACATTTTCCTTTTTATACAAAGATCTCCTGCACAACACAGACTGCTGTTAGCAATACTGGCCTACATACTAGCTCGCCCACCCTCCGACCACTATTACAAAAAGTGGCAAGCAAGACAGAACAGGGAACGTAGTACAATTTGAGAGCAAGGATTCTCTTGCACCAAAGATGCGCCACAAAAATGGATTTTTTTGTACTCACCGTAAGATCCTTTTCTTTGTTTCACTTGGGTGTACACCCGGCCACTAGGAGGCGGACATTAGGAAAACGAGGGCTGTCGCCTACACAGTCAGTACCTTCTTAAAGATAGTGCACTAAGGCCCCATGGGACGATACGCAGTGCTAAAGCGCTGCGGGAAAAACCGCAGCGGGAAAGAATCGCAGTTCTTCCCACAGCGCTTTGAACAGAAAGTTCACAGAGTTTTCCTCCGCGGACTTTCTCTTTACAATTATATCTACAGGAAAGCCGCTGGCGTTTCCATAGATATAATTGATATGCTGCGATTTCCAAAACCGTGCTGGTTTTGGAAATCGCAGCGTGTCCGTGCTGCGGTTTTAAACGCAAAGTGGGCATGGTATTCGCATGAATCCCATCCACTTTGCAGTTACTGTATAACGCTGCGATTTTTCCCTTGGCGTTTCCGGCCCATGGGTATAGACAGTGTTTATGTGGAGCTGACAGCTTTGTGAGTCCGTGCTGAGTCCCTCAGTCAAACATGCGGGAAAAAAATCACCCATCCAGTAGATGGGAAAATAAATTCCTCCCATTTTGTACACACCCAGCCCTGGCAGCACTAGGGTTGAGCAATTGGGATCGGGAAAGATCGGATATCGATCGAGCAAATTTCACGATTGGCTGGAAAATGATCGAAAATTGGATTTTGAAATCTCAAGATCGGCTTAACCCCACTGTACATACAATATACAATTAGGGTTGAGCGATCGGGAAAAGATCGGATCCTGATCGGCGATCGAGCACATTTCACGATCAGGATCGGCTGATCAGAAATTGGATTTTAAAATTGATCTTGAAATCTAAAGATCGGCTCAACCCTAATCTGCACATAAAACTGAAAATTCAAAACAGATAAGCTCTTTGTGATATCTTACAAAACCATCTCAGGCCCGCTTCACATCTGCGTTCAGGTCATTCCGTTCCCCTGTCCACATGAAATATGTGGAGAGACAAGTCCAGCAAGCAGCACTTTTCTCTTTGAATTTTTTGTGTGGAAACCACACAGACCCCATTATAGTATATGGGTCTGTGGGTTTCCTTACGTAACCGCGTTTTTATGCAGATAGGTTCCTTTCTAGGGTCCACAAGAGGACTCTCCTCGAGCAGAAACCCAAATGCAAGTGTGAATCAGACCTAATTCAGTCAGTATAACAGTCACATAGCTGCGTAACACATTGTGCAAATTTACTATATCCAACTCCGTAGTGCAATACATGGACTCCACAGACTCTTAAGTAAACAGCGCTAAACTAATATATGTACAAACAGTAATAAACAGATTTAGGGTGTGCAAACAGCGCAATATGTTGCAGATTTTCAGGATTTCAACTCAAGAGCAGTGTCAAAATTCTGTCCTGAGTCTAGAAAACTTAAACTATAAAGACAAGTTACTGAGACTGACGCTGGGTTCACATTAGCGTCCGGTCTCCGTTCTCAGGTCTCCGTCTTCTGCAGACAGAAACCTGTCAGACTGTATCCGTCCGTAAGTGCCGGTGAGCGTTTTATGTTCTCCGTGGCTAAACAGTTTTTTTTTGTTTTTTTTAACCGGACACAAAGTAATGCATGTCTGACTCTGTGTCCAGTTTTTTGTTTTTAAAAAAACTGTTACGCCGCAGAGAGCACAAAACGCTCACCAGCGCTCACGGCCATTTGAATGCGTTTGAAAAATGCCTGCAGGTTTCCGTTTCCTGCCCAGAGACCCAGGCGCAGATGTGAACGAGCCTTAAAGGGATTCTACCATTAAAACATTTTTTTTTTTGTGTATAAGACGTCGGAATAGCCTTTAGAAAGGCTATTCGTCTCTTACCTTTAGACGTGGTCTCCGCCGCGCTGTTCCTTAGAAATACTGTTTTTTACCGGTATGCAAATGAGTTCTCCCGCAGCAATGGGGGCGGGCCCCAGCGCTCAAACAGCGATGATGCGTCCCCACCACTGCCAGAGAAGTGTCTCCAAGCGCCGCCTCCTTCTTCGTCCGCGGCGTCATCTTCAATGTCTTCCGGCGCAGGCTCGTAACTTCTAGCAGAGCAGAGCAGAGTGGAGAATGGCCGCTTGCACAGTATTATTAGCGGCCATTTTCCCGTGGCCTGTGCAGTCTGCTCTGCTCGGTTACGAACCTGCGCCGGAAGAAAACATTGAACATGACACGGCGGACGAAGAAGGAGGCGGCGCTTGGAGACACTTCTCTGGCAGCGGTGGAGATGCCCTCATCACTGTTTGAGCGCTGAGGCCCACCCCCATCGCTGTGGGAGAACTCATTTGCATACCGGTAAAAAACGGTATTTCTGAGGAACGGCGCGGTGAAGACCAAGTCTAAGGCTGTATTCAAACTAAGTAACGCTGGCGTTTTTTGTGCATATTTTTGCACATAGCGCTGCGTTAACGCCGTGTAGCGCCACGCTATTTTACTGTGGCGTTGCCCGGCGTTAATGCGGCACTATGTGCAAAAATAAGCACAAAAAAACGCCAGCGTTACTCAGTGTGAAGCCAGGTAAGAGACGAATAGCTTTCTAAAGGCTATTCTAACATCTTATCCACAAAAAAAAAAAAAAAAGTTTTAATGGTAGAATCCCTTTAACAGGAATTTCATAAGATGCATCAAAACTTCCACATCTCATTTTTAGAGGTCCATTAAGAAATGAAAGCCGCAAATGGATTGGCTGCCATTTTAAAGGATTTCAATTTTACACCGCATTCAGAAATCTCTCCCAATGTGTCTATAATTTTGGTAATAAAGATCAAGCCTTGACAAATATCTGTCCTGTACCCCATACCTCTTTGTCAGCTTTCATCATATAGTACAGCACCAAAAACAGAGGATCCACGGGCGTCACATACAGTAATCGACCATCTAAAAATAAACATATTATCTAGTTACAGTTTATCAATAAACAAATTCTTATTGGCCCGTTCTTCTGCATCTACGATGGGCCGGAAGAATGGACTGCGCAATGTGGATATGAACATACTCCTAAATGTTATATATAATGCAAAATAAAACTATTCGGATGAACGTCACTGACATTTTTTAACAGGATTGTCCTGTTATGCACTGGTGCCCCATTCACAGGAGGCCTTAGGGTGACTTTCGGTCCCCCCCATCTTCCAGATCAGTGAGGACCCATAGGGAACAACCTCTTTGATAGAATAGAAGTACAGTACATAAATAATCTATTTTTCTTTTATCTCACCTTCTTGAACTGTCTGACCAATAAACCATGATCGAAATTCTTCCTGGAAAGCTTTCACTTCACAGACCTGCTGTCCAGAGTTGATAAATAAGAACATGGCCCCTTTACCTGTCAATACACCATTATTATTATTATTATTGTTTATTTATATAGCACCATTAATTCCATGGTGCTTTACATTTGGGGGTTACATACAATACACAAAATATACAGGTACATATCATACTAACAGTGATCGGCTGGCACAGTGGGGAAGAGGGCCCTGCCCGCGAGGGCTTACAATCTATGAGGGAAGGGGATAGAGACAGAAGGAGAGGGGGAGACTGTACAGATGGCAGTGCGGTGATAGTGTTATTGGAGGTTGTAGGCCTTCCCGAATAGGTGAGTCTTCAGGGCCTTCTTGAAGCCTGTGATTGTGGGGATCAGTCTTATGTGTCGTGGTAAGGAGTTCCAGAGTATGGGGGATGCACAGGAGAAATCTTGGAGACGGTTGTGTGAGGAGTGGATGAGGGCAGAGCGGAGTAAGAGGTCGTTGGAGGATCTGAGGTTACGTGTGGGCAGGTAGTGGGAGATGAGGTCAGAGATATATGGAGGGGACAGGTTGTGGATGGCTTTGTATGTTAGCGTTAGTAGCTTGAACTCAATTCGCTGGGCTATGGGTAACCAGTGGAGGGACTGGCAGAGGGGAGCAGCCGATGAAGATCGGGGGGTGAGGTGGATTAAGCGAGCAGCGCAGTTTAAGGTGGACTGGAGGGGGGCGAGAGTGTTTGCTGGGAGTCCATGGAGAAAGGTGTTACAGTAGTCTAGGCGGGAGATTATGAGGGCCTGGACGAGCATCTTGGTAGTTTCAGGGGTGAGGAAGGAGCGGATTCGGTGGATGTTCTTGAGCTGGAGGCGGCAGCAGGTGTTGAGGGCTTGAATATGTGGTTTGAAGGATAAGTCGGAGTCCAGGGTTACCCCAAGGCATTGGGCCTGTGGGACAGGGGTAATTGTGGTTCCATTAACTTTGATAGATGGGTCAGGTGGAGGGGCCATACAGGATGGGCTGAAGATGATAAACTCTGTTTTCTCCATGTTGAGTTTGAGAAAGCGGGAGGAGAGAAAGGAGGCTACGGCCGCTAGACAATCTGGAACTCTGGTCAGCAGGGAGGTAATGTCTGGTCCAGAGATGTATATTTGGGTGTCGTCGGCATAGCAGTGGTACTGAAAGCCATGAGATTCTATGAGTTGGCCCAGGCCAAGGGTGTAGATGGAGAACAGGAGGGGTCCTAGGACGGAGCCTTAGGGGACACCTACAGAGAGAGGGCGAGGTGAGGAGGTGGTGTGCGAGTGGGAGACGCTTAATGTGCAGTCGGTGAGGTATGAGGAGATCCAGAATTTTAACAATCTAATACAAGGTTATAGACAAAAGATAGGTAATGACCAATATTATGAGACAACTTAGTCTCATTTCATAGAGCATGCAATTCTGGGACAAAACATACAGCACTTTAGTTATAAAGTTTAGTTTTCTGTTTGAAAAACCTCTCTAAAGTTCCTGTCTCCCTTCTAGCTAATTTGCAGTTCACTATCTGTTGCTAGATAAGTTCTGTCCATAGATATATTAGATAAGCAAGAAGGAATCAAACATCTGCAAACTGAATTCTCTGAACATTCTGCAAATCTCACATCTTTTAATGTATTATATATACACTTCTGGATGCCTGTGTGATTACAGATGGGAAATTATTCTAAGACAACCAGCAGCACTCCTAACTGTGCTAATAGTTGGTTTATTCTCATGTCTTTTAGCTGCTCGCCTGCACGTATTTGTAGTCTGGTGTTCCTGGATCTCCTAGATCATGGACACTTGAGCTTTTCTCAGCTATTTGTTTCCTATTGTACAGTTATTCCTGGCAGAATAGTTGCAGTAACCTATAGGGGAAAGGGACAGACTGCTCTTTACTGTACATGCCCGCGGCCTCAGAGACAAATGCAAAATGAGCTGCAGCCATAATGGGGTTATTAGCAGCAGAAAAACTGAAAGGACATCATGTATGAAGACTTATACAGTCATAGAACAGACTACCTAGCAAGACCCCGCACATATTTCATTTTTTTCATGAAAACTCAGCTACCCTTTAAAGGGATACCCTGTGGGGAGGTCATCAATATGAAAAATCTATTAAAGTGGAAAACCCCTTTAACTACCCACATGGGCTCGATGTGTCTATGAAGAGGACGAGATGCCAGACACCCTCATTGTAGACCATCTTGACACATCAGAAATGGGTGGGTTTACAACTATCCTGTCTGATCACAATTTCCTTTGACTTTCAAATTCCTTAATTTTGGGCCAAGGGAAGACGTAGATGTTTGTGTTGAGAGAATTACAGTTCAAGGAAACACAAAGTGTTTAATGTACATGCAATATTCATGATATTTCTATGCACTGTGTTTCTATGACCCTTGGGATTATCTGCTCATTTCCCAAGTGACATAGCTGCCTGCTCTCAGGGGGGAGGGGCTAACTGCACAGGAGCGAGCCTGTGTCTGTAGCTGTTCCTGTGTCTGCACCACACATGTGACCTAGCTTCCTGCTCTCAGATAAAGGAGGAGGGAAAGGAGTGCTGCTTTCTTATATAAAACAGTCTAAATCCTAGTGGGCTAAAGGACCTGGTCCCTGTGCTCACTAGGATTTAGCTTTCTTATAAAAAGCAGGCTAAAAGCTAGTGGATAGAAGGACCTGGTCCCTTAGCCCACTAGGATTTAGGCGACTCTATGTAGAACAAACTAAATCCAAGTGTTACAGGACCTTTGATGACATCATAGGCCCTTCAGTCGTCCTATAGGATCACGCTATGTGGTGGGCGGAGCTACACGCTAATTTGGGGGCAGAGCTAAACTGGAGGTAGTCAGACAGTATGGCTTTGCATATGAAACTCCGCCCACCAATTGACGTCGAAAACCAGGAAGACAGAAGTCTTCACAGCAGCGAAGACTGGTGAGCAAGGGACATGGGAATACCCCTTCAACCACTGACGTGTACATCAGGTGCCATCACGTCAGCCAGGTGTAATTGTAGATATGGGGGTTCTAATGCGCATCTGAGCCAACATATACAGCTACCAACAAGTGGAAGGACAAGTCAGAATCACTTAAAATACCAACAAACACTGTAGAATTGTACATTTTGTGAAACCCCTTAAAGGCACTGGGTGTAAAGCAAGATACACAGAATGCAGCAATTTCCTCATTTTTTTTCTGCTTAAATCCAGGTGTTGCGCAACTATCTGTTATGGGACTATTACTACGAGACTTTTATATAAGCAAATATGCAGAGTCAAAGTCAAAATGGCATTGTAATGAAATGTCAAAAATGAAAACCTAAATTGATGGCTCATGCATACAGTTGTGTGTACTTTCAGTGTGTTGTGTTTTTCATGCTTTGCACACTGATCCATTCATTTCTATAGCCCTATGCAACAACTGTGTATTTTCATGGGCCTATTCCTGTCTGTTTTGCAGCGTGGGCTCACTAAAAATCAGTAAATGGGGCCCTGGAATCACAGGCCATCCAATCACAGACCAGCTAAAGGTGCACAGTCGTGTATATGTAACCGTATACCTTAGTATGCCCTCTGTTACAGTAATGTAATGTTATTGCAGAGCTGAATTCCACCGAAATCCAGTATGCAACAGACCAAGGCATTGTCCACTCAAGCGTGCAACACTTTATAATGGAGAACAAAAGCAATGATGGCATATCAATAAAATATACTATCAATGTTCATTTGGCTGAACTTATAGCTTTTGGACTTTCTACAATCTCCAGACTGAAGTGGCAGCAAACTCTCGCTCTAGTTTTCCAATCAGCCTATTATAGTCGATGATCAACCTTATAGCCTGACCAAAAAAGACAGCAAAGTCACACAGAGATCAGTACGATATGTCACCAATGACAGGACTGAGACAACTCCTAAATCAAGAAGAGAGAACAAGAACCAGAAAATAAGGCGGCCATATTCACCTGTCAGGGGACTGCGTAACTTTGCAAACAAGGTTTTATCACTTGGCTTCTTTGCATCATCTTTAAGGGAATCTGAAATGAGAAGAAAAGAAATTATATAGAACAAGTGATAAAGAGATATTCCAAGATTGGCCAAGGAAGGAGAATGGTTTAAATTAAAGCCAAGAAGCTACCTGTTAAATAACCTGCAAGTCTTTGCTTTCATGGCTGCAGTGATGACATGTCACCTACCCAAATGGGGTCACTACACCCCTTCTCTGGTCTTAGCCGTGTACACTGAGGCTAGTAGTTGTCTGTACTAGTTACGTGTAAAGTCATTGCTGCAGCCATATGAAGAAAGACTGTGCGGGAGCAGCAGAGAGGTAAGTGGTGCAAGATCAGCAACAGGTTTTAACTAGGGTTGAGCCGATCTTGACTTTTCAGGATTGATTTTAAAATCCGATTTCCGATCATTTTTCATTCGAACCCGATCTCGATCCCAATTCCGGTCCCAATGCAAGTCAATGGGATTTTTTTATTAATCGGAGATCGGATTTTAAAAGCAATCCTATTCACTATACAGCATGGAATCTAACAATTGAACGCCAGGTTAGGAGGGTGTGGGCGGGTACTCGGAGGGGAGACATCACGTCTCTCCACCCTGTACCCGCCCACACTCTCCTAAGCCACAAGCCCTTCCTAGCTCTTTAAACACTAACCTGGGAGGCGGGAAGACTGCAGCATGGAGTGGCGAAGAAGAACACCGGAGCAGCCATCTCTGGAGGTAAGTAGCTACCATGTTTCCCCGAAAATAAGACAGTGTCTTATATTAAATTGTCGCCCTAAATATAGGACCTGTCATTTTCGGGGGATGTCTTATTACAACCGGCAGTCATGCCGGAACTTCCTTAGTGGAGCGTCAGCATGACTGCCAATTGTAGGTAGTGTAGGGGAGGGGAAGAAGATATCATATTTACCTATCCCATCTTCCTAGCAGCACTGGTGCTGCTGTTCGTCCCGGCAGTGGTGGGCGGGGCTTAGCGGAGCTTTCGTGGCCGGGGCTTAGCAATCCCCACTTCACTGACACAGCAGCCGTGCTCTGTGCTCCATGTGCACAGGAAAGGCGGCTGCTGCCTCTGGGATGAGCTGGGAGAGCTCATCCTACAGCAGCACGGACAGCAAAGGCAGCAGCTGGCTTTGCTGTGCACACGGAGCACGGCTGCTGTGTCAGTGAAGTGGGGATCACTAAGCCCCGCCCACGAAAGCTCTGCTAAGCCCCACCCCTGAATCCCACTCTAAGCCCCGCCCACCACTGCCAGGCATGCCTTATATTAGGCAATTCAACAGAACCCCCCCCCCCCCATGCCTTACTTTCTGGGGTGTCCTACTTTCGGGGAATCACGGTACTAGAGATGTTAGTTTAGTGTCCTATTAAAATTAATGGACGCAGCCGGCGCACAGGGGGTAAAGGCTGTGTGCCGGCTGCTTCCATTCATTCCTATGGAACCGCAGCGGAGCCTTCACACTGACTATACACTCCGCTCAGAATGAGCGGAGTGTATACTCAGTGTGAAGGCTAAGCAAATCATTGTGGGAAATAGTACCGAACTCGATCCCACCTAAAAAGATCGTGTTCGGAATTCCGATCGCACAACCCTAGTTTTAAAGGGGCTCTATCAGCAAAATCATGCTGATAGAGCCCCACATATGCGTGCATAGCCTTTAAAAAGGCTATTCAGGCACTGTAAAAGTTAAATTAAACTACCCCCCCGTTTTAAAATAATAACTTAAAAAAGAATGTTCTCTACTTACGGAACGTGCACGCTGGGCGGGCATTCAGGGTGCGCCGTCTTCTTCTTCCCCGCCTCTTCTCCTTCTGACGTCTTCGGGTCCCGTCCTCCTCCGGCGCTTGCTCGCGGACACTGATAAAAAAAAAATAGCCCGGGCGCATGCGCAGTAGCACGCGGCTTCTACTACGGCTACTGCGCATGCGCCCGGGCTATTTTTTTTTTTTATCAGTGTCCGCGAGCAAGCGCCGGAGGAGGACGGCACCCGAAGACGTCAGAGGAAGAAGAGGCGTGGAAGAAGATGAAGACGCACCCAGAATGCCCGCCCAGGGTGCACGTTCCGTAAGTAGAGCACATTATTTTTTAAGTTATTATTTTAAAACAGGAGGGTAGTTTAATTTAACTTTTACAGTGCCTGAATAGCCTTTTTAAAGGCTATGCACGCATATGTGGGGCTCTATCAGCATGATTTTGCTGATAGAGTCCCTTTAACAGGTGAGTACATGGTCTTTAAGGTTGGGTGTCACAAAGCAACTTTGACCACAACTCTTGTCCACAACTAATGTTAGTGAACAGGGTTGCACTTCTAGTCACAAAAACGCGAATCCATACATAAATATTAGTGAAGGAGTTACAGGGAAACACAGAGATCTTTGGCTGAACAAGGGGAGTCGTGGCTGAAGTCGGCATGTAGCTCCGAGCATTATGGTGCATCCACAGGCTGCAGTTGGCCATATTAAAAGTCAAATTGGTTAAAAATTAAATAAATAAATGCTGTTTTTTATCTGGTTTTGCGGCATTTAATTTTACAAGTGAAACCTTTATGTACAGTGTTTCACCCGTGAAATAAAAAAACTACACCATAAAACTTTACAGCATGCATATTTTCCTTTGCAGTTTGACTGTTTAAACTGGATCTTTGCAAATTTTGCCCAATCCAAGGAAAATGAATTTTGGATAAGGCCGCATGGTGCATACTTACAGAGGGATAGCCGCTACAAAATTTTGGTGGCTCACACTGCGAACTAATATAACAGTGTAGTAAAGCAGTTTTAATGAAACCCTATCCACACTGCGCAGAAACCAACATCATAGCATAAACTGTTGTGTGCTGTGGGTTTCAAACACGCAGCATGTCAATTATTGCTGCAGGTTCATCCACAGGTTTCCACCTTTAGGCTGGGTTCACACGGGGGGTTTTGGATTGGATTTTGAGGCGGAGGCCACCTCAGAATCTGGTCCAAAAAACGGCTAGCCGCGACTGGATACTCTGGATTAGGCCCGAATGAATGGGCCTAGTCGGGATGGAGTGTCGCGCAGCAGACTGACAGATGGAACCATCGGATGGAATCCGCCTGAAGAAAGGACCTGTCGCTTCTTTTTTTCCACGAGCAGGAACAACCAACTCGCGGAAAAAGGAACCCATTGAATACAAGGGGAGGCAGTTTTTTGAGCCGGATTTTGATGCAGAATCCGCATCAAAATCCTGACCAAAAAACTCTGTGTGAACCCAGCCTCAGGCTGAAGCCTCACGTTGTGAAAATGCAGCTTTTTTGTTGGAGATTTTGCAATCTTTATTTGCAGTTTTTTGTTTTTTAGCCAAAGCCAAGAGTTTATTGAGCAGAATATAGAAGTATAAGAACTTCCTATAGTTTTCTATTCCTTTTGTAGCCATTCTTGGCTTTGGTTCAAAAAAATCGCATCAAAATCTGCATTTCTACAATGTGGGGACTCAGCCTAAGGCTGGTTGCAGACGACCATGGCCATGTTCAGTGTGTGTGTGGGTATTTAATGGATAACATACTGACCCATTCATTTCTATGGGGCCATACACATGACTATGAATTACAGCATCATCGCTAAGGTCTCCCCCTGATGGTGCATTCTTCTATAGCCTTGTACTGTCAAGGGGGCGTTCCTCTCAGTCCAGTAATGACATCGGGCAGTAAGGACTCACTGACAGTGCATATCGGTGCTGGAACTAACAACACCGATATCTCTGCAACCGGGGAACTTATATGTAAAACGACAGTGCATTGAATTCAGTGTACGGTCAGCTTTCTAGTGGTATCTGTATCCACTAATGTCAGGGTTCCAGTCAGTGAGGTCAATAGATTTTTGCAAGGCTTCCTTTCATTGTTATAAATTAGCATGTAAAATTTTTTGATCCCTAGCAATAGGTTATTGTTAATGTGGGTGACTTCAATGGATGTTTAGACTGCTCAGGGGCCACTTCTTCTGTACATCTGTTCTTGGAAGGGGGGTGAGAAAGCTGTGCATGCAGGACCTCTTCCTCAATCTAAAAAATGTGATTCACAATGGAAAGTGACAGATTTGTTTCTTTTTATCATTGAAGTCAACGGCAGATGGATACAAATGAAAGGTATTTGCTTGCATGCATTTCCCTTTTGATAGAGCTGTCAAAAACAGAACCACAACACAGGTGTGAACACGGCCTAAGCAAAAGAAACCTGACCCTAAGAACGTGTGCACACAGATATAACGCAGTTATCAATAGAAGAGTATGGTGACAACTTTGCACTCAGTATGTATGGCGGGATCCTCCTTTATATGTGGTGCTTCTAGGTAAAAAGACCGCCATACAGAGTCTGACAGCCTACATGGTGCTGAAACTGTACGAAGAAGCCAAAGGAATCCATGCACAGGGCTCAACCAGCAATGTGAACGGTGTCTAAGGTAATATTAAAATAATAGAACAATCGCTACAACCAATCAGCTCCCAGCTCTCATTATTCTAAGGTCCTTACTGAAATGAAAGCTGCAATCTGATTGGTTGCTTCACTTTTTCAGTCATGTAGGTTTCTTACTCTGTTGCATATCTGTGTCCTCCATGTAATTGTACAAGGAACAAGACACACTGCAGATAGTAAATACAGATGCACATGTCCTGCCACTCACTGCACTCCTATATCCGTGTGCAGCCACCAAGCGGTAAGCTAGCCGCACTATATGAACTAACATGTAATGCCAGGCCTGTGTACCTGGAGCTATGAGCACCCACTGATCACTGGGCTCATCCCCGGACTTCTTCCTCCTGGGCGCCATGGTCCAAGAGCAGCTCACCGGCCCGCAGAAAGTTGGCGCTCTCCAGGGTCGGACAACTAAGTGGACGGGGGGGGGGGGTCTTCTTTATACTTTGTTTGACTATATACACGTCTACATGCCAGGAGCTGCAGGAAGTATGCCCAGTTATATGTATAATACATGTTTATTAGCTTCAGGAGGTGAACATAACTTCATATTGTGATACCACACATCATAATTCAAGTGCTCCCCTCTCAAGGAATGAGATAATGGTAGCTTCCGAGCGCGGCTAGATAGTACGCAGCTCACAGGTTTCCTGTCACAGTGTAGAGGCGGCAGTGCTGAGGGGATGGCGGGAAGGAGAGGGGGCTGCTTTTACCTCATGTATAGGAGCTCAGGCTGTGGGAACAGTAGACATGAAGATACGTGAATAGAGTTTATTTCTGTCATGGAGGAGGCTCAACAAGTGTGCAGATAGTGGACCAAACCATGTAGTGGGATGCAGCCATGAGGGAAAAACCATGGCGGCTATGCATTGTGGTTCCCATAGCACTTGTTACAGAAAGTTCATAGAGTTTTCTGCTGCGGATTCTGACTTCCATTACCCTCACTGTTAATGTCTGCATTTGGGATTCCGATCAGGGAGTCTGTTTTTTTAGCAGCCACGTTTACGCTCTCAGGACTTTTCTCTGTGTTTTTGGGCGGAAACCTTGCGGACCCCATTATAAGTCTATGTGCTCTACAGGTAGCCGCTTTTTAAGCAGATTGGGTTTATGTTTTTTGGGTCCCCAAATTGAGATGAAGAACAAAAAGCAAAGTGCTAGTCTGAACCTAGAATTAAAAAAAAAAAGCCTAAAAAATGTTTGTTAAAAATTGGGTGAAACTATATCATGTAGGGCATTTTTTTTTTTTTTTCTTCATAAGCCCGACCTCTCCATAAAAAGTAAGATGGAGTTTCTTCAGGCCGAAGAATGAACACCTCGCTTCTTTTTTCCGGGAGCCAGAAGAAACGGCTCCTGGAAAAAGTTCCTGAGCGGCTCCCATTGATTTAAATGGGAGCCATATTTTTGGTCAGGGTTTTGAGGCGGATATGGTCTCAAAACCCTGACCAAAAAACTATGTGTGAACTTACCCTTACACATGCAGCTAATCCATGGCAAACACAGATGTGTTAATGTTACTGCCAAATAAAGGATTATCTTATCTTAAATACAATGCTCTGTACAATCCTTGAAGCATGCCAGCTAGCAGTGATCAGCATGGGGTTGGCCAAATTGAACCACAATCTAAAAATAGTACCTTTTTTTTTTTTTTGCCTGTTATATCTACATGCTGTGATCCCTCCTCATGTCCTCCAACCACGGTCGGGCCGTATTATTAACATCACTCCGCACAGAGAACTAAATGATCCTGCCGTGTGTACGTGTTTCTTTCTTTTTTAGTTGCTATGATTCCTAGGATTTCTCTATCTGCCATGAGCTTCTATGTGTTTCTTGTTATATACTACTGTACCATCTATGAAACTGTATCACTGAAATTTCCCCATTGTGGGACTATTAAAGGATTATCTTATCTCTAATAAAATCTTTCGTCATATTAATAAGGTTTTCTCATGAATCCATATGCACACATCACTTCATGTCTAGAAAATACAATATTTTAAGAGAAGATGTATAATGTGCCACATTTATTAATCCAAGGACTAAGCTATTTTTGGATTTCAGGACCCCAGAAATTTTGTGTCATTAGTTTTTATTCTGTAAGTTGTAACTGCGATACCAAACATCTCTGTGTATTTATAGAGGGTTGTCTAAGAAATCCAGATCCTGCGGCTGGGGAAGGTGAGTGAAAAAAGACATACCTATCCATGGCGCTTTGGAGTTCCCTGTATTGACCGTTCCAGCAGCACTCGGGGACATGTTCTGGTAGACATAATTGCTTCAGGACACGGGATCAGTGACTTATGCGAGTGACATCCTATGTCCTTTCTTGTGGTCACAGCAGTAGGGGACACCAGGGACAGGTGAATATGTTTATTATATTTTACCTTCCCTAGCCTCCTGCTCAATAGAGGGCGCTCCCTTTAACATCATGCCGACCTTCCCAGAGGCCTTTGTTTGCAATGATGTGGGATTTTACCAGGGACAGTCTCAGCCGAGGACAGCTGTTTTGATGTTATTGCATGACTGAGGCATGAATATTTTGCGCCTTTCCGCGTGGTATTCGACCAAGTACACCAATAACTATGCAAATGGAGGTATTCCATTGAATACTACTATTGCATCGAATACTATTCGCTCATCTCTATTGCAGAGTAGTGAAGACAGAGATGATAGCATGGTCTTTAGCTTGTATTGATTATGGAAATATCTCCATATTTTTTGGAGATTTAATCCTACTTTCATTGTCCAGATAGTGTAGCAATCCTCTACCTTGGATTCCAGATTGGTCCACAGGGCTGAATCTCTCTTTACAAGATAAACATGTGTTGGAATGTGGAAGTGTTCAACGCGTGACCTCAGTTTGTATTTTCTTATGAAATAGATTCCTGTGTCATCATTCTCATACTTTGTGAACACACCCTGGGTGTTGTCGTATAGTGTTCATCATTATTATATACATCTTGTTTTTGTTATTACAGCTATTTATATGTGTATGCAAATCAGTATATTAATCATAATGAAATTATCTATATTATCATTAACACTATAATTATACCTATGGCATAATCTAATAACTAACAAGTATGAAGTGACTGCATATTATAAAATGTGGAGTACTGCTTAGGGCTCGTTCACATCTGCGCCCGGTCTCCCTCCCCAAAACCGATTTTTTAAAATCAGACACAGTCGGACATGCAGTACTCTTTGTCTGATGTAAAAAAAAAACGGTTTTGCGGCGGAGAGCATAAAACGCTCACCGGCGCTCACAGCTGGACCCAGTCTGCATGCAGAAGACGGAAAGCTGAGAACGGACTCCGGGCGCTAGTGTGAACCTAGCGTTACAGAGGCTGCAGTAGTAATGATATGGAACAAATGTATATAGTCATGGCCGTAACTGTTGGCACCCCTGAAATGTTTCCAGAAAACTAAATATTTGTCCCAGAAAAATTGTTGCAATTACAGAATTGCATATTTATTTTCCTTGTATTTATTGGAACATTAAAAAAAACAAAAAAAACAAACAATTTATATAATTTCACACAAAACTCCAAAAATGGGTCAGACAAAATTATTGACACCTGCAAATTAAAGAGGTTGTCCGAAATGAAATAAAAATTAACCCCCAAACTAAACCCCCTCCCCTCGCCTAACATTTAATTTATTCTAGCTTCTGCCCACGACTTTGTCTGCATGTTGTTGGCGTTGATGATCCGCCTATATTCAGCAAATTCCTGCTGTCGATGGTTTGCCTGCTCTGGCTTTTCAGCAGCTCTCAAGCTGTCCTGTGATTGTTCCGGCATCTCAGCAGCTTGCTGGAACAGCCATATAGTGAGTTTGTTGTTGGCGTTGATGATCCACCTTCTCTGGCGTTTCGGCAGCTCTAAGAGTCACATGACGCCTAGCTTGTTCAATCCTCCTCAGCTCCGCTTGAGAAGTCTGTTGACTTCTGGCTACCTTCATAGCACTCTTTTTTTGAGACTCTTGCGACAAATTAGATTTTCTTTTTCATGTTTAAGGGGGCTCTATCAGCAAAATTATGCTGATAGAGCCCCACATATGCGTGAATAGCCTTTAACCCCTTCCCGCCGAAGGCATTTTTTGATTTTCGTTTTTGACTCCCCTCTTTCTAAACCCCATAACTTTTTTATTTCTCCGCTCTCAGAGCCATATGAGGTCTTAATCTTTGCGGGATAAATTTTTCTTCATGATGCCACCATTCTGTATAATGTACTGGGAAGCAGGAAAAAAATTCAGAATGGGGGGGATTTGAAGAAAAAATGCATTTCTGCGACTTTCTTACGGGCTTCGGTTTTACGGCGTTCACTGTGTAGCCAAAATGACATGTCCCCTGTATTCTGTGTTTTGGTACGATTCTGGGGATACCAAATTTATATGGTTTTATTTACATTGTATCCCCTTAAAAAAAATCCAAAACTGTATTAAAATTATTTTTTTCTAAAAGTCGCCATATTCTGACAGCCGTAACTTTTTATACGTCAGTGTAATGGATGCATAGGGCGTCTTTTTAGCTTTGATCACTTTTTATTATAATTTTTATCAGAACCAAAACAGTGAAAAAACGTCGGTTTGGCACTTTTAACTATATTTCCCGCTACGGCATTTACCGTACAGGAAAAATATTTTTATAGATTTGTAGAGCGGGCGATTTTGGACACAGGGATACCTAACATGTAGGTGTTTCACAGTATTTAACTACTTTTATATGTGTTGTGGGGAAAGGGGGGTGATTTGAATCTTTAATACTTTTTAAAAAATGTTATATTTTTTAACTTTTTTTTTTTGCATTTATTAGACCCCCTAGGGGTCTTGAACTCCAGGGGGTCTGATCACTAAAGCAACGCATCACAATGCTAATGCATTGCAAAATACCGCCACTTCTATTTCAGGCTATGTAGCATAGCCTGCAATAGAAGCAATGTACTAACAAGCCGGGGAGCCTTCACAAGGCTCCCGGCTGTCATAGTAATGTGACGTCTGCCCCGGAGCTTACTCCGGGTGCCGGCGATCACCAGGAAAATGGCGGCATCCACGTGCCGCCGGGAAAATGGCACCTCGGTCAACTTTGACCGGGGACCGATCAGAGACATTAGTGCTGGTTGTCTACTAAAGCAGTAGACACCCGGCGGCTATGGCGGCCACTCGGCTCCCAGGTGGCCGCCATAGTTACACACCCGGCATGCGCCGTACTAGTATGCTATTCAGGCATTGCTAATGTTATATCAAACTACCTCCTCCCCCCCGTTTTAAAATAATACCCTAAAAAAGAATATGATAATCATACCTTATCGTGCACCCTGGGTGGGCATGCACGGTCCGACATAATCTTTAGCCACGCCTACATCTTCTTTCTTCTTGCGGCGATGTCCTCGGGTTCCGTCTTCCTCGTCTTCTTTTTCCTGCATCATTGCTTGTAATCTCGTGCCGGCGCAGTAGCAGGGGAACTGAGCATACGCACAGGCCACGGGAAAATGGCCACTAACAATACTGTGCAAGTAGCCATTTTCCCGTGGCCTACGCAGTCTGCTCTGACCAAGGGCTAGAAGTTACAAGCCTGCGCCGGAAGAAAACGCATAAGATGACGCTGCAGATGAAGGAGGAGGCGTCGCTGGATACACTTCTCTGGCAGCGGTGAGGGATGCCCCCATCGCTGTTTGAGTACTGGAGCTCGCCCCATCACTGCGAGAGAACTCATTTGCCTAAGGAACAGCGCCGCGGAGACCACGTCCAAAGGTAAGAGATGAATAGCCTTTCTAAAAAAAAAAAAGGTTTTAATGGTAGAATCACTTTAAGTCTAAGGCTCCACATATCAAAATGCAGAAAAAAACACTGAAACACATCACATCTTTTTCCTCAGTGTCTTTCATTGCGTTTTTGCAGAATTTTCCTCTGTGGACTTTCTGCTTTTGTTATACCTACAGGGAAAACTCCACCATTTCCGCAGGTATAATTGACATGCTTCGATGCATGTATTTTCCAGCAATATGTGGATAGGATTTGCTAGATACACGTTGCAGGGATTGTAAAACGCTGCTTTTTTTCTGTGGCATTTCCTCTGCAGCCAAATATTGCAGTGTTGCATTGTAATATCACATCTAATTATTGTCAATGTGACTGACCTGTGGTCACATCACAAAAAAAAGAGACATGGCCAGTGGTCTTTTACATTGTGGTCTTTTACATTGCAATATGTAGGGTGGCTTTGCAGATTGGATCGTGGCTTTCCCCTGAAACTTCCGCTGTACAAAAACATTCCTAAAAGTTGCCATGTATGAACTAATGTGACTGCAATATGACTCTCAGTAAATAACCAAACCTGCTGGCCTAGTATTGTCACTTGCTTGTAACTTGTCCATGACTTATTTATTTTTTTACAGCTAGGGCTTCGTTCACATCACCGTCGGAGTCTTTCTTAGTAGATTCTGCCAAAAATCGCTGGAGAGGAAAATCCTGCCCGGAGGATGAGAAAGACGAGTGTATGGGCCATCCTTGTAAGATCAGCCATGGACAGGATCATTGGTGTGAGCAGTGGTAAGGTCAGCCTATGACATGGTTTAGTAATGTTATGTAGGCCTTGTATTACTAATAATGTGGGAAGAAACCTCATCTCATCTGATGGTTACTGCCCTACTTACCCTCCCTTCACGTCCCTGTGATGAATCTTTTGGAGCGCTGGTTTACTCCCCTAACCAGTTGTGTTACCTTGTTATATTTACACTACACCTTCATGATAAAACAGAATATAATTATCTGGGTGAGTAACAGTCATACGCTAACCCTGTGTCATTCACATGTAGAGAGACCAGAGAGCAGCACTTGGATTCTTGGGATGAGCGTCCCCCTCCAACTATGGTAATATACGGTAAGAGAATATTCTTGTAAGTTTCTGCCCTTCTTTAGCTGTTGCAAAACTATTAGTCCTACCATTCAATGGTGAAACTACTAAGAAGCTTCTGGTATCTGTGGCTGCTTAGTCTGCAGTGTTTGCTTATACCTTCATTTCCATGATATTGGGGTTCTTATATGTGTGCAGTCCTACCGAATAAAGTCTTTATAAAAGGTTTTTTGTTTAATTCTCATGCAAAGGGTTTCATGGTTTCACTTGTGCGACCCTCTCAGACTGGTCACAGTATACCACACAGTGCAAACTTTTTTCTTTTTTTTTTTTACTATATCACTTTTTATATTCTATTTTCTGTGTGTGACCGGGATGTTATCTTGTCTGTGCTTTTTCTCTGCTCTTTTAAAGTGAATGTGTCACCAGAAATTTACTGTTTTTTAAATCAGGTGTTATGTTGATTATTTTTAAGAATGTTGGGTGTTTTTTTTTTTTTTTTTTTTAATGTCATATTACCTATATTTTAAGAAAACATGCAGTTCTGACTCTGGCTGCTAAGTCAAATAATATCCAAGCACTTCCTGTTTTTGTAGGGGATTGCTTTGTAAGGCCCAGGTTCACATCTACGCATGGGTCTCCATTCGGGGAGGACACTTGAGGACCCCCGAATGGAAACCTATCCCGCATAAAAAAGCCTTAGGAAACTTGTAAACCCCATAAACTATAATGGGATCCGTGTAGTTTCCACACGAAAAATGAAAGCAGCACTTTTCTCTCTGTATTTTTCTTGTGGAGAGGGGAATGGATTCACCTAAACGCAGATGTGAAATGGGCCTAAGCTGTCATTTCACTTAAAGAGGACCTTTCATGGTTTGGGGCACAGGCAGTTCTATATACTGCTGGAAAGCTGACAGTGCGCTGAATTCAGCGTACTGTCGGCTTTCCCAATCTGTGCCCCGGGTAAAGCGCTATCGGTCCTGGTACCGTAGCTCTTTCCAGTCAGAAGGGCGTTCCTGACAGTCAGTCATTTACGTCCTTCTCCATAGCAGCGCCTATCGCGCTGTACAGTGTGAGCGGGAGGAACGCCCCCTCCCCTCCTGATAATACTCGTCTATGGACGAGCACTGTGAGCAGAGGGAGGGGGCGTTCCTCCCCGCTCACACTGTACTGCGCGATAAGCGATGCTGTGGAGGACGTATCTGACTGTCAGGAACGCCCTTCTGACTGTAAAGAACTACGGCACCGACAGCTCTTCACCCGGGGCACAGATCGGGAAAGCTGACAGTGCGCTGAATTCAGCGCAATGTCGGCTTTCCAGCAGTATATAGAACTGCATGTGCCCCGGATCATGAAAGGTCCTCTTTAACATCACACTGATGATCATGACTGACATGTATATAAGGCAGAGAATCTACCAGTCACTATATTAATCCATTTTATTGATATAGCACCAACATAGTCCGCACCACTTTACAAATCGTAGGGTTAAAGTAAAGACAAAATGAGAGAGACAGAGTAATAAATCTGAGAAAGGTCTGGATAAGATGTGGCCTCTCTCTAATCTATTATTATCTGTGGATTTCACTATGTTATTGCATCAACTGGTGGATGATCAACCAACGTATATTCCTAAGATGTTCTGCAGTCAATAAACTTTGTTAATTTTTCTACGCTAACACACATATTTTTTAAAATATAAAAAAATCACCAGAAATTGTTTTAAAAAGTTTAACATAAAAACATGATTTGCACAACAGGTAGCTACATATTCCCACCATATAAGGATATAACTTAATGATAGGCAGATTGCGGTCCCTGGGAGGGTTTTCTAGACATGCCCCATGCAGGAGAGTCTAGAAGCTGTGATGTCATCTATTTGTCAGTATTGGATGGGTCAGTGGTGTTATCTATAGCAGTCTTATCTTCCATTGTGACTCTGTCTGTAATGTAAATGAGACTATTATTTGGTTTAGTGGCCATAGAGACAATTGCAGGATTTAATACTTTGTTTAGAATATTGATGGTGACATGGAAAATTAAAAACACATACAAATGATTAAAACATATTTAACATAAAAATGTATATGATCCATATCCAGAATATAACATTGCGCTGTAGTGACAAGGACACGTGGCCATAGAATAAACCCTGGTGTGTGGATCATGTGAAGAAGAATCTGCTGTCTTCAGATTAATGACTTCTGCAAAGTGCAACAACTTCCCTGTGAATGTGCAGAGTCAGATAAGATAACTCCTGGAACATAATCCTATGCCAGACACAAATGATAGAACAATGCACTTTGTTCTCTCCCTTCTCAAAGCAGTAGCCTATCCTTACTGTGTGAACAAAGGTTACCCCGGTCTCCGGTTACACAGTGTAAGTGTGGACCACATGCTGAGATGTTGGAATAAAGACAGGCTCCACTCACTTCTCTTATCCTTCCCATTCTGCAGCTGAGGAGAAGACACTCTGAATATGCCTCGACCAGCACTAGTGAAAGATGTGCTCAGCTACCAGACCAAGGCTTTCACCACACTCAAAACTATTCTGGAGGAGAAGGGCATAAGTTACGATGATGTATGCCTTCTGGAGGGGGCATCAGACAGCCCTGCCAGACCACCTGCCACCACAACGCATCTGGAGCTGGATTCAGGGGATTCGGATACTGCCTCCATCTCTTCTACAAGAACACTTACACTAGCACAAAAGGCATCGAGGAATCGGCTTTCCAGAGTTGCAAGGACAGCTCTGTCACTTCTACTGGTGGGAAAATCTATTCTGGACCACTCGCCTTTGGATCATCAATTTTCTATGCACCTCAAAGTGAGTGTTTAGGGCGAAAAGGGAGGGGATGACGTTATTCGTGCACAGGTAGAATCCAAGGAGTATTTATATGGCTCCTATTTTAGGATGACACAGAAAAATGGCCTTCGATGTAAAACTGGCCGTACCCATGAGCTGTTTATCTGCAGATCATTAACTTATTTTACCAATGTCTGCTGTATTGACCAATACAGACGTAAGATTATCGGCAGATTTCACTAAATTTAACTGATCTGCCAAAGGTCTGTAAAGAAATATGGCGAATTCCAACTACATTTGGTGAAATCTTGTTCTGTCAGTGATCTGCGGATAAATATCCGCCTATGTATGGCCTATGCCCTTCTTAAACAACCCCTTTGAAAGTCTGGTTTACAGATTTGCTGTAGATGTAAGGTTATCAATATATGATCGGGAAGTATGCAGGAGAAAGCTGGAAGATGCTGCAATACTCTGCGCCTTCCTTGCTACCTACTAGCAGGCACTAGATTAATACTGTATATATATGTTGCAACACAACAATCATAATCCGACTCCTGCCGCCTCTTAGTGGACACAGAGGGATGTTATCAGGGAACTGGATAGACATTTTTGAAAAATGTGCACCAGAATGGGCATGGTTCAAAAGTGTCTAACTTTATTACGCATGAAATAGGACAAAACAAATATGGCGCAGAATTTCTTGTGCAAAGTAGACCTAGTTTTAAAATGGAGGAAACTATGAATTTATACCAATTTACTTTCTGCACCATAAATTCCTGCCATGCATCACATAAGTAAGAAATAATTTGTGACTTATTTTGGTTGCATTTGAGTAGAATTTTGGTGCTTTTTGAAACATTGAAGGTCTATACGGAAGATTCATAAATCCGTCTAAAACAATGAATGGGATTCGTAGTTTGACAAAGTTTGACAGCATTGGTAAAATTTTGACTCAAATACCATCCCACTAAAAGTATCGAGTTTTACCATGAAACATATATTTGGTGCACGCAAAAAATATACATTTTAGGTGCATGTCATATAGACAAAAAACCCTAACGCACGTGTTGTAAGAACCAAATATTTGGCACATTCACCAAAAACTCTCCAACTTTTGATGCAGTGACAAATCATCACTCACTTACTGAGGAGTAAATTGTCGTCAATTCAGAAATTTTCACCATTTTAAACTTTGGTCATATTTTTCTGTTCTCTGTTCCCTGCGCTGTTCATAAATATGTCATAAATACTGTGCACCAAAAATGTTACCGTAAATGTAGACAGAGAAGTATTGATTTCTATTGATAAATATGCCCCAGAGAGCTTATTAACACAATCTAAAATTTTTGGTTAGATCATAATAAGAAACACTGTAAACGGTGGTGAAGACTGAAACCCTCAAATCATATTTATATCACACTAAAAATATGTTACCAGAACCCAACATCGGAGGCAGAACTTTAAGCTTCTAGGCCCCAAAGCAAAATTTGTAATGGGGGGCCCTACCTACCATTTAGAATAGTAATGTGTTTTATGGGGCAAAGGGACCTTTGGGGCCTCCTCAATGTGTAATGTAAAGCCCGGTAGAGACTGCTACTGCAGCGCCCCCTATAGCTATATCCCTTCCCAGCATATCATTGCAGCCCCATAGATACCGTATATACTCGAGTATAAGCCGAGTTTTTCAGCACATTTTTTGTAATGAAAAAGCCCCCCCTCGGCTTATACTCGAGTCAAATATATACGGTAGATAAGTTACAGTCATTGTGAAGGAGAGCCCCCATTATCACTGCTTTTTTCACAATCTGTAAATGTGATCTTTTGGAGAAGGAGGGCAAAGTCATTTATCTATTTGAAGGAAATGCAAGAACCTCAAGGCTCCAAGGAGCTAATTTACACAAAAACAGAGATATATTGACAATTCACTGTTAGATTCAGATGACCCTATCTAATCTATTTGCAGGGCTGGGTTGATATCCTGAGTTCTTATGTCAGACTCCCTTTATGTTTTTATTTACTTTTTTTTACTACAATAATGAAATTTGTATTGTACTAGTCCTAAGCAGATAAATACGTTTGTATACAGAGAGCACAGACATGTATGTGACTTAAAGGGGTTATCCAGGATTAATCAACAATTAACTAAGTCCCTCCTGCCCCCTCTACAACCTTCTAATATATCTTTTTTTCTCTATATTCTATAGTTTTATATATATTCTATAGTTTTTCTATATTCTATAGTCATTAATATATGTAGGTCATGGGGCCTATATATATATATATATATATATATATATATATATATATATATATATATATATTACATTTTTTACATGCTAGACATGTGGGTGTGGCTTGTCAGAAGGAAAGGCGTGGTTTAAATGGGCCAAAATTGTGTCATAAAATTCTTACTCAGCGTTAGTCAACTAATAGGTGATATAAACTGAGACCAGACTGTCTAAAGATACATGTGAAGAGGTAAACTATTTTGTGTTATGTTTCCATGTGATTTCTTCTTTGTAACCTTAGTGGTGGTACATAAGTCCCCAGATCTGGTAATATCTCTGTGTGAATGTTCTATTACTGCTTCTTATTTCTTTCTTTCCTCATTAGGCTGGCCACCTAATGCTCTATTTTCCAACTATTTCTTGTCTTACCATCTGGGAACCATATACTAACACTAAGGAACTGTTCACATTAACATGGATTTATAAAGTGTTTTTTGTATATTTACCTGCAGTAGTGGAGTTGCACTGGGTGTGTCTCCCCTGATCTTATAAGAGGCAAGTCTGCAGCAACTCCAGGGTTTTATAGGGAAAACTGCAGAGTATTATGGGAAATGTCTAAGGTATAAAATGATTCCAATTCCCAGAAAGCTGGGGGTGTGTTGGTGAAGTTCACATGATGAATTGTTTGTGAGACTACAGCAGCCTGAGGTACAAGGTGTTTGTTGTATGCATTATGGAAATTTTCTGAAGAATTATTTTTTTTTTTGTTAAAACTGGACTTCCTGAAATAAACTCCTTGGATTCTTTTCATCAATCAAGGTCCGATTGTTTTTTTGAAAAATCCCATGCTTCACATATGGTGTCAGAAGTGGGATGATTTTTGGAGTATTGCTGTAAGTACTCAAGCCTAAAGAAACAAGGGAGTTATGTACAAGACACGTTCCTGGCGTATTAATGCAAAGCCGCCAACTAAGTCTGCAAAGCGAACTGTTGCAAGGAAACTAGTGAATATGGAAAGTCAAGGTGTCAGACAGAGAGCACTGCTAGAGGAGGATGCAGAAGTGCAAGGAGCCACAGCTGCTCCATTAACTCCAAGTGTTGCTGAGCCTTCTGAAAAGACTTTACCAGAGAGCATTGCTGACCTTATGAAATGGTTAACTGTGCAGCAGATCAATGCAGAAAAAAGGCAAATGGAGGAAGCCAGGAGAAATTGCGAGGAATTGCGACGTCAGGATGAACGCTGGAGGGAGCTGTTTCAAACCCTGAGACCGCCTGTTGCTTGGAAAGACCCTCGCATGACTAAACTTTCTCCAGAAGATGATATTGAAGCCTATTTATCCACATTTGAAAGAATTGCACATACCTGTCAGTGGCCTAAGGAACAGTGGGTGGTAAGACTGGCGCCATATCTTACTGGACAAGCCCAACTGGCATATAGCCACATGAACATGAATGATGCAAATAACTATGACTTGGTTAAAGAGACTATTCTAAGGCGATATGACATCAGTGAGGAAACCTATAGACAGAGGTTCAGAGAACTCAAGTACAGCTACACTGATGGTCCAAGGGAAGTCTTTACTCGCCTGCAAGACTTATACATGAAATGGATGAAACCAGACAACAAGACGACTGAGCAGATTAGTGAAGCGATCATACTTGAACAGTTTCTACAAATTCTTCCAGCTGATGTTCTTGCTTGGGTTAAAAAACATCGGCCCAAAAATGCTGACAAAGCTATTTCTTTGGCAGAGGACTTTATCCTAGCAAAAAGAGACCTAAGCAGGTCTGCAACTGGCCCAGCCAAATCATTCAGAACTTTCTCTGGAGGGAGAGGTCAAGAAGCCAGAAGTCCATTACAAACTGTCACCAGTGAAAAAATGTGCTATATTTGCCAAGAAAAGGGACACATAGCTAAATTTTGCCCCAGGAAAAGCACTAAAGGCACAAAGTCTGGATTGTTTTTTGCTAGCAGTGACTTCATGCTGCCAATCCAAGTTAATGGACAGAACGTGGATGCTTTGCTTGATTCTGGCAGTAAACTAAGCTTGGTAAAGGAGAACCTAATAACTCAGAAGATGGACTCTCCCAAAGTGCCAATTACTTGTGTTCATGGAGATACAAAAAAATACTCCACATCAAATATTGACCTGCAGTTGGATGAAAAATGTTTTACTATGCCAGTAGTTGTTGTTCCAGAACTACAAGTCCCAGTGATCCTTGGAAGAACCACACCCGGATTCAAAGATTTGCTAATGGGGAAAAGCCAGCTGTCTGCTGTGACTACCAGAGCTAAAGCAAAGGCACACAAGAGAGGTGAGACTTTGGAGGACATTTTCCCATTCCATGAGGACATCATGGAGCCGCCATCATCAAAGCCTCTGAGAGTTCCAGGACAGCAGGATGTCTCTAGGAGAAGAGTTTCCCTGGATGGCAAGTATAAAAATGCTGACTTGTGGGACACTGATATTGCATTTGAACAAAAACAGGACATTGACTTATATGCATTGTATGAACAAGGTTTAACTAACAGTAAAGTGGTTGCAGAAAGTGGTAAGCAGCTTGTTACACCCTATTATCTGGTTGAAAACAATATTTTATATAGAGTGTGTAGTCACCCAAAAACAGGAGAACGAGTGCAACAGTTAGTTGTGCCAAAGAGGTTTAAATCAGAAATTTTAAAATTAGCGCATGATGTTCCTGTTGCTGGACATTTGGGTTATAAAAGAACTTTGGCCAGAGTACTCTATCGGTTCTATTGGCCTGGAGTTTATGATGAGATCACTACTTACTGTCGTAGTTGCCCAATATGTCAGTACACTGCTTCAGCTCCTCCCAAAGCAGAGCTTATACCCTTACCAATAATTGATGAACCATTTAATACTGTGGATATGGATATTATCGGTCCACTAGAAAGAAGTTCCAAAGGTAACCGTTTCATTCTTACAATTGTTGATTACTGTACCAAGTATCCTGAAGCCATACCTATGCGCACAGTTACTGCTAAAAGAGTTGCAGAGGAAATTTTGAAGGTGTTTAGCAGGGTTGGATTACCTAAGCAAATCCTTACTGATCAGGGGAGTAACTTTACATCTTCCTTTCTGTTAGAAGTTTATAAGCTTCTTGGTATACAGCCTCTCAGGACTACCCCTTATCATCCACAAACTGATGGGGTGACTGAACGGTATAACCAAACCTTGAAAAACATGCTTAGGAAATTTGCACATAATGATCCAAAACTGTGGGACAAATGGTTGCCCTTTCTGTTATTTGCCTATCGTGAGGTTCCACAAGAGTCTACAGGGTTTAGCCCTTTTGAATTATTATATGGGAGACGACCCAGGGGACTCTTGGATGTTATTAAAGAGGTATGGGAAGGTAAAGATGGTCATCAGAAGAATGTGGTGGAACATGTATTGGAAATGAGAGAAAGATTAATGAAATTGATTAAGGTAGCTCATGATAATGTCCACAAGGCAAAAGTTTACCAAAAGAAATGGTATGATCAACATGCCAAAAATAAATCGATTAAAGTTGGGGATAAGGTTCTTCTCTTGCTTCCCAGCAGTGAGAATAAGTTGTTGGCCAGATGGCAAGGGCCATATAAAGTGGTTAGACAAACAGGTCCTGTTGACTTTGAAATTGAAACCCCAGATAAAAAACAAAAAAATAAGGTTTACCATGTAAATTTATTAAAACGTTGGATTGAACCAGAGGTTGGTCCTAAAGATAACACTACGTGTACTATTGTAGCAGAGTCTTCACAAGATGTGTCTGAAGAAATTTATGATTTGTTGAAACATTGTGCTCACTGGTCAGAGGTAACATGGAATCCAAAGTTATCTAAAGAGCAACATTGTGACTTGAGGAAGATTATAGGGTCCAGTTCACATATTTTTGGAAGTAAGCCTGGCCGTGTATCATTAGTTTCTCATACAATAAATACTGGAGATCATCCACCTATTAGACAGAGACCTTATCGTATACCTGAAAAATTAAAGGGTAAGGCTGAAAATGAGGTTCAAGAAATGCTTAAATTGGGAGTTATTGAACCCTCTAAAAGTCCTTGGTCATCACCTGTAGTGATGGTTGGGAAAAAAGATGGGACAATAAGATTTTGCATAGATTTTCGTAAAATTAATGCTATATCTAGTTTTGACAATTACCCAATGCCGCGTATTGATGAGCTCATAGATAGATTGGGGTGTGCAGAATATATTTCTACCCTAGATTTATGTAAGGGGTACTGGCAAATTCCGCTTGATGAGAAATCAAAAGAAAAAACTGCTTTTGTGATGCCTAATGGTCTGTATCAGTTCAGAAACATGCCATTTGGTCTTCATGGTGCTCCAGCCACGTTTCAAAGAGCCATGGACTTACTCTTGAAGAATCATACGGAGTACAGTGCTGCTTATTTAGATGATGTGGTAATCTTTAGCAAATCATGGGAAGAGCACTTGTATCACTTGGAAAAGGTGATAACTGAAATTGGGAAAGCAGGATTTACAATTAATCCACGTAAATGTGCTTTGGGATTCCAAGAAACAAAGTACCTTGGGTTTATTGTGGGTAGTGGTAAAGTAAGGCCAGAGATATCCAAAGTACAAGCCATTCAATCTGCGACTATTCCAGCCACAAAGAAAGAGGTCAGATCCTTTTTAGGTCTTGTTGGCTATTATAGACGTTTTATTCCAAACTTTGCTACTATCGTTGCTCCCTTAACCGACCTAACTAAAAAAAACAGTAGAGAGGACGTGATATGGACAAGAGAATGTGATTTAGCTTTTGAACAAATAAAAGAAATTTTGTGTAAAGAACCAGTCTTACAAAGCCCAAACTATGACAAACCATTTATTGTACAGACGGATGCATCTGAGGTGGGACTTGGGGCAGTCCTGAGTCAAGAGATTAATGGTGAGGAACACCCTATTCTTTATTTAAGTAGGAAACTTTTTCCCCGTGAACAAAAGTATTCTACAATCGAGAAGGAAGGGCTGGCGATAAAGTGGGCATTGGAGGCATTACGCTATTATTTATTAGGAAGAGAGTTTACTTTAGTGACGGATCATCATCCCCTCACTTGGATTCATACCATGAAGGACAAAAATGCCAGAATAACTAGATGGTATTTAGCATTACAGCCATTTAAATTTGAGATACAACATCGGTCAGGGTCCAAGCACCAAAATGCCGATCATTTGTCTAGGTATGGTGCTGAAGTGAAAGCTGTCTGAAGAAGGACAAGCTTCTTCTTAAGGGGGGAGGAATGTGAAGAGGTAAACTATTTTGTGTTATGTTTCCATGTGATTTCTTCTTTGTAACCTTAGTGGTGGTACATAAGTCCCCAGATCTGGTAATATCTCTGTGTGAATGTTCTATTACTGCTTCTTATTTCTTTCTTTCCTCATTAGGCTGGCCACCTAATGCTCTATTTTCCAACTATTTCTTGTCTTACCATCTGGGAACCATATACTAACACTAAGGAACTGTTCACATTAACATGGATTTATAAAGTGTTTTTTGTATATTTACCTGCAGTAGTGGAGTTGCACTGGGTGTGTCTCCCCTGATCTTATAAGAGGCAAGTCTGCAGCAACTCCAGGGTTTTATAGGGAAAACTGCAGAGTATTATGGGAAATGTCTAAGGTATAAAATGATTCCAATTCCCAGAAAGCTGGGGGTGTGTTGGTGAAGTTCACATGATGAATTGTTTGTGAGACTACAGCAGCCTGAGGTACAAGGTGTTTGTTGTATGCATTATGGAAATTTTCTGAAGAATTATTTTTTTTTTTGTTAAAACTGGACTTCCTGAAATAAACTCCTTGGATTCTTTTCATCAATCAAGGTCCGATTGTTTTTTTGAAAAATCCCATGCTTCACAATACACCAGATTTATTATTCAGGATCAGTCACTGTGATAAACCTGACGTGTTTTCAGACTAAGTTTAGCCTGTCAAACTATTAGTAAATGTGTGCCAATGTGATTTGTGTGACTGTGAAGAATCTGCGATTACTTCTGCATTTATATAATATTTATATTTTTATTTGTTTTTTTCTCCTAGGACAGCGTAGAGTTCACAAACATCTGCACACACATGGCTCTGCAGACAGACGACCGGAGGTTTGATCAGGATCTGAATTTAGCTCAGCAATGCCTGGCCGCGATAATCACCAATATGACCTGGGACACCGACAATAAGACCTGTGACTTCTGTGAAACTGTCCGGGAGCGACTAAAACACATCCTACAGAAACTGAATGAGGACTGACAACAGGAGCCAGCGTACTAAGGAGAATGTTAGACTTTTATTTATTGACTGTCATAGTATTACAGCACTGGAAGACTTTTACCTCCGCCGCTTTCAGTTTAATAATGGCGGACAGTCAACGGACACCATTATAGTCAGTGGGGCCCACTGAGCTGTGTGTGTAACTGCTGTTTTAGCGGTCTGTCTCGCCACTGTTTGGTTTCTCCGATGAACCTGAACAATGCAGAGCTAGCGCTAGTGTGAACTTAGCTTATCAAAACTGTGACATTGTTATATGCTTTGTTGAAAACTGTTCAAATGGATTTTGCCTGGTATTGGTCTTGGGTGGTGCAAGGGGGACATGTGGATGTCACCCATGTGCCATCCGTGTTGGGCTGCAAAATCAGACAGGAATAGGACTTGTTCCATATTTTGCAGCCCGGACTGTCGGCCCGCACATGGAACTGTGTTATTCAAGTTCATGTGTACAGTAGAGATAAGCGAACACTATTCGAAACAGCCGTTTCGAATAGCATGCTCCCATAGAAATAAATGGACGTAGTCGGCACGTGGGGGGTTGAGCGGCCGGCCGCTGGCAAAGTCGGCGTGCCGGCCGCTTCCATTCATTTCTATGGGAGTGTGCTATTCGAAACGGCTGTTTCGAATAGTGTTCGCTCATCTCCAGTGTACAGGCCCATAGAAAAGAATGGGTTAGTGTGCTATCTAGGAGAAACACGGATAGCACACTGATCTCAGCCACGGTCGTCTGCAACTGGCCTAAGTTTTAGATTTGCTGCACACTCGTGAATATGGCGTATTGGACGTATTCCCTGGATTGAAGCTTGTCCAGAGACCCAGACTCCCAGTATCATAGTCATCTACGATGCTAGAAGCCCCTGTCTCCCTACAGGACAACTACCCCATACTGAACACAATTATAGTACAGGACAGGAGATCTGTGGGTAGGTAACATATGATACTGCCCACAGACACGATCCAATCTGGGAATTATGACCGGTATATGGTCCATGTTTTTGAGACAGTATTAGTCCATGTGCAGTTGGCCATATATGGAATCGGTATCAAACTACAAGTAATCTACCAATATCAAATGGTTATCATTTCCCAGGCTGATTTAGGTGGGTCATTGTCTGTGATGTTTATACAGTGTATTATATAATGCTGCATACAATTTTTTATAATAAATGTTTATTTTGCAATTTATTTTATCAGATTACAGAGCCGATATATATAATTAAGGTTTGCTTGTATGTTAAGGAGCTTTATCTGAAGCCATATGTTTTTATCTGGAGCCATATGATCGTGGCATCTAAGGGGTTCCATGATGTCTGTGCCCCTACCAACACTCCCCGTGGTGAGATTGGGGGGTGCCGGTATCTGTAGTATGCAGCCTGGGGTTTGGCCAGTGACCCCAGGCTGCAAAGTGCCCCCGTTAACAGGTTGATCTTGTCCAGTAATGAGGAAGTCAGCCTAGGTGTCTCCATCTTGCAGCCTATAATGCTATATCAGCAATCAAAGTATTGCTGGTTCAAATGTCCTAAAGGGATACATGAAAAAGTAAAAAAAAAAAAAAGTGAAAAATTAATAATAAAATGTATGAAATTTTGTTATAAAGTTCTAAAGCCCCCAAAATTCCCTTTTTTTCTATAGCAAATGAATTCTATAAAAACCCCTAAAAATTAATAAAAACCATATATATTTTGGTATCGTTGTGTCCATAACAACCTGTACAATAAAATTGAAACAATATTTAATGTACATCGTGAACATCGTAAAAAAAAAAAACAACAACAGTGAAGGTAATGATTGTTCACAATCTTACAAAATATGCTATAAAAAGTGGTCAAAAAGTCACATGTATGCCAAAACAGTACCAATAAAAAGCACACATTGTCCCGCAAAAAATACAGTAAGTCCTCAACCAACTCTGTCAACTGAAAAAAAAAATGTTACGCCTCTCATAAGAGGGCGATGCAAAAATCATTCACTTATCTCCCCAAATAGGTTTTTCCTCTGCTGAAATAGTAACGCATAAAAAAATACTATAAATGAGGTATCACCGTAATCGTACCGACCTGAAGAATAAAGGTCACATGTTACTTATACTGTACGCTGCATGGGACCGCCCCCAGTGCTGCAAGAGAACTCATTTGCATACAGAAGAAAACCGGGATTTCTACCAAATGGCGGCATGGAGAAGACCTCTAAAGGTAGGAGAAGAATAGTCTTTATTAGGCTAAGGCCCCACGGGCCGTAATTGCAGCGCTAAAGCGCTGCGGAAAAAAACGCTGCGTGATCGCATCACGGTTCTTTCCGCAACGCTTTTAAGAGAAAGCTCACTGAGTTTTCCTCTACGGACTTTCTCTTACCATTATACCTACGGGAAAGCCGCTGGCGTTTCCGTAGATATAATTGAAATGCTGTGATTTGCAAACCCGCAACGGCTTTGCAAATCACAGCGTGTCTGCGCTGTGATTTCTTCCGCAAAGTGGGCCTGGGATTCACATGAATCCCATCCCCTTTGCTTGCACTGTTAAACGCCGCAATTTTTCCCGCGTCTCCGCTGAGGGCAAATTGCAGCGTTTACGGTGGGGCCCCAGCCTTCAGATTATTCCTACGTGTTAGGGTGCATGCACACTACGTAACGCCGGCCGTGTATGAGAGCCGTACACGCCGGCGTTACAGCAGGGCTGCCGAACACTTCCCATTCACTTCAATGGGAGCGCTCGTAAACGCCGCTGTTACGAGCGCTCCCATTGAAGTGAATGGGAAGTGTTCGGCAGCCCTGCTGTAACGCCGGCGTGTACGGCTCTCATACACGCCCGGCGTTACGTAGTGTGCATGCACCCTTAGGGAGAAAAAAATGTGATTCCAATGATTGGATCTCTTTTAGGTACTTTTAGACCTTAACTGGTTAAAATCAATAGATATTTCCCATTCCTTTGGTAATCATTTTTGGCTTTGGTTAAAAATCTGCAGCAAAATCTGTAACAAAGGAAAGCTGCTTTTCTGCAACGTGGGGCCTCAACCTAATAGAGTCTTTTTAATAATAGTAATAAAAATGGAAGACAGATTTGCATATTCTTCCCATGATCCCTCACAGTGGAGAGTCTATGGCTTAAGACTCCACACACTTACATGGTGGTCTCTCCCTAAGGAGTGACGATATCCCCTTAACCACATCTTCAAAACAGAAAGCTATTTTACCAAACTCTGACCATTCTTAGGTTTACATCGCCACCCAGTGGTTGATTTAACTATTGCACACGCAACTTTTGTATTGCAGCTTATTCACTGAACTCTGATACAAATGGATGAAACGTTTTATTTTTCCTGGCTGATCTGCATCCGTGCGGCTCCTGTTTCGTTGGATCTGTTACAGACTGGAGCCTATCAGTGATCTGTGAAAAGCAGCCACAAATAGGACATGTCCATAAAACTTGTTAAAAAGAATTGGGGGAATTTGTCCAGCTCTCAGTTTTGTGGTGTCAAACTATGGCAGACTTTGTGGCCTAATCATTTTTGTATGAACATTGCAGCTTTTTGCTACTTTCTGCCTCTGCTGCACAGACTGCTGGGAATTGGCTGAGACTTCTTTATAAATCTTTCGGGTATCGCGGTACCAGAATGGAAAACTGGAGAGTGGAAAATGTGGCGGGTGAGGCGCGGATTTTTTGTGGAACATGTTTGGCACCTCAAGCTCAGTAGTGATCATTTGTCCCCAGTGTCCTCTAGTAAAGCAGTGTCACCACGGCCTGGCTGTAGTTGTCACACGCCTGTGTCAGGATCAGTAGATACCAGCACATGACCAGATGGAATCGGAGTGATAGGAAGATCAGAAAGGTGGGAATGGCTTCTTTTTTATAACACTCTATGCAATTTTTTTTTAATTCAATGACTGGGCAGTCCCTTTAATTGTGCACCGCCTCATCATACATGTGTTTTAGCTTTGTCTGTAGTTTTTTTTTTTTAAAGGGGTTCTCCTGGGACTCTTTTTAGACTTACTTGCTGTGAGTTTCTTTAAAGGGGTTGTCCCATCACAAGGATCCTATCTATACTGCTAGTTTATGTGGATTATTATTATCAAAACTTTGTTTGGCCGCTATCTTAATTTATTCACTTCATTGTTTACACTCTGTTTCTATGGCCCTTTGGATTATCTGCTCATTTGTCAAGTGATGTAGCTGCCTGCTCTCAGGGGGGATGGAGGGGCTGGGAGCAGCTCTGAGCTGTTTGTGTCTGATAAGTAGCGGAGCTTCTCAGATAGGGGAGGTGAGAGCTCCGGGATTTCTGAGCTCTTATCAGTCGGTTTAATTGAATTTGGCTGATAAGGGCTGAGATAAGGAGTCCGTTACCTCTGTTTGTAATGCAAGCTGACTCAAATCTAGCTCTGCTACATCAGCTTCACACTGTGGTAATTAATTTACAATCAATCCTGTGCAAGTGAAACCCCGCCCACCAGTGTGCCGAGAGAAGCAGGAAGTGAAGAGAGCACAACAGCCTGCAGGTTAGTGAACAAGTGTCATGGGAATACCCCTTTAAATGCTGTAGTAGCTAAGGGGTACCAAGCCCATGTCACATGAGCAGATCCAGCCCGCTGCCCCCTGGGTTTCTCCTGCCTCCCCCTCCACTCCTTTTTTCACAGGTAGCTTACTATAGTTGAGCTGAACATAGTAAAGTCAGCCCCCATAGCACAAGTAACTTGTGAACAGGGGAGAGACAGGTGGCGCGACTTGGGGGTCAGGTACTGGTTCTAATCATGTGAACCAGGGTCAGAGTCAGCTCAGAACTGCTAGCTGGAACGATTAATGCTAAATAGACTCTATGGAACACCCCTTTAAAGTTTACCTCCGATTATAAAACAGGAATGAATAGTGCAAGTAATATTAGAAACGTTCTAGTATATCTTATTATGGAATGATCTTCTTCTCCCAGCATGCTCCATTCACTTCTATGGGAATTCCAAGAACAGCAGAGCAAGTATGCATGCTGGGAGTTGTAGTTTTGCAACAGCTGGAGAGCCAAGGTTCCCCACCCCTGCTATAGACAGACTCTTATCTCTAATAGCACCTGTATCCATATCCAGCCTCATACATAGAAGTCTATAAAGAGGGGAGAGGGAGGTAAACATCGACCGTTATTTATTGATCTAATACTAGGTTCACACTAGTGTTCAGCTCTACGTTGTCCAGAGGGTGTCCTTTATAAGCCTGACCGCTTATGAAGGACACCGCATGTCCCACTATAATGGGTCCATCAGGAGGCCATCAGGTTTCTGCAACTGGCGAATACAAACGTCCTCTTTACAGGAATTTTCTCTCTGCCGATTTTAGGCGGAACCTGCGGCAGAATCTCCAACACAGATGTGAATTTAGCCTTAGTAAATGTAAGAGCGATTAGAAGCTGCAGTGTGTGTGTCTATCCCAGCAGCTCCTCCTCCCTCTCCCCTCTCCATACACTTCTATGTTAGGCTTAGTTCACATGTGAAAAAAAGCCTAGCTGATTTTGTCGCTAATTTTGTCACTGATTTTTCAGCGTCGTTTTTTTTGGATACTGTTTTTTGCATTGGATGCTGTTTTTGACGCTTTTTCAATCGCTGTTTTTTTGAAGCTTTTTTTTTTTTGCATTACAAAAAAGTACATGATAAAAAACCGCTAGCGGTTTCAGTCGCTGTTTTTGCCAAAACAGCTGCAAAAATAAGCGACCAAAAACCGCTAGCGGTTTTTTCAGGGCCCCATAGACTCCTATTCATTTTTTCAGGCGTTAGACGCCTGAAGAAAGGTCATGTTGCTTCTTTTTCTGCTAGCAAAAAAAGCTAGCAATAAAAAAAGCTAGCAGAAAAAAAAGCTAGCAATTCACATAGGGCTACATTTTATGGAGGCTGATTTGGCCGCGAAATCAGCTGTCAAAATCAGCGTCCATGTCCCCGTGTGAACTAGCGAAGTAAGTCAGCCCAATAAATGGAGAACACAGCATTTATCAATAATAAGATATATTACAAAGTTTCTTATATTCACCTGCACTATTCATTTGTGAAAAGTTGTTTTAGGTGTAATCAATTTTTATTGTGAACTAGCTGTTACCCGCGACTTGGTCTGCGGTGATTGTAGCAATGGGTATATACAGGCGCGGGTAAGGTTTTCGTACTGTGTATAAGGTATGGGATATGAAATGTAACTTTGTATCTTGTTTTTGCTGTAATTCAGAGAATACGTGAGACTTTTGTGTTGCAGTTACTTTGTATTTGAGCTGCTATATATACGGTGTTGTGAGAAACTTTACATAGTGACTTTGGGACAGAAGTATTTGAAGTTAACCCTTTCCCGCTGGTGGCATTTTTTGATTTTCGTTTTTGACTCCCCTCCTTCTAAACCCCATAACTTTTTTATTTCTCCGCTCCCAGAGCCATATGAGGTTTTAATTTTTCCTGGGACAAATTTTTCTTCATGATGCCACCATTATTTATTCTATATAATGTATTGGGAAGCAGGGAAAAAAATCAGAATGGGGTGGATTTGAAGAAAAAATGCATTTCTGCGACTTTCTTACGGGCTTTGGTTTTACGGCGTCCACTGTACAACCAAAATGACATGTCCCCTGTATTCTGTGTTTCGTTACGATTCCGGGGATACCAAATTTATATGGTTTTAGTTACATTTTGACGCCTTAAAAAAAATCCAAAACTGTTTAAAAAATTATTTTTTGAAAAGTCGCCATATTCCGACAGCCGTAACTTTTGTATACGTCAGTGTACGGGGATGTATAGGGCGTCTTTTTTTCCGGGACCGGGTGTACTTTGTACTTCTACCATTTTTGGGAAATGTTATTGCTTTGATCACTTTTTATTCAAATTTTTATCAGAATCAAAACAGTGAAAAAATTGCGGTTTGGCACTTTTGACCATTTTTCCCGCTACAGCGTTTACCGAACAGGAAAAATATTTGTATAGCTTTGTAGAGCGGGCGATTTCGGACGTGGGGATACCTAACATGTATGTGTTTCACAGTATTTAACTACTTTTATATGTGTTCTAGGGAAAGGGGGGTGATTTGAATTTTTAATCCTTTTTATTTATTTTTTTATATTTTTTTTTAACTTTTTTTAAACTTTTTTTTTGCATTTATTAGACCGCCTAGGGGTATTGACATGGGTGGGCGGTGTCGCGGATTGTCAGAGCGGTGGGGGTCGGCAAACATGGCTGCTCTGGAGCGTTATAGAGCGCCTCCTGGAGTATCGTTAAGGTGAGGGGCAAAGTGGTAAAGTATATGTATATGAGATTGTGTGGGGTTAGGGGCGAGGCTGGAGAGGGCAATATGAATTTTGTGGCTTGCTATGGTCCAAAGTGTGTGAGATTGAAGAGATGGTGGTGTGAGTTTGGGTTTTGTGGGGGTCCTGGCACAAACGTATGTGCGCTATTGTAACGAAAAGTAGCCTATTGTGCAATGAGGTGTATTAACTATGTTTGTGGAAAATTTCAGCCAAATCGGTGGAGCGGTTTTTCCGTGATTGAGGAACAAACATCCGAACATCCAAAACTCACAAACCCACAAACTTTCACATTTATAATATTAATAGGATTTTTCAAACAAGAAAAAACAAACATAGAAAATATAAGAAAGGAAGAAGAATCATGAAATGCAACAAATACCTATTCATGACCTCTGAGGGATGTAACAGGGCATTGGGTACTAGATGGGGGTAGTGTAAAATAAACTGGGATTAGGGGCCATACAATATGATGTTTCATGATCATTATTACTTCTTGATTTGAGACAGTGTTACAAATATCTCAGTAAATATATAGAAACATTTTGTAGCAGAATAAAATCTGGATTTATTTTTCTATCTTTGTAGGGCTGAATAACAAAGGGCCGGTCAGTTTTTCCCTTCTCAGAATCCTAGCGTGGTTGTTACCTCTGTAATGTAAGTGGTTTCACCTAAGACTCTGCAGCGAGACAAGGGGGTTAAACCCATTAACTAAGATTAGATTAACCAGTGGAGAGGGGGGGAATGGAGGAACCCATTGTACAAAGAGGAAACTGGCCCCAAAATTGCTGCAGTCAGCCTTGGGGTAATTGTTAGCTCTCTGTTAAGTTATCTTAATGAGGAAAATTGGGAAAGGAGGATGGAAGCGATTATTTCTAAACTATCAGAAACCCAAGTAAAATCTTATACACACCATAAATCTTTCAGTAACTTCGCCTCTCCAGCACTGTCGTGTCTAATACCCTGGGAACGCAATCTCTGACTCCACTTAGGCATTGTCTGGTCAGCGCACGGCTTCTGGTTTTCTATTGTTAAGCTTTATTCTCATGGTCATGTCCATTCTCGGTACTGTTGTCACGTATGCTGTCCATGTGGCCATGATTTCTATCGGGATGTTATTCATTTTCCATGCCCATTAAAACACAATGGTAAAAGGCCCGCTTTGACCCATCCCGTTGAAAAAGGGTGACGACTGCAAAAATATAATTTTCAGCAAGGGTCTATGCCAACCATGATTTACTTGACCTATAACATGCAAAAGCTCAGACAGAAATCACTGACGTGTGAATGACGACGGAGCGGAAAGATCTACTACGTCATTTCTAACCTAGAGATGAAGGTGCAGGGAGTACGGCACAATACTTGCAATACTGCCACAATACATTCAATACATTTCAGTTCATTCAGTTATGGGGGGCTGCAATGTAGGATCGGTAGGTTATAGTGCAGTGGGTGGATTGTCCTGGAACGACCGCACTGGGTAAAGGGGAGATGATTTCCTTCCATGTGTGGTTCATCCCTTGAAACTTACCCGTCGGCTGGCCTCCAGTTGAGAAATGGTGGTGATATGTGGCAGGTTCCAACTTTCATTTATATCTGCATCCTCAGGGTGCAGATATAGTTGCATACAATGGTGGAGAGCCATCAGCTCCTTGCTCTGCCATTAACCCTGTAATCTACAGTGTCTGCAGTTTAGCACAGGCAGGCACAATGAAATAACATCATCACCCCTGCCACTCCAAGCCTGAGGCTGTGCAGACTGGAGATCTGCAAACAGTCCCATCAGGACCAGGTTCAGTATTAACCTTTTTTTTAAACTTGTATGTGAAGGTTTCTGTGTGGAGACATCATACTGTGCGAGGGCCTTAAAGGGACATTATACTGTAAGGTGCCATTAATCTGCATGAGAGCCAGAAAGAGGACAGGTCCCTGCCATCTCACCATTAGGGGACCAAGGGGGTTAAAGAAAGGACTCCTCTCTTTGCTATTGATCACAAGAGGTTAATCTGCTGGAGTTGGAATATTTTCCAACTTTGGCAGATAGCCCTGTGTTCTCGCCAAGGTGAATGGGCCTAATCAGCAAGTAGTCCTGAGACTCAGAATCCGCGGCAAGATTGTGCAGGACGCTTATTTTTTCAGCATCCTGTTGCGATCCCAGTTTCCCATTGAAAACAATGGGAGGCAGATTTGGGACTGAATCCTCCAAATCTGCAACAAATTTTTACATGTCAATGTACCCTTACATTGCTGAGTGAACACTAACTATAAACTTAGTGCAACATAATAGTATGGGGAGAGTGGGAAGGGGTTCATGGGTGTGTGGGGGTCTCCTGGTTCTGTGATCAAATCTCCGTACACAAAGACCAGCAAAACATCTGAAGACTGGAGCGGCTCTGGTTGAAAGTTATAAAGTTTATGAACAGAAATATAAAGTACTTGTCAGAGAGAAAAGGAGCCTTGTGGCTGATGGCGAGTGTATCAGGAAGAGTTATGCCTGACTGTGAAAAATAAGGGCGTTCTAGATATTTTGTCCTACCCCTGTATTCCCCCTGTACATCTTTCTCTTCTGCTGGTCATGTGATCTCCTTCGGACCTGATAAAACCTATAGGCAAAAATGGACAACCCCTTTAACTATTAAAGTTCCGCTGAAGCCGGTGATTAACCTCAGGGGTCACATGGCTGCTGAGTCCAATCAGTGGCCTCAGAAAGAGACCCGTGATGTCACAGGTCGTGACAGTGCATACCATTCGCTGATTGGCCTCAGCAGTCATATGACCGCTGAGGTCAATCAGCGGCTTCAACGGAACTCAAGAAGTGACCCCGTTCAGTAGAAGGGAGGACATTGGAGCATCGGGGACCGGTGAATATGAATTTTTTGCATTATTTTCAATGCTCATGACTGATTTAAAAGTTAAAGGAGTTGTCCATTTTTACCTGGACAACTCATTTAATGTTTTATCCTGGCTCTCGGCTGTGTAACACAGCCAGGTTCCGGGAGTAATGTCGCGGGCACAGCTTCTGGTCAGTAACAGTCCTGAGCTGAGCGTGAACGACATATATATTAAATAAATATATATATATATATATATATAGATTAAAAGTTGTATGTACACCAGTGTGAGACCACTGAAAAGTACGGCTTGTACGCAAAAAACAAGCCCTCCACCAGTGTCATCACCAGACCCTTCTGAACTCTTCTAGGATAAGTGGTTATCCAGCCTTATATAATTTTATATAATTGATAGAGGAGTGAGTGAGCACCCCTGTTCCTTCCAACTGTTGATGAGCGGGGTGTATGTGGAGAATATTGTATTATTGCCATAGTGGTAGTGGACGATAACGTTCTCACCAGTCTATGGTCCTGTACAGACTCGGCTCCGCTGCCACCAACACTGAAATATGCCAGGATGCTGAATGTAACCTTCTCACGTTCTTCAGCATCATGACGTAAGTGCAGCAGCAGAGACCGACCTGGACAGGAGTGTGGACAGGTAAGTTAAAGGGCACGGCTGTTGCAGTAATACAAATAATGCCACCCCCAGTATAGTCTATGAGGCACCGCTTTAGGTCATTGCCTCAGGTCGCCTCTTGGAAGAGGTGTCTCTGCCCATTTTACGGTGCAGGTACTCTTTCTGCAGTGTGTGGATGGCTAGCACACTGACCCATTCATTTCTATCGCCTCATATACATGACCGTGTGTATACAGGCCTGTGTATGGGGCTGTGAGCACTGGGCAACACTCAGAACAGGTCCTATTCCTGGTGCTGAGAGCAGTAAATGACAACGTGGAGGCGCGGATATTATTCATGTATCATTCAACCTAGGACCCAACTCAAATATATGAGGCCTTAAAGGGATTCTATTACTACAATCCCTTTTTTAACTCATACCACATAGGAATAGCCTTAAGAAAGGCTATTCTTCCTCTACCTTTAGAAGTCTTCTCTGCGCCGCAGATATCCCACTTTATCTCAGTATGCTAATGAGTCTCCAGACCTGAAAACTCTCCAGCACCGTCTCCATCTTCTACAGCTGCGTCCTCTGCACTGTCTTCTTCTGGTGACCCTGTATTCGGGATGTAAATCCGGCGCATGCGCAGTCAGCTCTGCCATCGGGCTTCGTGCAGAGGCGACTGCTCATGTCTGTTTGACCAATTTACTGTGGCTGCTTACAGGAACAGTACACTCGGCCACAGTAAAATGGCCGAACAAACATGCGCAGTCGGCTCTGCCCGAATCCTGATGGTAGAGCTGACTGTGCATGTACCGGATCCCGAAGACATGTTTGCCGGAAAAAGACAATGCAGAGGAGGCAGCAGAGAGGTGCGCTCTAGAAGATGGAGGCGGTGCTGGAGAGTTTTCAAGCAGCACAGAGGACGTTCCCTGTTCGGTTTGAACACAGGGTAACGCCCCCTGTGCTGTCTGGAGACTCATTAGCATACCAGGAAAAACCGTGATCTCTACGGAATGGCGGCGTGGAGCAAAATTATAAAGGTAAGAGAAGAATAATAGTATTCCTACATAGCATTAGTAAAAAAGGTATTGTAATGATAGAACTCCTTTAAGTGGATCATGAAGAATACTGATAACTATTGGATCGAGATGACCCGATTCCCCGCAATCTAGTAAATGTACCGCTTACTTATTTCTATTGTACATGTATAGCAGCAACATATTCTGCAGCGCGTAACAGACATTGTCACCATCCCATATAGGGCTCACAATATAAATTCCCTATTACTATGTCTTGGGAGTGTGGGAGGAAACCCATGCAAACACAGAGAGAACATACAAACTCCTTGCAGATGTTGTCCTCGGTCAGATTCAAACCTAAAATTCCAACAGTACAAGGCGCGGATGCTAACCACTGAGCCACCATGCTGCAGAGGGAGCTGTTATATGGCAGGGGTTGTCAGCACTATGGACACATGTTACAGGGCCACCATTCTATTATACCTAGATTTTGTTCTGGTAATTGTATATACAGATCTTCTTTTCATTTCTCTTTCAAAAACTAAGAAAACCAATAAAATTTATGACTGCATTACCCTATTAAAACACTAGAGGACAGCGCTTAGTAATGAATTGTATCGCTCAAACTTTAGTGCAGGAGTTCAGTAACACTGTGCGGGGGATTTGGAGTTCTGTATAAGAGATGGAGCCCCAGACAATATCAATATATGTAAATGAATCATTAATGCATTTTGCACCTACTTAAATTAAAATAAAGTTTATTAAGGCGGACATTCAGTTTCAGTATATTGGCTGGCCGACAAATGGTTAAGGTGCAGATTCTGACAGCTATCAATGGAATGGGGAATGTAGGATGTCTTACCTAAGACCTATTACTAAGATACTGTGAATTATTGGGCTCTATAGGACTTGTCAGAAACCAGCCATGATTTCCTTAGGCCTCATGCAAATGACCGTAGTTTTTATCCGCAACTGCATATCCAAAATTGAGGTTAAAGGTACGGTCTCATTCATTACTATGGGTACAGGCACACGACTGTAATTTCTGCAGCCGTTTGTCTATTCCATATTCAAGGATCACAAATTATGGAGCATGTCTTATTTTTGGCTGCATTTGCGGTACAGACCAGTGAAGGTAGGGATGTAGGTAGGTAGGTAGGTACAATAGGGATGTGGGTTTTTTGCAGATTGTGGATCAGTATTTACGGACAGTAAATCGAGTATGGCCATGTGCAGGAGACCTTATGTAGGGACACTATATGTATGAGAAGATAACCCAACCACAATAAGGACATCATGGCTGGTTATCAGGAGGGGACACTACATGTATGAGAAGACAACCTGACCACAATAAGGACATCATGGCTGGTTATCAGGAGGGGACACTACATGTATGAGAAGACAACCTGACCACAATAAGGACATCATGGCTGGTTATCAGGAGGACACTACATGTATGAGAAGATAACCCAACCACAATAAGGACATCATGGCTGGTTATCAGGAGGGGACACTACATGTATGAGAAGACAACCTGACCACAATAAGGACATCATGGCTGGTTATCAGGAGGACACTACATGTATGAGAAGATATTCCGACCACAATAAGGACATCATGGCTGGTTATCAGGAGGACACTACATGTATGAGAAGATAACCCAACCACAATAAGGACATCATGGCTGGTTATCAGGAGGGGACACTACATGTATGAGAAGACAACCTGACCACAATAAGGACATCATGGCTGGTTATCAGGAGGACACTACATGTATGAGAAGACAACCTGACCACAATAAGGACATCATGGCTGGTTATCAGGAGGACACTACATGTATGAGAAGATAACCCAACCACAATAAGGACATCATGGCTGGTTATCAGGAGGGGACACTACATGTATGAGAAGACAACCTGACCACAATAAGGACATCATGGCTGGTTATCAGGAGGACACTACATGTATGAGAAGACAACCTGACCACAATAAGGACATCATGGCTGGTTATCAGGAGGACACTACATGTATGAGAAGATATTCCGACCACAATAAGGACATCATGGTTGGGTTTCTGGCAAGTCCCAGACAATAGAAAGTGCATTCATAGTCATATTCAGACACAAAATTGGAAATACAGGACTTTGTGTCCGGCCAAAAAATTGTTTTCTTCGCGGAGAGGCCGCATATGGAAACCGGCGGTTTGCTTTTAAAACCCATTCAAATGAATGGGTTTTTAAACTGACCGCTGGGAAGCCGCCCCCTATCCAGTTTCTCTGGGGAATAGGACAGAAACCTGGCGGGCGGACATGGGCGCAAGTGTGAACACCTCCTTAGCCACTAGGTCCTCACCATCAGGAAACCCACTGTAATGTATCATCCACATGCTGCAGCAGAGACATCTGCAGGAGAGCTACAGCACATTGAAAAATGTTCTTCTTGGAGCAGGTTCACAGTGAGCGATTACAACCAAATTCTCCTGAGGTTTAAGAAGGCTGAAATGATTAGTTTCTTGAGGGCTAAGGTCCTATGTTGTGTTTTACAGTATCAGGAAAGTGAATAGGATTCTCCCTAATCTCATCCACACTTTTGTGGGAGGAAAAAGGTTGAAAAAACTGCATTTTTATAAAATACAGCATGTCAATTTTACCTGCGGAAATGCTTGCGTTTTCCCTATAGATTTCATAATAGAAGAAAACCATAGAAAAAAATCTCAGCAAAAAGGCCATGGAAAATGCTGTGGAAAAAAACAACGATGCGATTCTGCTGCATTTTTTCTCTGCGATCTTTCTGATACAATTCTACCTATCGAGAAAATCTAATCTATTCTATATGTATATGTGACACACACAGCACCACACCTCCTATGAGGCGACCTGAAGCGACCGCTTCAGGTGGCACTATGCCAGGGCCCCAGGGAGGTTGGCATTTTTCCTCCTAAGCCAGTCCAGGACAAGCTGTCCTGGACTGGTTTAGTGTCGCCGAGCGGTGGATTGGGGAGGCCGCTGGAGCAGCGCTGCTCCAGCAGACTCCCCTCACGCTCAGGCAGAGAGCAGGTCCTCTCCCTGCCTGTTCTCTGCCTGCAAACGGCGCTAAGCCCCGCCCCTTCATGCTGCCCCGCCCCTTCACACCGCCCCCTCCTCCCAGGGGGGGGGGGGGGCGAGACAGGCAGGTTCACCCCTGGACACACAGTCCCTGTGGAACAAGGAAATAATAAAATAGTGAATCCCATCCACACCTTGCACAAAAATACGCGCAATGGAGACACCGCAATCTCCAAAACCGTTGCGTTTTTGTAAATCGCAGTATGTCAGTTATACCCACGAAAACGTTTTCACTGCGGCCGCTCTGTGGGGCTTTAGCCTTTTAGCCACCCTGGGACAAAACGTTTTCTGGATCCTACAGAATGGGAAAGCATATTTTTGGCAAATAAAAATACAGAATACAATGGTGCAATAAAAGTTAATAAAATTTAATAAAAGTTAACCAATAATTATTATCCACGCCAAAATGGTTGTGTTAAAAAACTGAAGTTAATTAAAAAAAATAAATACACTAAATACAGCTACATTGACAGAAATATAAAAAGCTGTATTCTTGGAATGTGGCAATTAAAATTAAAAAATTAATTAAAATGATTTTTTGTATGAAATATTCTGCAGAAGTCATAAAACCTTCATAAAACTATATGTATTTAGCATCATGATACATAATAAAGGCAATATTTATGCCATAAACTAAAAACAAAAAAAAACTGAACACAATAATTGAATTGTTCTATTTTTTGTCATCCCACCAAAAATGTAACACCAAAATAAGACAAAATAATTGTGAGGAGTGGGCACAGAACGGTGCAGAGGTCTTTGTTATGGCCTTGTCACCTATGGAGATTGGCCCTGAGATGTTCAATAAATTGCCGGAAAAAAAGTCTTCAAATCGGTGAATGCGTTGGGTTTGAGAATTATTTCCTCATGTCCTTTTCGGCGGTCCCCATTATAATCTATAGTTTCCTGGGGTAATTGCTTTTTAAAGGGGTAGTCCCATCACAAGGATCCTATCTATACTGCTTGTTAATGTGGATTTAAGACTTTTCCTAAATACACTGCTTCAGCAGTGCTACTGCTTTGTTTGTCCACTATCTTAATTTATTCACTTCATTGTTGAGACTTCATTTCTAGGGCCCTTGGGAATATCTGCTCATTTCCCAAGTGACGTTAGCTGCCTGCTCTCAGGAGGGAGGAGGGAGGGGCTAAGTGCACGGGAGCGAGCCTGTATCTGTAGCTGTTCCTGTGTCTGCACCACACATGTGACCTAGCTTCCTGCTCTCAGATAAAGGAGGGGAGAAATGAGTGCTGCTTTCTTATATAAAACAGTCTAAATCCTAGTGGGCTAAAGGACCTGGTCCCTCTGCTCACTAGGATTTAGCTTTCTTATATAGAGCAGGCTAAAAGCTAGTAGGCAGAAGGACCTGGTCCCTTAGCCCACTAGGATTTAGCCGACTCTATATAGAACAAGCTAAATCCAAGTGTTATAAGATATAACACTTGGATTTATAGGACCTTTGATGACATCACAGGTAGGATCACACTATGTGGTGGGCGGAGCTACACACTAATTTGGGGGCGGAGCTAAACTGGAGGTAATCAAACAGTATGGCTTTGCATATGAAACCCCGCCCACCAATTGACGTCGAAAACCAGGAAGAAAGAAATCTTTGCAGCAGCGAAGACTGGTGAGCAAGGGACATGGGAATACCCCTTTAAGAGTAACCTGAACGCCAGTGTGACCCTAGCATAACTCACGCTGTGATTCTTGGCTTTAAGCAATGGCCCCATGTACACAATGGCCTCCACCACATGAAACCCCACAAAGAAAAACCATAGAAAAAAATCTCAGCAAAAAGGCCATGGAAAATGCTGTGGAAAAAAACAACGATGCGATTCTGCTGCATTTTTTCTCTGCGATCTTTCTGATACAATTCTACCTATCGAGAAAATCTAATCTATTCTATATGTATATGTGACACACACAGCACCACACCTCCTATGAGGCGACCTGAAGCGACCGCTTCAGGTGGCACTATGCCAGGGCCCCAGGGAGGTTGGCATTTTTCCTCCTAAGCCAGTCCAGGACAAGCTGTCCTGGACTGGTTTAGTGTCGCCGAGCGGTGGATTGGGGAGGCCGCTGGAGCAGCGCTGCTCCAGCAGACTCCCCTCACGCTCAGGCAGAGAGCAGGTCCTCTCCCTGCCTGTTCTCTGCCTGCAAACGGCGCTAAGCCCCGCCCCTTCATGCTGCCCCGCCCCTTCACACCGCCCCCTCCTCCCAGGGGGGGGGGGGGGGCGAGACAGGCAGGTTCACCCCTGGACACACAGTCCCTGTGGAACAAGGAAATAATAAAATAGTGAATCCCATCCACACCTTGCACAAAAATACGCGCAATGGAGACACCGCAATCTCCAAAACCGTTGCGTTTTTGTAAATCGCAGTATGTCAGTTATACCCACGAAAACGTTTTCACTGCGGCCGCTCTGTGGGGCTTTAGCCTTTTAGCCACCCTGGGACAAAACGTTTTCTGGATCCTACAGAATGGGAAAGCATATTTTTGGCAGACAGCGAATGATGCTTATATAAATAAAAATACAGAATACAATGGTGCAATAAAAGTTAATAAAATTTAATAAAAGTTAACCAATAATTATTATCCACGCCAAAATGGTTGTGTTAAAAAACTGAAGTTAATTAAAAAAATAAATACACTAAATACAGCTACATTGACAGAAATATAAAAAGCTGTATTCTTGGAATGTGGCAATTAAAATTAAAAAATTAATTAAAATGATTTTTTGTATGAAATATTCTGCAGAAGTCATAAAACCTTCATAAAACTATATGTATTTAGCATCATGATACATAATAAAGGCAATATTTATGCCATAAACTAAAAACAAAAAAAAACTGAACACAATAATTGAATTGTTCTATTTTTTGTCATCCCACCAAAAATGTAACACCAAAATAAGACAAAATAATTGTGAGGAGTGGGCACAGAACGGTGCAGAGGTCTTTGTTATGGCCTTGTCACCTATGGAGATTGGCCCTGAGATGTTCAATAAATTGCCGGAAAAAAAGTCTTCAAATCGGTGAATGCGTTGGGTTTGAGAATTATTTCCTCATGTCCTTTTCGGCGGTCCCCATTATAATCTATAGTTTCCTGGGGTAATTGCTTTTTAAAGGGGTAGTCCCATCACAAGGATCCTATCTATACTGCTTGTTAATGTGGATTTAAGACTTTTCCTAAATACACTGCTTCAGCAGTGCTACTGCTTTGTTTGTCCACTATCTTAATTTATTCACTTCATTGTTGAGACTTCATTTCTAGGGCCCTTGGGAATATCTGCTCATTTCCCAAGTGACGTTAGCTGCCTGCTCTCAGGAGGGAGGAGGGAGGGGCTAAGTGCACGGGAGCGAGCCTGTATCTGTAGCTGTTCCTGTGTCTGCACCACACATGTGACCTAGCTTCCTGCTCTCAGATAAAGGAGGGGAGAAATGAGTGCTGCTTTCTTATATAAAACAGTCTAAATCCTAGTGGGCTAAAGGACCTGGTCCCTCTGCTCACTAGGATTTAGCTTTCTTATATAGAGCAGGCTAAAAGCTAGTAGGCAGAAGGACCTGGTCCCTTAGCCCACTAGGATTTAGCCGACTCTATATAGAACAAGCTAAATCCAAGTGTTATAAGATATAACACTTGGATTTATAGGACCTTTGATGACATCACAGGTAGGATCACACTATGTGGTGGGCGGAGCTACACACTAATTTGGGGGCGGAGCTAAACTGGAGGTAATCAAACAGTATGGCTTTGCATATGAAACCCCGCCCACCAATTGACGTCGAAAACCAGGAAGAAAGAAATCTTTGCAGCAGCGAAGACTGGTGAGCAAGGGACATGGGAATACCCCTTTAAGAGTAACCTGAACGCCAGTGTGACCCTAGCATAACTCACGCTGTGATTCTTGGCTTTAAGCAATGGCCCCATGTACACAATGGCCTCCACCACATGAAACCCCACACTGGGTTCAGGCCTGTGTTTGGGTCTCCCTTCTGACTGACCCTTCTGCCATTCCCTACTTTCACTAAAGTTTGAACCATTTGGTAATGGTGACGTGACGCATTGGTCATGTGGCTGGTGTTTATATTCGGTATCTCCATGGCAGTAATAATTCAAACAATAAAATCATTGTATTATTTAGGGCCAATGGTGTAAAAATAACACAGGAAAGCAAAATTATTCAATCCCAGAGGCTGTCAGATATCTATGGCACCTCTATACATGTGTGTGATGGGTTATTCCACACTGGATATTATTTGCACCAGATAATACCCCTTACATATGGACCATGGAATATGAGACAAAATCTCCCAAAAAATGTTGTAGTTTTAAAATCTGCACCGCAGGCCAATTTCCACTTCAGACGATTTCTTGCATTGTGTGGATGAGGTTTATTAAAATTCCACCGATTCTGCTGCTCCTCTAATACGATGCACATCTGGACATGGTCTTAGTGGAGCTGCACATGGGGAGGATTTTCCTTCTGTAAATCTGCAGCAGAATCCTCTTGTATCACATGTACAGTAGTTTACACCCCTCTGTCTTAAGTGAAAATCCACAGTAGAGACTGATAGGACAAAATCTGCACACCAGGTCAATGTCTGCTGTGTGTAGACAGGCTCAGAGTGGCCCATAGGGGAGCAGGTGAATTCCCCGATGGCCCCTTGATCCAAGGGTGCTAATGTACCCCCTAAACCCCCAACCCTTGCAAGACTAGTGTATGGCACAGAATACTCAGTGTACTACATACAGACAGGCGGGATGAAATGCTGTACGCTACCTTTGTGCTATTATATAAATTACCCCATGGCTGAGATGATATCTAAGTTAGTTTTGGTGCCTGATGTGCTATGTAAGCTCTGTAATGCCCGGTGGGCAGGGGGTGTGACTCAGAGCTCTAATCAGAGGCAGCCACTGTCAGAGCTCAGAATCACGCCCCCTTACCTGACACCGCCCACCTGATAGTTCAGGCACCAAAACTAACAGCACTGATTGCCCAGGAATGGTGAGGGCTAGAGAAAAAATTCCAACTGTGCTGGAATCAGTGGAGCAGCAGCTATTACATGATGTATAGATCTGGACTTGTTGGAGGTGGTGAAAGGTCCTCTTTAACGGCCATCAGAATGGATCAGCATCTTGTTAAAATTGGATCAGTAATAAAAAACAACCAATGAAATTCATCCATTTTTGTTAATAGTCCGATGCCAAAATGGATGATACCTGGCCTTCAAAAATGGATAAATAAATATGAAATGGATGCGACCATTAAAAATGGCTATCATATTAAACCAAGTCATGTAAAGAACTGGGGGGGTTCATAGTTGTCGGACCTTTGTCCAGCAAATATTGTTGGCTCTGGTGACAAATCCAAGCAATATGTCTTTACCTATTCGTACAATATGTCTATACTATGTCTACCCTTGAAGATACGGAAGACTTTTTAACACTTTATGATAGGATTGTGGGTCAATGTATTAAACTTTTCCGTTTTTGTCCTCTTGCAATATTAAAACAACTGGTGTCAGGGAAGAAAGGAGTTAATCCATGTTATACTGCATCCAGATTTTCACAATATCTTATAAAAGAACTGTATTTGAATAAAACTTGGCAGGATCGCTACTATTCTTTGTCCAATTTTCCATTCAGCCCAGTGTGATCCAAAAACATGAATAAGCAAAATTCAAGACAAAAAGATATTTTAACACATAAGGATTGTGGAAAGTAATGTAGAAATTGATAATAAAACAAGTCAACAACCCAAACGAAGCAGGACAATAAGCAGGGACGTCTTGAGGGGCCCCTGCACTCTCCTTTACCTGAACAATCGCTTCAGGACATTTCCCAAGTCCCCCACACTTCCAGGGCCTAGCACCAGATTTGCTGCGATGTGGGAGCCAAGCATAACATATAGCGTAATGGAATCATTCTGACTCCGGTGCCTGATGATGAATATGAGCCCCTGAGCTAGCTGGAACCGCTGAAACAGCCGCTTATCATGCTTCAGCGTCATCAATAAAACCCAGCATGTGGACATGGTGTGATAATGATACGGGACGGAGGAAGCATCGCAGTCTGCGAGTGGAAAGGGCGATTTAACCCCTTCCCGACCATGCTCCTATAGGCCCATACAGAGTATCAATAGCCGCAATATTTTACCTCCTGCTCTGGATTTACTCACTGAATTCATCGAATTGTGACCAAATCCAGCACCAATCACTGTACGTAAATGAGCTAAACCCAACAACCATTACTCTGACCTGTATGGCAAGCTACGTTGTGATTGTAGACATGTAAATAAGTATGTGAACCTTCCAAATATACAAAAGAAAAGGGTGACAACATTGTAAGAAAAGTCTACACTGGCCCTCTAGGCAAAAGTCAAACTTCCAGCTTTTGCTCAGAGCGGAGGCAAGCAGCGAATCCCAAAAGATGACACTACTCTCATCTACAATGATGTGAAGGCCATGGGGGTTCAGTGGAAATCCATACTTGCCAAGTCAACCGGAAGTTATGGGAGGTTCTCAAAAAAAGGGGTGACCTTCCAGACCACAAGAAGAGAAGCCAAATCTCCCAAGCCTAGTGTGCGAAGGGCTAAGAGTATCCTTATATGCGATTTGGGTGCTTTATGTGCTTGTCACATTCTGAAAAAGGGGCACGACGATGGCCAAAAGTTATAAGAATGAAGAGGAGTGTTTTGTGCATTATTCTCACCGATGGCCTTTGTCAAATCTGGGCCTTTACCCAATAGGCCCAATAGGTCACTATAAATTGTGGGTGCCAAGGGCCACATGCAAACCATATTAGATAAACCCGGCACACAGGTCATGAGCAGGTAAGTACTAATGGTGCACTAGGATGGATGATAACTTATATACATTCAGTAGGGGCCTGGGTGACATTCTTGTAAGTAAAAACATGGCAAGTTATGGGAACTAGAATTTTTGTATGGAACTCGGGTACAGGGATTTATTCTGATATTTCTATAGTTGGAGTCATGTAACCATGTTATTAGGAGGCCATCTTTGGGATCCCCAGTATGGTACCCCAGAAAGAAATGGTACGCCATATTCATTGTGGCTTATGGGAATAGTGAACAACTCAGCTGTAGCAACTCCTATAAACTACAATGAAGCTGCCTGCGTGGTCTCTTTGTGGATTGTGAATGTGGGAGTCCCCATTTTTCTAATAGGTAGAAGTTTTGAAAGTGAAATGCCATAAGTATGTCAGATGGTAATAGCCCTAAAGTTGTACTGTGTCCCATGGGATTGGTTCAGTCTGTCATTGTGACCCACCCTATGTGTAATAGGGAACCGTTGTTTGGCCTGCTGGCAGCCACGGCCCCCCTTGGACCCTGCACTCACCGTTCTCGCTCCCTAGACACCCAGATGCCATGTTGCTATTGATAACGTCATCTGAGGGGTTATACTGCAGGAGTTTGAGGATTTCCCTACTCTTGCAGGTAGTCCGGGACCCAAAAGCCATATAGTAGACACAACTCCTGTGCCTGATACAGAACAGCTCTGTATTGTTCCGTGCAGCTCTGTGGTGAGCATTAACCAAATGTATTACCATGACACTGAGCAGGAAGGGGTTAAGGAAGTTTTTCCACAAGAAAAAGATTTTTTACTAATCCACAGGATGGGTGATAAATTTATGATCACAGGGGATCAGTAGGACCACCACCAATCACTAGAATGGAAATTTGAGCCCTATGTTCCTGCAATCTATTGCAGTGGGTGCAATTGCACTGGGGCCCGGGAGCCTTAGGGGGGCCCATAAGCACTGGCATCAGTACTGAGATTGTAGCTTCCATCTGGCCAATAAACCAAGGAGACCCACAGATTCCCCTAACCTCACTAAGGTGGATTAAACTCCTTAGCAACCGTAATGATCACTGTCAAGAATTCGCTATAGGGATGAGGTAGGGGCCCCGGACAAAAGATTGCAGCGGGGCCAACAAGACTTTAGTTACGCCACTGTGTTGTGGTCATGCCTCTGCCCTCCCACTCCATTCAATGTCTATGGGGCTGATAAGGGTTACAGTTGTATGTATGATGTTCACATTACAATTCTTTCACTGAATTTTTATGCATTTCCAATGAGTCACTAAAGATTTTTTTAAACATATGTAAATTTAGAATGAAATAAAGAAATCCTAAAGAATCCAATGCAAACCTGACCTAAGAGAAACATTATGGTAATACCAGCCTAGCAATATGGATGAATGATATATCATAGATATGGAGAACAAATTGCGTCAATTGAACTAAAGGAGGGAAAACAACATAATGTATGTGACAGATAACAAATGGCAGCGTGCGTCACTTTCCATATTTCACATCTGCTGATCCGCTGACTTTATTCCGCAGTGATCAGATGACACGTAACGACAATGTAGGTTATTCCAAATGATCTAGAAAAATGAATCACAAACATTTCTGTATCAGTTCTGATCCTTTCCTAAAGCGAAACAGAACGCCGTCTCCAGAGCACACAAAGCCAAAGGGGCTCGACAGCCACCCACGTATCTGAGAACGTCTTCTCTCCAAACTTCCACCCACTAAGACTCCTTGAATTATTTCACCTTACAATACAAAATCCTCTTTTTTCTAGTCACTAGACGTGTTTTATTAGTACATTTGCCTTTAAAGATACTTTTGATCCACCCAACTAATCCGTCATTAGATCTTTTGCATTATTTGGATGTTTATAGTAATGTGCAAGTTGTAAACTGGGTGTATCTACTCACTGAGGCCCAAAAAATGGAGCAGTGGACCCCGGCAACCAGTCACATCATGGAAATGTACGATTAGTGTGACATCCCAATGCACGCGGCGACACTGGACCTCCCGTGTTTGTGTTACAAATGTATTGATTCTGTGTAATTGTATATATGATTTATATGTAACATCTACTTTTCCCCTTAGGCTAATGTCCCATATAGCAGAAACGCTGTCTGTAAGACCAAGGCTCCATGTGGCGTCCCGCAGCAAAAAAGCGCTGCAGAAGAAATGTGGCGGCAATGCGTCGTGGTTATCACAAAAAGTTTGCAGGGGTTTCCTATGCAGACTTTCTGCTTCCATTATATCCATCAGTTATTCTATAGGTATAACATACAGCGATTTCCAAAATGGCGACGGTTTTGGAAATCGCAGCGTATCCACTGTGCATATTTTCCCACAAAGTAGGGATGGGATTTGCATTGATCCAGCCTGAGTCACAGGACAGACAGAATACCCTGGTGTATGTGCTAAGACATCGGCAGCTGTTTTAATAAGACAGATATAAGCACAGGCTTTTCTGGAACAACCAGCTCACCCCATTCCCAAAGTGGTCCTCTATTGCTAGAAGTGTACCTCCATTTTCTTGAAGATGTTGGTTGCCTTACTGCTTTGTCTTTCAAGTAAAGTAGTGATCTGATTTCCTACAACCATGGTTCTCCTGACTCTCATGTGATGCTTCTCTAATTTGTGTAATTAACAGCACCTGTTACTTACCTGAGGCACCTAACAGGTGGTGGCAATAACTAAATCACACAGCTGAACGTTGTGTTATGAGAAGAGATAAGATGTCTCCAGAGGTCTGGCCAGCTGTAGTATACAGAAGTGCCCTGAGCTGGCAGTACCCAGTGCGATGGGCTAGGAAGAAGGACATACAGTGTTGGCCAAAAGTATTGGCACCCCAGCAATTTTGTCAGATAATACTCATTTTCTTCCAGAAAATGATTGCAAGCACAAACTCTTTGGTATTAATATCTTCATTTATTTTGCTTGCAATGAAAAAACACAAAAGAGAATGAAAAAAAAGTCAAATCATTGATCATTTTACAGAAAACTGAACTCATGTATAAAGCTATTGTAACAAAATGTGTTACACAGAGTACAGATTTCATTATTTAAGAGTATACAGATACACCTGAGCTTGCGGATTGTTGGATTTTCCCAGTATGGAACAGCTCTGAGCAGCAGGAACCTCCGCTTCCACTCAAAGAGTATGAGTAGACCAGGGATATAAGGACCCAGACAAGGTATCTCTTCTGTGACAAGTCGTCCAGTTGGGATAAGGTCACTCTGGGTTCTCGGCACGTGTTTCTTTATTAATAAACAGCAACAAGCCATCACAGGGCGCTGATCTGCATTTCAGGACTTTCTATTCCTTTTTCAAGTGGGTTTAGGGTATAGAAGTGGAGTCACTTTTTCTGAGCGCATTTAAAACTTCTATTATTTTCATGAGATCTTATTTCAGTTTTTCTTTATGTAGAGTTTTTTCTTGGTTTGCTTGGTGCGATTAGGTTTTTTAGCAGTTTTGCTCTTCTGAATGTGATTCCTGGATTTTTCGGTAGAATTGTTTTCAAGTATTGGCTGTTAAGTAGAATATGGGGCCTGCGGGAGTCCACTGGTAACCGCTGTCTTTAGCAGACAGGATCTCCGTCAATCATGTTCCCCCGCGAACCCAAACGACAGAGAGCCCGGCACAAGTGCCAACCTATTCTTAGACTGCCACAACTCTTGTGCGGTGTAGGGCTCTGTGAAACGGCACAGATGACACACGGATTGGTATACATGATTTTCACTGACCCAGACATTGAAATTAGACTAAGCCGTGAATAGAGAGGTGCAGAACCTGCTCAATATTTGGTGGCTCTTTTCTACAGCCCAGATGCACATCCATAAAAACTACAGATGGGGCCATAGAAATATATGGGTCCATAGTCTCATCCGCAATTGTGCACCCACAATTTCGGTCATGTTCATGAGGCCTTAGAGTTAGGCTCCATGTACCCTAAACCCTGTAGACATACACTGTACAGCAGCACCAAGTCCTAGTGCAGACATAGGGTGATGTGTGACGGAATATTCTACCCAAGAACTGATATACTAAGATTAGGGTATCAAACTCATTTTCACTGGGGGCCACATCAGGATTGTGGTCGCCTTCCAAGGGCAGTTTATATTTGTAAGACTGTATGGATATAACTACTCCTTAGCACGTTGCTGACGTATACGGTACTCCTTTGCCACCTATACCGGGTTCTCTCTTTGAAGCACAAACCTATTCACCTTCTCATCTTTCATTTAACTTCCTTCAATCTGCATCAATTTTTCTCTGGCTGAACTTTTTAAGGTTATTTCTTAACTCCATTTGTTGGAAAATCGCCTTACGCTGATGTGGAAATACTACAATCTGCGTTCTTCTACACGCCAAGATGGCCACCTCTGCCAGGCGCTGCGTCCTAATGGGAAAACGAGAGACTTCATTGGCTGATGTGGAAATTCTGCAATCTGAAGCATACCGTGCACCAAGATGGCCCCCACTCCCTGTGCTAGCACCACACCTTTGACAAGCGCTGTGTGCTACTCGGAAAGCGAGCGAGATACCGCCACATAACATGACACAAATGGCCACATTCGGTCTACGGGCCTTTTGTTGGACCCCTGCGTTCTAGGATGTCACAGTAATATGACATGTATTAGAACAGACAACGGCACTGGAGCGCTGCTCTTGACTATGAATCGGAAGGACAATGAGGTCGGCCGAAAGTTTTGTTGAGCCACAGAAGACATGAAAACAGCCATCTCTATAGAGCACTGAAACACCTTTGACACTGCTCAGAGATTTCTGGAAATCTGACACAACCTTCTAAGCAAATGGCCATTCATATCAATGACTGGAATATTGTGTAAGATTATCAGAAATCATGATCATGATGAAGGAATTTTCGCTGTATTCGATCCATATCCTATGTACATGATAAGTTACATTGACAGCATTTCCCTGAATGTATCTGATTCCAGCGATTGGAAACTTGGACTAAGGGAATATCCTGGACCAGTGGGGGTCCCATGACGAACTTTTGACCAGAGACTTTCAGACCTCAGAGTATAATAATCAGAGACCTAGGGGAGGATACAAACATAAAAAACACTGTTACTTACCTCTCCTTGGCTCCAGAGCACTCCCGGCTAATGTCAGCCATCTTGAATGATGGAAGAGACGTCACTTGAGCCAGGGGCTTGCGTTGCAATGCATAAGGACACAAGCCCAGCCCATATGACGTCTGTGATGTCACCAAGTAGGCCCGAAGCCTGCCGGAGCCCTGGAGAGGTAAGCAACAGCTTTTTATGTTCCCTCACCTCTCCTGGGCACTAAATTATACTTGGGGGTCTGAAAGAAGCCCCGGGTATAATGATTAGGCCCGAATGAATAAGCCTAAACAGGAGCGTGTCTCGAGCCGCAGACGCTCAGGTCGCTTCTTTATTCCCATTAGTAGCTAGCTGGAAACAAAAGCGAGCGGCTCCCATTGAAGTCAATGAGAGCCATTCTTGCAGGCGGATTTTAAGGTGGATTCCTGCAAAAAAAACTATGTGTGAACATGCCCTTAATAAATACAGCACATATATTATAAATATATATCATTTTGTTATTAAAGCTACAAATACCACCAAATTATGGATTTTTGTAGAAGTGACACCGCCCGAGTTGTGCTTGTTTTATTAATGAATTTGGACTCACTGAGCTTGGTTGGCCGTCACTGGTTTAAGCTGACTGTATTTATTTATGGGCCTGTATTTGATCAAGGGGGAGGGAGCTCGCCGGGGGGGGGGGGGGCTCGGTATATAGGCTATATGCTGTGAGAGTGTCCTATAGAAATATGCAAAAAGTGTAATCTCCCCAAAAGTCCCCACTCAAAAATACAGCATGTATGCACCGCACAATAAAAAGCAGGTGGAGAAGTGAATGGGAAATGTATCCCGTCCTGTAGTGGCGTGCCCACCTAGCCTGGCTGTATTCAGACTGAACTCACTATGGGGGTAAAATAAGCCCCAGCTCTTAGGATTCGTTGGGTTTGTTGTGGTCATGGCTATTTTATCCTCTATCTTATGGATAAATATGCTTCATGGCATAACCCCTCTAAATCTTGGATCCTGGTGATCCCCTCAGGTACTCTCATGATGTTTTTGGGGGGCTGCCTTGTAATGCTGTTCAAATTGATCTGCAAAATTGGATCCAGCAGAGGACATGACAGTCTGACCCTGCAGTAGTGGGCACATATGCCAGTCTGACCCTGCAGTAGTGGGCACATATGCCAGTCTGACCCTGCAGTACTGGGCACATATGCCAGTCTGACCCTGCAGTAGTGGGCACATATGACAGTCTGACCCTGCAGTAGTGGGCACATATGACAGTCTGACCCTGCAGTACTGGGCACATATGCCAGTCTGACCCTGCAGTACTGGGCACATATGACAGTCTGACCCTGCAGTAGTGGGCACATATGACAGTCTGACACCTCAGGTCACCACACCAGCCTGGATCAGGGATGCGCCTGCTGCCGCTGTGAGGCGTCGTTGTGCACTTGGTCACATGGCACTGGCGCCATGACAGCGGGCGGGGCGGGGCGGATCTCCTGACAGGCCGGGCACTCCAGTCACCCCGCTGAAGGGCTGGCACACCCGCCAGTCACAGCATCTACAAGGGAGGAGGCTCCGGCGTCAGGGATGGCTCTCTCCGCCCGCTTCTCTCGTCCTTAGCTGCCCGGTGAGGAGAGCAGCCGGATCAGCCAGCCATGCCAGGTAGCCGCGGAGCCCGGGGCTTGTGCTCACAGCCGCTATAGGGTAAGGGAGCGGGGCCTGGGTGCGGGGTGACCGGGGAGCCCCCGGCGGTGCTGCCCCTACACTCACAGGGGTATTTGCTGCATTGTCTGCGCCCGTACAGGACAGACAGAAGTTTCCGTGTGTTTTCTATAGAGCGCCCCCTCATTGTCTGGTCACAGTGTGAATGAGCGTGTCAGTGGTGCAGAGGACGCTGCCGGCACACGGGGCCTCATCCAGCAAGGGGCTTTATTACCCCGAGCAACCAATCACAGCACAGCTTTCATTTTCCTTTAGCAGGTTTTGGACTAAAAGCTGTGCTGGCTGCTATGGGCAACAACACCAGGTCTATAAGCGACCTCCCCATATACAGTACATGCATGCTCTGCTGCAACCAACACCTCCCCATATACAGTACATGCATGCTCTGCTGTGCAGAACACCTCCCCATATACAGTACATGCATGCTCTGCTGTGCAGAACACCTCCCCATATACAGTACATGCATGCTCTGCTGTGCAGAACACCTCCCCATATACAGTACATGCATGCTCTGCTGCAACCAACACCTCCCCATATACAGTACATGCATGCTCTGCTGTGCAGAACACCTCCCCATATACAGTACATGCATGCTCTGCTGTGCAGAACACCTCCCCATATACAGTACATGCATGCTCTGCTGTGCAGAACACCTCCCCATATACAGTACATGCATGCTCTGCTGTGCAGAACACCTCCCCCATATACAGTACATGCATGCTCTGCTGTGCAGAACACCTCCCCATATACAGTACATGCATGCTCTGCTGTGCAGAACACCTCCCCCATATACAGTACATGCATGCTCTGCTGTGCAGAACACCTCCCCCATATACAGTACATGCATGCTCTGCTGTGCAGAACACCTCCCCATATACAGTACATGCATGCTCTGCTGTGCAGAACACCTCCCCCATATACAGTACATGCATGCTCTGCTGTGCAGAACACCTCCCCCATATACAGTACATGCATGCTCTGCTGTGCAGAACACCTCCCCATATACAGTACATGCATGCTCTGCTGTGCAGAACACCTCCCCATATACAGTACATGCATGCTCTGCTGTGCAGAACACCTCCCCCATATACAGTACATGCATGCTCTGCTGTGCAGAACACCTCCCCATATACAGTACATGCATGCTCTGCTGTGCAGAACACCTCCCCCATATACAGTACATGCATGCTCTGCTGTGCAGAACACCTCCCCCATATACAGTACATGCATGCTCTGCTGTGCAGAACACCTCCCCATATACAGTACGTGCATGCTCTGCGGTGCAGAACACCTCCCCATATACAGTACATGCATGCTCTGCTGTGCAGAACACCTCCCCATATACAGTACATGCATGCTCTGCTGTGCAGAACACCTCCCCCATATACAGTACGTGCATGCTCTGCGGTGCAGAACACCTCCCCCATATACAGTACGTGCATGCTCTGCTGTGCAGAACACCTCCCCATATACAGTACATGCATGCTCTGCTGTGCAGAACACCTCCTCCATATACAGTACATGCATGCTCTGCTGTGCAGAACACCTCCCCATATACAGTACGTGCATGCTCTGCTGTGCAGAACACCTCCCCATATACAGTACATGCATGCTCTGCTGTGCAGAACACCTCCCCATATACAGTACATGCATGCTCTGCTGTGCAGAACACCTCCCCATATACAGTACATGCATGCTCTGCTGTGCAGAACACCTCCCCATATACAGTACATGCATGCTCTGCTGCAACCAACACCTCCCCATATACAGTACATGCATGCTCTGCTGCGGCCAACACCTCCCCATATACAGTACATGCATGCTCTGCTGCGGCCAACACCTCCCCATATACAGTACATGCATGCTCTGCTGTGCAGAACACCTCCCCATATACAGTACATGCATGCTCTGCTGCAACCAACACCTCCCCATATACAGTACATGCATGCTCTGCTGCAACCAAAACCTCCCCATATACAGTACATGCATGCTCTGCTGTGCAGAACACCTCCCCATATACAGTACATGCATGCTCTGCTGTGCAGAACACCTCCCCCATATACAGTACATGCATGCTCTGCTGTGCAGAACACCTCCCCATATACAGTACATGCATGCTCTGCTGTGCAGAACACCTCCCCATATACAGTACATGCATGCTCTGCTGTGCAGAACACCTCCCCCATATACAGTACATGCATGCTCTGCGGTGCAGAACACCTCCCCATATACAGTACGTGCATGCTCTGCGGTGCAGAACACCTCCCCATATACAGTACATGCATGCTCTGCGGTGCAGAACACCTCCCCATATACAGTACATGCATGCTCTGCTGTGCGAACACCTCCCCATATACAGTACATGCATGCTCTGCTGCAACCAACACCTCCCCATATACAGTACATGCATGCTCTGCTGCGGCCAACACCTCCCCATATACAGTACATGCATGCTCTGCTGTGCAGAACACCTCCCCATATACAGTACATGCATGCTCTGCTGCAACCAACACCTCCCCATATACAGTACATGCATGCTCTGCTGCAACCAACACCTCCCCATATACAGTACATGCATGCTCTGCAGTGGCCAACACCTCCCCATATACAGTACATGCATGCTCTGCTGCAACCAACACCTCCCCATATACAGTACATGCATGCTCTGCAGTGGCCAACACCTCCCCATATACAGTACATGCATGCTCTGTGGTGCTGGCCAACACCTCCCACAGGATGGAGCATGTTGAAATCCAGCATGTCCTAACCTGCCTTCTCCACATCTTACTTGTCAGACGCCCCCATACACGTGAGATCTATAAAGCACTGTTCACACTGCTTTTGGACTCCAAGTCACCATCTGCAGAAGCGCGTCAGTAATGTCAGTGGATAGTGTTGGGATCTAAGCGGAGCAGTCTGGAAAGGAAAGAGTTAATGCCACATGCCAACGAGACTAATTACAGATTGAGGGTTGTGCACACCTGGAGGATTTACCTGCAGAAAATCTGCACAGACTGGCCTGGGTTATTGCAATAGGGCCAGAAATAAAAATCTGCACCATGTGAATGAGACATAGAGGGCTTCAATGACTTTAATGCTAATGGATTGCAGTATGGTGAAGGTGTGCATGTACCAGTACCTGGCCGCGGGGAATACCTAACCCTATTGTTATAGAGGGCACAGCTCAGGTCATGGGCTGAAAGGGGTTAACTACTTTTGTAATGGGATAGGCCATCAATGTGAGATCTGCAGTGGTCTGACAGCTGTTACTCCTACAGATCAGCTGTGCCAGGACATCGCGGCATGTCAACATTACCAGAAGACTGTCATTGGAACAGCTGATCTGCGGGGTTCAGGCTGTCAGACTCTGTAAGATTTTTTTTTAATTGATGGCCATTAATATCTCAATGGTGGACAATCCTTTAGTCAAAGTATGTTCATACTAGTGTTACTAGTTAGTGTTGCTGGTTTTCGGGTTACCCTCTTCCTGTAACATAGGGGATTACATGCTGATCAGTGGTGGTGCCCTTTTTTGTGATCCATGGGAATTCCAGCCATCAGATCCTCAGCATTCAGTAAATGATGCTGTTGTGTGGATGCATTGGTAGTAGCTGGAATATTCCTTTAGGTGTATTTTACAGATGGCACCCTGACCCATTCTTTTCTATGGGCCTGTACACACGAGCATGATTTTTACGATCTGGGCCGCATCAGATACGACATGACCTATTCCTCTCCTATTTTGCGGCCCGTGGCTCCTATTCATTTAATGAAAGGAGCCGCAGGAGCACAGCACATGTACGGGCGGCACATGGGGGCATCTCCTAGTGCAGTCCTTGCTTTTAATTCATGGCAGGCCAGTTACAGCACAGTCGTCTGCAACCGGCCTAATGCTTGGTTCACATCTGCGTTGGTATTCTCTCCAGGGGAGATCGCATGGGTAGCGCCGAACGGAATACCAAATGCAATTGCAAGCGGTGTGCCAGTGAAAGCACACGGACCCAATAGACTATAATGGGGTCCATGTGCTGGCCGCGCGCTGCCTGCATGAATCGTGCAGACAGAGAAGTAGATTGTGCAGTACTTTCTTGTCCACATGATCCCTGGCGGCAAGCATGCAGACCCCATTATAGTCTATGTGGATCCGTGTGCTTTCACTGCGCTTGCAGTTGCGTTCGGTATTCCATTCGGTGGGTCCTCTTGCGGCCTCCCCCGGACAGAATACCAATGCAGATGTGAACGAGGCCTTAGTCTGAATTTCCACATTACGAAAATGCACTTGTTTTCCTGCTGCAGAAACACAGTGGCAAGAAATCCTGCGTTTCTCAGTCCCTGCAAAGAGATTGTGTTTCTGGCTGATCCCATCCACACATTGCAGGAAAAAAACTACAGCAGAGAAGCTGCGTTTACAAAAATCCCCACATTTTTAAAAATCGCAACATGTTAATTATACTACGGAGACGCTGGCGGTTTCTGTATAGGTATTATAGGGGTAGAAAGTCTGCAAAGGAAAACTGTGAAAACCACTGCAGGAAAAATGCAATTTTTTTTTTTTCACAGCGTTTTTTTTTTTTTTTTTTTTTTAATCTTACTGTGAAATTATGTCGAATTTACCAGGGGAATAAAAGCACCGCTGAACTCGCACCTTGAGCAGTTGTTGTTACGTTTTATTAGATATTTTGTATATTTCTGACGTTTTCTATCCTTTTTTCTTAAGATGTGATGGAGGTTCTGGAAGAAGAGCTGACATGCCCCATCTGCTGCAGCCTGTATGATGACCCCCGGGTGTTACCTTGTGCACATAATTTCTGCCGAAAATGCCTAGAAGGTGTGCTTGAGGGGAATTCCAGACAGATATGGCGACCATCTTTCAAGTGTCCAACTTGCCGTAAAGAAATCTCCACCATGGGTGTGAATAGTCCTCAAGTGAATTATCTACTGAAAGGAATTGTGGAAAAGTACAATAAGACAAAGACGACTCCAAAGACTCTGGTGTGTAAGGTGCACGCCGACCAACCTCTCAACATCTTCTGCTCCACAGACCTGAAGCTGATTTGTGGTTTTTGTGCCACCAATGGCAGTCACAAAGACCACGTCTTCTCCTCCATCGATGATGCCTACAAGCAGGAGAAAAGTTCCTTTGATGTTCTTTTTCAGAGTTTTGAGGAAATCCAGTGCAAAGACGTGACCGCCCGCCTGGAAACCCTGGAGACCAACAAGAGGAACTCTCTGCATCTGCTGACGACAGACTCGGACAGAGTCAAAGATTATTTTAAAAAGTTGCAGGGATTACTGGAACAGAAGAAAAACGAGATCCTCTCTGACTTTGAGACCATGCGGCTTGAAGTCTTGCAGGCTTATGACCCCGAAATCAATAAGCTCAACACCATCATCAATGAGCAGAAGAGGGCTTGCGTCATTGCCAGAAACTTTAAGGATATCTCCGACCCCATTCTATTCCTCCAGCAGATAGAGGAGTTTAGAGAAAAAGTTGACGTCCTTAAGGCTCCTTTGCCCTCAGTTTCTGATGTGACTGTCTTGTCTTATATGAAAAATTTTGATACTCACACGTGGGACAGTATAAAACTAGGGGATGTGGATAAACTGTGTTTGCCGCAGGAAGCCCCCGCTAGGTTGGAAAAACCTCAACCAAAATTCTTCTCCTATCGCGTAGTCGCTGCTATCTGTCTCCTCCTGGTTGGACTACTGGTGGCGTTTTTTTCGTGGCCTCCTACTGATCTTCTTCAGGCATGTGGGATCCATCTTCACCATATGTATACTTACTCCTCAGACGTTGCCCTACAGATGGCACAGGAACTTACCATTTATTGGGGTCTATGCGTTGAACATTTCTTTCTCTTTTTGAAAGTGTTAAAATATCACGCCATGATTTTTCTGGAGTATGTGGCAAATTTTGCATGTGAATATAAATTGTAACATTTATAGAAATGCTTATGGAAAAGTGAAGCCGGCGCCAGTGTTTATAATGTATATAGCTGTGTTGGTATTCAGCGTACACGTACAGTGTTACAAGACTCCAGTTTAGGTAAATCTGGTGAAGTTCACAGAACATTGAGGCCAAGGCCACATGCGGCCTAGTTACTGCCGTGCGGGGTTTGAACCTGCAGCTAGTTACGCTCTTGTTGCAGGTTCAGCGCTGTTTCCTATCCAATGGTTGAAAACCAGTTCATCCATGGGAGTAAGGGGGGTTGATGATGCCCTCAGCAGACTGGCTACATGTCATCTTAGCCTGACGCTAAGGCCCCCCATAGCGAGCCACAGCCAAAAAAAACACTGTGGAAGAGACTGTGGCGAAAACACGTTGTGTTTTTTTCCAGGGCGTTTTTCAGTTTCCTTTTGTGGACTTTCTGTCCCTATACGGAAAACACCAGCGTTTCCGTACGTATAATTGACATGCGAATATGTTGAGCCAGAGTCCCATCCACTTTGCAGGTAATGCAAAACGCTGCATTTTTTGCAGCCCAAGTTGAAAGGAGTTTTCAAACAACAGACCTTTATAGCATATCCATCATTTCTGGGACCAAGGGTGAGTTCACACGGGTTTTTGGACCGGAACCTGAAGCAGAGGCCGCCTCAGGTTCCGGTCCAAAAGCCGGGTAGCCGCGACTGAAATTGGTGCACTGCACCAGCATCCAGCCACGCACTCCACTCCGGATTAGGCCCAATGAATGGGCCCAGTCCGGAGGAGGGAGTGTCTTCAGGCCGAGTTGTCTCGCGATGAGCCCCTCTCTTCTTTTTTCCTGGAGCCGGAGGAAATGGCTCCCACAAAAAACTCCTGAGTGGCTCCCATTGATTTCAATGGGAGCCGTCTTTTTGGTCAGGATTTTGAGGAGGATACGGCCTCAAAATCCTGACCAAAAAACTCCGTGTGAACTTACCCTAAGCTGTCCTTTTCAGGATGGGAAGTGGTGTCGTGTGCACACACTATCTCCATTAAAGTCTATGGAAACCCGAGCAGGTATTATGTTAGACTGATGTAATAAGGATGTTTTGTACCTTGTGAGGATTCTTTCCTCTATGTAACTATCACTGCCAACCTCCTGAATTACAGGGATTTACAAATATACACACCATTTATTAGCAGTGTTTTTTCTCTCAAGTTTGTCCTACATTCTTTTGCTCCCCTATTAAATCTGTAGGGAAAGCATTCACGATTGCGCATCTTTATTTCTCCCATGGATGAGACTAAATGAAATTCACGTTGCTGGTCACTGAAACTCCCAATGTAATATAATGGCTGTACAGTGGTTTGTTTATTATAAGCTATTCTCTCCTTAAAGAGCCGATCCCTCTGATAAACTTTTAAAAAACAGGCTCAGAAAGCTGTAAAAGGAAAAAAATAGTCGCGCTCAGTGGACCGAGCTCTGATTCTGGCTCTTCTTGGTCCCTATTGACACAACGATGACTGCTTGGCCAGTTACTGGCTGAGATGGATCACTGGCGGGGCCTAAGATCAGAAGGAAACAGAGACCAGAACAGCACCTGATAGCACTGCCATGGGAGCATTACCATATTTTGAGCCTTTTTTCTTAATATTGCCAGGACCGCCCTTTTTAAGCAGAGATAAAGTTGAGGACAGCCTGATATATCGCACTCGGTGCATGCTATCATTAGTTTATGTAGATTCTCCATACATTAAGCGGTATGTGAAAGATATGGTGGTTTACATGCTTTCATAGGAATGCATAATGGTGGTATGAATGAGGCTTAGGGCGGGATCACATCTGCGCCAGGTCTCCGCTTTAGCCAATCCCATGCGGTTTCCGTCTTCTTCCCCACAAAACTGGACAGGAGATGGAAACCCGGCGGTCAGCTTTCAAACCCATTGATTTGAATGGGTTTTCAAAGGTAACCACCCGTGTGCGTCTTCTGCCTGTCCGCGGGGAAACTGTTTTTTTTTTTTTTTAGCTGGACACAAAGTCGGACATGCAGGACTTTGTGTCCAGTTAAAAAACAAAAAACACCCATCTATCTATCTATCTACAGTCCTATGAAAAAGTTTGGGCACCCCTATTAATCTTAATCATTTTTTGTTCTAAATATTTTGGTGTTTGCAACAGCCATTTCAGTTTGATATATCTAATAACTGATGGACACAGTAATATTTCAGGATTGAAATGAGGTTTATTGTACTAACAGAAAATGTGCAATATGCATTAAACCAAAATTTGACCGGTGCAAAAGTATGGGCACCCTTATCATTTTATTGATTTGAATTCCCCTAACTACTTTTTACTGACTTACTGAAGCACAAAATTGGTTTTGTAACCTCAGTGAGCTTTGAACTTCATAGCCAGGTGTATCCAATCATAAGAAAAGGTATTTAAGGTGGCCAATTGCAAGTTGTTCTCCTATTTGAATCTCCTCTGAAGAGTGGCATCATGGGCTACTCAAAACAACTCTCAAATGATCTGAAAACAAAGATTGTTCAACATAGTTGTTCAGGGGAAGGATACAAAAAGTTGTCTCAGAGATTTAACCTGTCAGTTTCCACTGTGAGGAACATAGTAAGGAAATGGTAGACCACAGGGACAGTTCTTGTTAAGCCCAGAAGTGGCAGGCCAAGAAAAATATCAGAAAGGTAGAGAAGAAGAATGGTGAGAACAGTCAAGGACAATCCACAGACCACCTCCAAAGAGCTGCAGCATCATCTTGCTGCAGATGGTGTCACTGTGCATCGGTCAACTATACAGCGCACTTTGCACAAGGAGAAGCTGTATGGGAGAGTGATGAGAAAGAAGCCGTTTCTGCACGTACGCCACAAATAGAGTTGCCTGAGGTATGAAAAAGCACATTTGGACAAGGCAGCTTCATTTTGGAAACAAAAATTGAGTTGTTTGGTTATAAAAAAAGGCGTTATGCATGGCGTCCAAAAAGAAACAGCATTCCAAGAAAAACACATGCTACCCACTGTAAAATTTGGTGGAGGTTCCATCATGCTTTGGGGCTGTGTGGCCAATGCCGGCACCGGGAATCTTGTTAAAGTTGAGGGTCACATGGATTCCACTCAGTATCAGCAGATTCTTGAGAATAATGTTCAAGAATCAGTGACGAAGTTGAAGTTACGCCGGGGATGGATATTTCAGCAAGACAATGATCCAAAACACCGCTCCAAATCCTCAGGCATTCATGCAGAGAAACAATTACAATGTTCTGGAATGGCCATCCCAGTCCCCAGACCTGAATATCATTGAACATCTGTGGGATGATTTGAAGCGGGCTGTCCATGCTCGGCGACCATCTAACTTAACTGAACTTGAATTGTTTGTCCAAAATACCTTTATCCAGGATCCAGGAACTGATTAAAAGCTACAGGAAGCGACTAGAGGCTGTTATCTTTGCAAAAGGAGGATCTACTAAATATTAATGTCACTTTTCTGTTGAGGTGCCCATACTTTTGCACCGGTCAAATTTTGGTTTAATGCATATTGCACATTTTCTGTTAGTACAATAAACCTCATTTCAATCCTGAAATATTACTGTGTCCATCAGTTATTAGATATATCAAACTGAAATGGCTGTTGCAAATACCAAAATATTTAGAACAAAAAATGATTAAGATTAATAGGGGTGCCCAAACTTTTTCATAGGACTCTATCTATCTATCTATCTATCTATCTATCTATATACAGTGTTGGCCAAAAGTATTGGCACCCCTGCAATTCTGTCAGATAATACTCATGTTCTTCCAGAAAATGATTGCAAGCACAAACTCTTTGGTATTAATATCTTCATTTATTTTGCTTGCAATGAAAAAACACAAAAGAGAATGAAAAAAAAGTCAAATCATTGATCATTTTACACAAAACTCCAAAAATGGTCCGGACAAAAGTATTGGCCCCCTCAGCCTAATACTTGGTAGCACAACCTTTAGACACAATAACTGCGCACAACCGCTTCCGGTAACCATCACTGAGTTTCTTACAAGGCTCTGCTGGAATTTTAGACCATTCTTCTTTGGCAAACTGCTCCAGGTCCCCCCTGAGATGTGAAGGGGGCCTTCTCCAAACTGCCATCAAGAGATCTCTCCTCCCCCACAGGTGTTCTATGGGATTCAGGTCTGGACTCATTGCTGCCACTTTACAAGTCTCCAGGGCTTTCTCTCAAACCATTTTCTAGTGCTGACCTGAAGTGTGTTTTGGGTCATTGTCCTGCTGGAAGACCCCTGACCTCTGAGGGAGACCCAGCTTTCTCACACTGGGCCCTACATTATGCTGCACAATGTGTTGGTAGTCTTCAGACTTCACAATGCCATGCACACGGCCAAGCAGTCCAGTGCCAGAGGCAGCAGAGCAACCCCAAAACATCAGGGAACCTCCGCCATGTCTGACTGTAGGGACCGTGTTCTTTTCTTTGAAGGCCTCTTTTTTTTCCTGTAAACTCTATGTTGATGCCTTTTCCTACTTTTGTCTCATCTGACCAGAGAACATTCTTCCAAAACATTTTTGGCTTTCTCAGGTAAGTTTTGGCAAACTCCAGCCTGGCTTTTTTATGTCTCTGGGTAAGAAGTGGGGTCTTCCTGGGTCTCCTACCATACAGTCCCTTTTCATTCAGACGCCGACGAATAGTACAGGGTGACACTGTTGTACCCTCGGACTGCAGGGCAGCTTGAACTTGTTTGGATGTTAGTCGAGGTTCTTTATCCACCATCCGCACAATCTTGAGTTGAAATCTCTTGTCAATTTTTCTTTTCCGTCCACATCTAGGGAGGTTAGCCACAGTGCCATGGCCTTTAATCTTCTTGATGACACTGCGCACGGTAGACACAGGAACATTCAGGTCTTTGGAGATGGACTTGTAGCCTTGAGATTGCTCATGCTTCCTCACAATTTTGCTTCTCAAGTCCTCAGTTCTTTGGTCTTCTTTCTTTTCTCCATGCTCAATGTGGTACACACAAGGACACAGGACAGAGGTTGAGTCAACATTAATCCATTTCAACTGGCTACAAGTGTGATTTAGTTATTGCCACCACCTGTTAGGTGCCTCAGGTAAGTAACAGGTGCTGTTAACTACACAAATTAGAGAAGCATCACATGATTTTTCAAACAGTGCCAATACTTTTGTCCACCCCCTTTTTTATGTTTGGTGTGGAATTATATCCAATTTGGCTTTTTGACAATTCTTTTTGTGGTTTTCCATTGAAGACAAATTAAATGAAGATAATAATACCAAAGAATTTGTGATTGCAATCATGTTCTGGAAGAAAATGAGGATTATCTGACAGAATTGCAGGGGTGCCAATACTTTTGGCCAACACTGTATAACTAAGTCAAAAAATAGCAGGATAAAAAGTGAATCCGAAGCCTAATTTCTGGGGCTCCATAGTTGTACTGCTTTTTTTTTTTTCTCTACTTGCACTTGACACCCTTTATGCTATAGGCAACCAAGCTTTATGTTGACGAATGGACTCAAACACAATATGACTAGATCTTGCTATAAGTTGGAGCTCAGTCACTTTCCACCATTATTTGGTGAACTTTGTTGTTGCTACCAGGGCTGTGTAAGCCAAACCACCAACTCTGACTCTATAAATGGCCGGTCTGCCTAGGCGGATGTGTATATGATGATTATATAACATAGGCCGCATAGGCCTTACCTAAGATGACATAATTTGCAATACATATATCCCATATAGGATCTAAACAGTCCCGGTTGTCCATCACAGTGGCCTCAATGGTTTCTCAAAGCCATTATTAAAGAGGTTATTCCACAATTAATGCATATCCCTTGGTTACAGGATATGGGTTAACTGTTTGACAGCGGAGACCCCAGAAATCATGGGACACGGGTCTGTAAGTGCCCCATGAGCACTGCTCTATTCACTGCTGCGGGAGTTGCCATTTTGGAAGCCCCATAGAAAATGATGGAGCTGCAGTCATTCATGTATGCATCATGGGGCCATTACAGACCCCTCATCGCATGTATGAAGAGGACCCAAGTAAGACGCTATAGGTCTGTGGATCACCTCTAGACAGAAGTGCTCTCCTCAGTGGGGTCTTCCATAAATGAGTACGTTTTTATGTATTCAGTATACTTGTCTTACTCCACAGAGATGTTTTTTGTCTGTGATCTCTTTATGGACATATTTTTTTACATCGACCAAATTGATGTGTCCTAATAAGTATGTTATTAAAGTGAGACTTGATCTGTACACTGCTGGTTTCTCTACTGTCTGCCATCTTGAGTATAATATTAAGACCTGACATTACGGACAGTGAGTTCGCCAGGGCCCCAGGGGTTGGGAACAAGGGGGGGGGGGGGGTGTCGGGGTTGTGGTCGTTGGGGGGGGAGTGTGTACGCTGGGGTTGTGGGGGTGGGGTGGTGGTGGAGGCCAGGGTTGTGGGGGTAGGTGCAGGCCGGGGTCGCAGGGGGGTGTTGGCCGGGGGTGAAGGGGGGGGGGATGGGCGGAGAAGGGAGGCCAGGGTCCCTTTGGAGGGGCCTGTCGGGGTCATGCGTGGAGGGAGAGGGGAGCCCGGTGTCGCTGCAGCCACAGGGCAATGGGGGAGAGGAGGGCTGGGACTGCGCTGCAGGTGTGTTGCGCACAAGGGGAAGGGAGCCGCGGGTATTGCTAGTAGATACATAATGAATGAAAAAGCTTCTGGCACCTCAATAGCTCATCTGTGCGAGGTCTGTGTGTGCATGACTCTGACAGATGACATACTGTGTTTAGGTCATCAGTAATGAAAACCAATTGGGGGCCGCATATGGCGCTTTCATATTGAAGACCTATCCACATGATAGGTCATCAGGATGTCATCTCTGAGGGTTCCTGCACAGATCAGACTTTACACACTATTTATCCACTACAGTAGCTTCTGGGACCCGGAGGGTGCTGGAATAGCTGATCTGTATAATGTTCAGGTGTTTCACTTCCACAGATCACATACTGATAACCTGCACAGTATTAGAGCTGGAAAACCCCTTTAAGGCTAGGGCCTCACGTTGAAGAAAAGTAGCTTTTTTGTTACAGATTTTTTGGTGTTAAGAGTGGCTTAGAAAGGAATAGGAAATAAATATAAAATAAGTTCTTCTACTTCTCTCTTCTGCTCAATCCACTCCTGGCTTTGGCTCAAAAAATTGAAGCAAAATCTGCAACAAAAAAAGCTGTCTTTCCGCAACGTGGCTTAAACCAAGTTGAGTTTATCATCCATGTTATGGCAGTAACACTGCACCTCCCATAGCTCTCCTGGTGATGCTAGGAGAATTATAGTAATACTATACAGATTCTTTATTGCTGCGTATCTCACAGCGGGTGTTTGGTGAAGAGAGAATAGCAGCAGTTTCAGTGCCATCAGAATGAAACCAATAAAGCAGTGTGTATTAGGGACAAGTCAGTGATGAGATTTCTCATTACTGAGACTGAAAGTTAACAAATGAGTAACTGTGGTTAAATCAATAGCACTTTATTACCTCCAGCAGTATACGAAGCGTACATAGCATTATAGGAGAGATCAGTAATGGTGCACGCATACACCAGTCCTGTGCACAGAGGTTGTACTGCACCTGTATATGGAGCTGGACGGACTGTATTATACCTCTGAAAGGATCCGAAGGTCAAATAGCATTATGGAAGAAATCAGGATGTATGTATACAGTAGTCCTGGGCACGGAGCTTGTACTGAATCTATATATAGGGATATTCTTTATGAGAAGCACTGTGTCTAGGGTGAATATCTTATACACGGGGCGCATTATAAAATGTGTAAAATGTGGAGTTGTCCAGGCATGACGCAGTAAGGGGGCCCAGCGGCAAGTAGCTGCACATTTCCCCATTATAATCTGGCCTTGTAATCCACTGTATTGGCTGAGGCCAATCACAGCGCTCAGTGGTCCCCTGTGCCATTCAAGAGGCAAAAGAAGCCCAAAGAGGACGTGCCAGAGCCCTGCTTGGTATGTTTGCTCACCTCCTCTTGGCCTCTATGCTCTGGGGTCTGTAATAGTAGTTTGTGGGTGAAACTCGAAAATTTTGTCTTCAGCCAAACCCAAAATTTTTGTAATACTTGTAAAGAGAGTCTGTTCGGTCAATTGTATATATGTGCCATTATGGCACATTATACTGTTTGGAGGGGCCACTGTGGGACTTTATACTGTGTGGAGGGGACACTATAAATATTATACTCTGTAGAGGGGCGACTATGCGATAACATATTGTCACAGGGATTATTGGTATGAAAAGGGGGGGGGGGAGACAAATTTTCTGAATAGTCCTGGGCCCCATTGTATCCTTAACCACTTCAGTACCGGGCCAATTTGTGGTCCAGGGCCAGACACATTTTAGGTTTATTTTGTATGTGCGGTTTTGAGGGCTGTAACATTTTTCCCGAATGTCTCAGTCAACTAATTTTTGCGTCTTTTTTCGGGGACACATAGGGCTTTATTTTTATGTTGTTTTTATTTTCAAATGTGTTTTAATTTTTTTTATATCTGGGAAAATATAAACATAATAGGAGGGAAATGGTGTCTGGTTTTCAATTTATTTTTTATTTATTTAATAACACAAAGTGTCACTGAAAAACTTTATAATATAGTTTCTCCTCTCTGTTACGGTAATTTTTATTTTGTGTGGTGTCGTTGGGGGTGGGGATATAACCTTTAATAACGGCGTATTATTTATTTTTTTATTTACATTTTTTAAAAACTTTTTTATTATATTTTTATTTTATTTTTTTCAGATTGTGTCCCCATAAGGTGATGAGACCTTTGGGGACATCTGATCACTTTTTTTTGTACTGGAGGCTGATTTCCCCTATAACTGGGGCTGTTACATTTAGCCTCAGTTGCAGGAGAAATCCAGCCTCCTGCACGCTGTATACACAGTATACAGAGCTGATCTGGGTCCTGTAGGACCCAGCAGCTCTTGCAAGACTCTGCTCCCCGCGGATCACGTGACCGCCGGGTCAGAGGGCGGCTGAATTATGGCTGCGTCCATAGCTGTGTATACAGCGCTCATTGAGTGCTGTATACACAGCGATCGAGACGGCAGGGGAGGTAATAAATCTTCCTTGTCTTCTCTGTGGGAGCTCCGGCTGAAGTTACAGCCGACTCCCAGCTTCAGTAGCTGCACGATCTCCGTGCAGCTGCTGTGTTCTGACTGGACGTACAGGTACGTCCTGTCAGAACAAGGCAACCACTTCCCGAACGTATATAGTCTATGCGCGGTCCAGAAGTGGTTAATCTTCCCCTGTGTATACATACAGCACCTGATGGGGCATGCCATAAAATCAAAGGCATACAGTACTAGCCAAGGCTTCTTTGACCTCTATAGTAGCCACATGGCAACTGATGCAGCATGTCAGAAAAGTAGAGGCAAACAGATGGTCAACAGATGCCTTATGGACCTTTAGGCCACTGCAGCTACATAATCCTAAGAGATATAGTAAGGCTTTAGGGATCAGTTTGGCAGCCCTATTACAATTGTGCACAAAACACAGCGAATACATGAAACTTTTTAATTTCAATATTTAATACCAGAAACAATTGGATGGCAATGTGTAGTGTATACTGTGAGTTATATCTGCTAGGACTATGATACACATATGTACTGCGGAAGTCAATGTAAATGACACATTCATGCTCAAGAACCACACTCCATTGTCAGGGGAATAGACACTTTATCTGTATAAAGAAGGAAAATTCCACCAGTGTATATACCAGTCTCTTCTAGTGCCATAGCTGGCTTTCTGTTCTGTGGGTTACACATTGGCACTTTAATAAGGAATCTACAATGAGAAATTAGTTCCCCAAACTGCCCCAACCTGTTATCCAGGATACTAACCGGTGCCCAATGATGCTTTACTTGCCAGTTTGGCATCATACAGAAATACAACTCTGAATGTGGCAATCTCCTGCCTCAGTAGTCACGTGGGTGGAGCTGGGTGGCACATGTACAGTGCACTGGAGGCGCCTTGTAATAATGTAGGTAAAAAGATCTATAACCTATAAAGAAATTGATTTGGTTATAACCTCGCATCATGCAGTGAAGGCTTCTGGGAAGTCGGGCATGTTGTTCAGGGTGCTTGCTATAGAGGACAGCATAACAGAGGCACTGTCTCCCTGTTTACATCTTGGGAGACAGATTTGCATATTCTTCCTATAAAGGGATTGGCAAGGATTTGTTTATTTAAGGCCTATCCTTAGAATAACTTATAAATATCTGATCCGTGGGGGCCAACAGCCAGCCCTGGCATAGGTTCAGAGATACGTCCAGTCCTCATACTATTTACTGTATTGTGGCCCTGGCTTTGGTTACTGCAGTTCACCTTGCATTGACTTGGATGGGGGCTGAGCTGCAGTACTAGCGACTCTATAAGGCACTGAACCAACTCCATCCTGCTCCATGCTATGTGTACTGCTGGGACTAGATGTACCCCCAAACAGCAGATCCGTGTCATAGGATAGGCCATAAATCATAAAAAAAAAATCCTGGGCATCCATCTTTGGAGAATTACATCAAACTATATATATATATATTTTTTTAAAAAAGCAAATCCGCACATTCTTTAATGATTTTGCTACATTTCAGTCCCCAGTTACATAGTGTGAACTGAGGGTGACATTTGGCATCAGGAAATCTTTACCATTGTGAGAAAATAATGGAAGAAATAAAACTTCATTCTCACTGGTCTGATGCACTAGAAAATGTCACAGCTTTCAACCAGTTTTGTGCTTGTAGCAGGCAAATGTAGCAGACAAAATCCCTTTAATTCAGTATATTATATCTCACAGCCACATTCTGGTTGGAAACAGTGACAAGCTTGTGGTCGGTCTCATCCCTTATACCTCAGATGAACTTTTCCCACAAAACTATGGGGGGAGACTCACGAAAACTGTAAAAGGAAAATGGACTCCATTGTCCATTGCAATCCTTCATAGCACGGCTTTAAAACTTAAAGGGGTTGTCCACGAATTGTATGGAAAAAAAAAAAATTGGTCTCGTGTTACCTGCTCCTCTCTAGTGCAAGACCAAATGGACAGCAGCGGCGGGCTTACAAGTATGTGTATGTTGTGGTCTGTCTCATCCCTGGACAACCCCTTTAACTATACATATCACTTTATTTGCAAGGTGCAGGTGAAGATAAACTTTGCAATATACATTATTAAAGTGCCTGGTTCTTTGCTTATTTACCTCTTTCTGCTACTGATCAAATCTGTAGAAGACAAGTCTATGAAGAGGGGAGGAAGAGGAGAGCAAAAAAATCAAGCAGAGACATTGGCGCTACAGAGACAGATCGCTTTTACAACATAGCTGGGTTATCAGGAATTACTATCCAGCCTTCTCCTAACAAGTGTCACTCATTTAGAGTAAGTTCACATGGGGTATTTTGGACCGGAACCTGAGGCGGAGGTTAGAAGAGTGCAGATCAGTGCCTGATATCTCTGTATGTAAATCCAGAGATAATGGTGCAGAGGCCGCCCCTGTTCTGATCCAAAATACGGGTAGCTGCGACTGAATGCCGGTGTACTGCACTGGCATCCAGTCGCGCACTCCGCTTCAAATTAGGCCCAATGAATGGACCTAGTCGGAGGAGGGAGTGTCTTCAGGCCAAATCACGAAACAGCCTGAAGAATGAGCAACTCGCTTCTTTTTCCGGGAGCCAGAACAAACTGACTCCTGAGGTTTTCTCATCTCAGGGTTTCTCCTGCTCTCCTGTCTCCTCTCCCTTCCAGTTCCTGTTTTTAGCTCAGTCCAGATATATACTTCCTGCTTGTTGTAATCTGCACTATTATCTCTGGATTTACATACAGAGATATCAGGCACTGATCTGCACTCTTCTAACCCTTATCAAGACTCACCAGCTGAAAGAAATTTGCAAAAAGTAGAGAATATGGGTGGCCAGAAACAGGAACTGGGTTATGAGTTCAGCCAGAGAGGTGGTCTGTAGCCGAGGCAACCAGCGGTAAAAGCTGAAGATATATATTTAGCTGTAGTTGGTAAACAGAGCGAGATAGATAAAGCAGTGTATTAGTTAGTTTAAGCAACAAATCTGAATATGATTCTGGAGATAGGAATACCCCTTTAATACTGTAGTAATATCTGTCTGTCCTTCTCCATAGACTTCATTGTAAATTGACAATAATTGCATACAGAATATGGACAAAAATCATTTAGATAAGAAGTAAACAATAGTTTAATATATAAGTGGAACTTATTATAAAGCATCTTCACTACTTATGTATGAAAAAAATAAAAGTTTAATAACATTTTCACTTATACAGTGCAGGAGACTATTCTGTCATTGGTTCTTATGGGTAACCAAGTCTCATTTCCTATTATGATGTCTTTCTAAATTTCCCCTTTCTATATCAACCTACTCAGCAAGTTCTGCTCAGAACCATGCAGCTCAGGCAGGTTCCATTTAATGGGATATGAGGCCATAATACGGTTGAGAAAATCCGGACAGATTATCACTGTGTGCAGGAGGCCTCAGTGTGAGCGGTCACAGGAGTTGGTGCTGGATGCTAAATCTGGTATAGCTTTACAGTGTCTAGTCTAAATATCTACCATCTATTAGTTGACTTACTTTGGGCCAGAGTTTCACATCATTATTTTGGAGAAAAGGGGAGAAATGACTAAGACTAGTGTTTTCTTACGTCTTAAAGAGTACATGTCATTTCATATATATATATATATATATATATATATATATATATATATATATATATATATATATATATATATATTTTCTTCTTGTAAATGAACAGTTCAGGTGAATATAAGAAACTTTGTAATATATCATATTAGAGGAAACTGCTCCTATCTGCGGTTATCAGATCCTCTCCTGCCTGGCAAACTGCCCGTTCATACAGCTCTATGAGAGGATGGATTATGGGAGCAGGAAGAGGGGAAATAGAAATCCTGGAGCAAACTACTGAATGATCTCCCTCTCTCTCACCATCCGTACAACTCAGTCCTGCTAAGGCTAGGTTCACACCTGAGCCTGATCTCCACTCGGGGATTCCCGTTCCCACTTCTGCTTTACAAACACAGAGAGAAAAATCCTTCAAGCGGGACGTTTCTCCTCACATTTTTCCGCCCTTTTATATATACGCCCTACAGTGTATTTAGGTAACCGCTTTTTTAAGCAAATTTGATATCCATTCATGGGGTCCCCAAGCAGACCCCATGAAGAGAAACCCAAATGCAGGTGTGAACCTAGCGTTAGACCTGTTAAAAATCTGTTGTTGCAGCTTGTTCCTCTCTGCTAGCTTCTGCCTCATTGGATTCCTCCTTCTGATCCCCCTCCCATAGATTTCAATGTAACCTGAGCTAAACTGTGTTCCCAGACCAGTGAAATGAGCAGTTTGCCAGGCAGGAGAGGAGCTGATAACAATAGATAGGAGCATTTGTCTCTGATAAGATATATTACAAAGGTTCCTATACTCACCTGGATGGCTGGTATCTTTAAAGGGGCTCTATCAGCAAAATCATGCTACTAGAGCCCCACATATGCGTGAATAGCCTTTAAAAAGGCTATTTAGGCACCGTAAATGTTATATTAAACTACCCCCCCCCCCGTTTTAAAATAAAACCCTAACAAAGAATGTTATCTACTTATGGATCGTGCACGCTGGGCGGGCATTCAGGGTGTGTCTTCTTCTTCATCCACGCCTCTTCTTCCTCCAGTCCCATCCTCCTCCGGCGCTCGCGAACTGACACCGATATAAAAAAATGGCCTGGGCGCTTGCGCAGTAGCATGCTGCTTCTACTACGGCTACTGCGCAGGCGCCCAGGCCATTTTTTTTTATCAGTTTCAGTCTGCGAGCACTGGAGGAGGACGCGACCGGAGGACATCGCTGGAAGAGGAGGCGTGGAGAAAGAAGACACACCCTGAATGCCTGCCCAGCATGCACAATGCGTAAGTAGATCACATTCTTTTTTAGGGTTTTATTTTAAAACTGGGGGGTAGTTTAATATAACATTTACGGTGCCGGAATAGCCTTTTTAAAGGCTATTCACGCATATGCGGGACTCTATCAGCATGATTTTGCTGATAGAGCCCCTTTAATAAAAGGCCCCGATTGGAACGAAGTCCTCCTGAAGTATCAAGAAGCTCAACTGTGCTCCAAAATGTAAATCTACGTCAAGAACTGGCACAGGCTTCCTACGTAACTCATGCCAGTTTGTTATTATCTAAATCCATGCTTAGTTATTGAGTATGTCAGAAATATTTGACCTCAAACTAAATGCACAACATTTTACATCAGGGTCAACACGGTAACCACAATAGTCAATCTGCCCCATGATGTACATTGATAATCCTTTGCCCTGTTTGTTCTGATCTGTTCTTACAGGCTGGGATAGCAGTACATAGACTCCGACTTTCTAAACTGCTCCATAGCCAAACACAAATAGTGACAATGTATAGCAATGGCTGCAGAGTCACAAAAATCAGTGTTAAAAATATATTATGGCCCCCATAGCAGTTGTTTACTGGGAAAAGGGATGGTCGGAGGATTCCCCACCCTACACCCAAGCTCGCAGGGATGATTAGGCTAATAGACATTTAGCATGGCGATGTGATCTGTCATGAGAGGGCACAAACACTATGCAGCGAGTAACCAGAAGTAGCAGATCCAGTTAGACAGGTCGCCTCCTGGCAGCTGTAATTACAACGCAGTCATGGTTTTAATTAACTATAAATAGATCTACTAAAACTACTTAAAGGAGCGCTAACCCTAAAGTCACATCTCATAAAAACCTATAAACAGTCACTTACGACATTTACACAAATGTATGTAAAAGGTTACCAGAACTGGAGCTGTGAGATAAAGAAGTAATCATGTGGGCTCAATTTTCCTAGACTTTATGTCTCCATTCTCATTGAATAAAACTGGTCTTTATACAGCAATATACTGTATATACACGCACGTATATAAATGTACTTTACTGTTCAGGATAAGCTCCTACGTGTGTATACATGAGGAGTAACACTATGTTTGGTCATTATGTAGCAGTTTTCTATTCTACGTGCTATAGATCTCTAGTTTTCATTACTCTCTGAGCTGGTGGGTGAAGCTACCAAACAATGCACACAGTAAGTACAGGAGAATCTGCTCCATAACTGTCTCTTTCTCCCCATCTAACATTTCTTCCCTCATCTCTGTCTACCGCCCAACCCGTGTTCTCCATTCACTCAATGACCTAACACTTACATCCTCTATTATCAGAACCTCCCACACTCGTATACAAGACTTCTCCCGAGCTGCACCACTTCTCTGGAATGCTCTACCCCGGACAATCAGATTAACTCCCAATTTCTACAGCTTCAAGTGCAAACTAAAGAAACATCTTATCAGACAGGCCTATCACAATTCCTAATGTAAACCCTTCCACAGTTAGAATCCCTAAAATGAACCCTCCTCTTTTCATGCTCCCACATTACCCCACAGGATATGATGCTGCATCAGACTGCAACTTACTATATCCAGGAACCATATGCACATTAAGAACACTGACTGGTGACAGCTCATACAGCTTTATTATGTGTAATGACGGTAACCTCTATCACAAAAATGTCTGGAAACTGTATAAGCGATGCTACATTCGATAGCGCCCCTGCTACCTCTTGTGTCACCCCCTCTACCTCGTAGATTGTTTTTGTTTTAATGTAGATTGTGAGTCCCATATATTTTTTTTCTATCAGTATGTCTTTGTAGAATGGGAGGAAATCCACACAAACACTGGGAGAACATACAAACTTCTTGCAGATGTTGTTCCTGGCGGGATTCGAACCCAGGACTCCAGCTTTGCTCACGTTTCCTTGAGTAGGTGTATAGATGCTTAAAGTTGTATAAATCTTCCGATGTCAGGAGGCAACTGAATCACCGTATTAGTTCAGAGTCCAGGTGTCTGATCCCCACCAGATACTGATAACTTATCCCTGGATCACTTTAGATCAGTAAGTGATCTGGTTGACCAAGTACAGCACTATACATCTAAAGGTAAAATATAAAAACAAACATGACAACAGCACTGAGACCTCTCAGTGATTTTACCCGAAACTGGTAGTGATAAGAAGGGGTTAATGACATAGGTCTCATCTCTTAGCGATAGAACTCCATTTTCTGCTTTGCAACCCAGATACTAAATATCCACTTGCAGTTTTTCTTTAATAATAAAAAAAAGTCTAATAAAACATTCCAAAAATACAAGCAAATATGAAACTGCACAATTCTAATGTATCCAAGTCCCAGTCCTCTTATCATAGTGGAAATATTTGGCACTTGCACTACTCAGGAATGGTGTTAGCTGCATTCAATGGATTATGAAATGCTGGCCAAGGAACAGCCGCTCTGGTCACAAGATATTATTTACATGTAAAATGCAGTCTCAGAGAAACTCATGTCTAACAAGCGACTGGACTTTATGAGCTCTGGGAAGATGTCATCTGAATGTGGGTTATGTATGTATTCTACGGCGGAGACTGTCTCATGTCTCAGTGTGCTGCACTTAAGGTTTTGCTATGAAACATCGACCTTCGTGATTTAAAATTAGGGCTAGAGAGTTCCCAAGATCTTACTGGTGTGTGCTGCACCAGTACGTGACCTTTCCAGCCAAAGACATTGGCATGTATGTGTATCATCCATGCAGAGAGCGGAAGGCAACCATCAACACTAAAGCAGCAACATCAAGTATGGATAGTTCTTATAAAACGACACATCGGTAAATAAATTTGAAAGTTCACGGGATCATTTGCTTTGGTTGGGTCGTGATCTCATGGTAATTCCTGGGGGTCACGTGTCTTTCCATTCTGTCCAGGGGTCATCAGAACTTCCTGCAGGATGAACCAGCATGGATTGTTCCTCTAAAGCGCTTTACGGAGGAAACACAAACTCATAACATAGTTGCTGCTGATGAAGACAGTCACTGCAGTTTACTGTGAACGACTGCAACAGTGACCAGCCCTCAAACATGAGAAGATATCACTGGAATGGCAACAGAACTTACCCAACAGTGGGCGCCAGAACGAAGGGGTGTTGTTTTTTTTTTCTTTTAACTAGAGATGAGCGAGTAGTATTCAATAGAATACTACGGTATTTGAAATACTCGTACTCATTCGAATACTACTCCTATTCGTAGTAAAGATTTGATTCAGAATCAGCATTGATTGGCCGAATACTATACAGTGTATAGATCTAGAAATCCCAGAGAAATCTATAAAGTTCTTGAAAACTGTACAGACTACTTGCTGGCTAAATGGTTGTGCATTAGAATACACCCAAAATGTCTATGACCGATTAAAGGGACGACAAAATTATAATTTCAAAGGGTTTACCGTATAAAGCATATTTATCCTATGTCCACAGCATAGAGGTGTCTGGTTGGGTCTGACTGCTGGGCCCTCCCTTTCCGATCCTGAAAACGTGTGCTTTTTAAAATCCTGTTGCGTATGCAGTCCGATTAAATGTAGGCATGCCCCTGCTGGATGGGACGCATCCCCTCTCCCATTCACTGTAAAGGGAGTACCAGAGATGGCCTAAGTACAGCACTTGGCTCTCTATGATGCCTCCACTGAACTGAATAGGAGCAGAGAGGTGACCTGTCCAGCAGGGGTCTGACTGCATACACATCGGAGCTAAAACACACTCCATTATCACTGGGGGTCTCAGTGGTCAGACCCCACTGATCAGGTATTTATCATCTATCCTGATATTCATGGCATAATCCCTTTAACATCCCTTAAAGGGGGTTATCCAGTGCTTTATTTCTAAGCAAGGCCCATGGAGCTTGTTCTGTTACCTTTGCAGAGCACAGCAGGGGAGGCTGGAAGTCTTGTTGCTCTTCCTGCCCTGCTGACACTATGACTATTGGTCACATGGTTGACTCCTCTTTAGAGCTAGTTCACACGGGGCTCTGCATGAACACATTCCGTCGCGGCTTTCCGCTCTGGATTAGGCCCAAATGAATAGGCCTAGTCCGGAGGGAGGTGTCGCAAAGCAGATGTCTCAGCTGAATCAGCCACAGAATCTGCCTGAAGAAAGGACAGCTCACTTCTTTTTTCCACGAGTGGTTTGTTCCTGAGAAGAAGCGAGCTGGCCGGCTCCTATTCATTTCAAAAAGGAGGCGGCAGGATTTTGATGACCATTTTGCCCCGTGTGAACTACCCCTTACTCTATGGACCTTAGGCAGGAGTAGAGCAGAACTAGTGATGCCACCATACAACCAGGGAGGCAGTGGAAATCCAGCAACCAAATGCATTCTGTATAGGTAATAATCCGGACACCAGAACAGAGACACATACTATTTGTTACAAATATAGCAGGGATTACAATGAACAGCTTTATATATATATATATATATATATATATATATATATATATATATATATAATCTGTGTATATCTCTATTAAACTCCTACAAAAACTCAATATTTATTTATTGATCAGAAGCCAAAACTGAAATAAAATGCTTATAGCTCCATGCCACTTGCTGACTCCCATGAGGTATATAGTGACACTATCTTCCAGTGTTGTATTAGAAGGTGTTCCCAGGCAACTCGAGCACACCCAGTTTAGTTTATGGTTGCCATGCACAGGGCCTTTGCTTTGTGCAGCTTGCAGGAATCTCTCAGTGAGAACTTCCTAAAGTCCTGGAAGGTGGTCCAGAATGAGCAACCCAGAAGTGATAACCCTCAACGTGGGCGGCACCAAGTTCAGCACGCTGGCATCAACCCTTCTCAGATTTTCAGACTCAAAATTTGCACATATGCTGGATGGCAGTGATCGGGACTTTAGGGTCGTTAATGGCCAATATTTTGTGGACCGGGATGGAACGTTATTCAACTACATTTTAGATTATCTCAGGACATCGCATTTGACTTTGCCTTCGGACTTCTCAGATTATGAAAGACTTCAGAGGGAAGCCGAGTTCTACCAGATCTCATCCTTGGCTGAACAGTTGGGTCAGGAGAATTTCTATCGCCCCAGAATGGAGATCTTAGAGGTGCGCTTTCTACTGCAGGAAACCCATGCGTTTTTCCGCGTCTTCTGTTCGTGCAGCAGCACCATCGAAGCTCTCGCTGATCGTATTGTAATGTATATAGAGCAGCCAATAGGAGTTCAAAGCTGGAACTTTCCATATGCCTCACAGAAACCTGTGGCTCCAGTTCCTCTGCAAAGACCATCCCATCATGACCTGGTGTTTCAGTGTGGAACAGACTACTCAACAGGAGACCAGTTTGGGGCCAGGTAAGTTACATATTTATTATATACTTACTAGGTAATGCGTACCAGTAGGTTTATGAGCTGATGTCATCTCATGAAGAATCTGTAAGTCCTGTCACATAGGACTCTAGTTGTGCTTTATGGCTGTCCTGCTGTTATTCCTCCTGGCAAGACAGACATTGACGACAGACAGTGGAGCGAGTCGTGTAGAATTTGTAATAAATTTTATTTATATAACACCAAAACAGACATTGACAAGTAATAAATCAATTCACAAAATAGGAGGGCGAGCCTTGTTTGCAAGAGCTTACGATCTATGAGGTCAATGGGGTGACTAGGAGGTGCTTATATGGTGGACCAATTTTATGCAAAAGGTTACTATAAATATACAAATATATAAAGCCGTGTGAGCCATTCACCAGCCTGTATACTTTTATGAACAGATCCAAGTGTAGGGGCACAGAAGGTTAGGCCTCAGGCACGCACGGATGCTAGGGTGAAACCTAAGGTGGGGTCCAGTCTTTGGGTCCGTTTGGGGACCTGAAAAATAGAAATCCAATCTGCTTAAATGCAGTTACCTGAAAACTATAGAGGGGTCTACGGGTTTCCACGTGGAGGCCTTGGTCACAATTCAGGACACATCCCACTTGTCTGTTTTGCAAACCATGCTCACCGCTCCCCAACGAATGGGGCCACGGAAACACGGCCGGCACACATATGTCATCCAGACCAAGCCCATACCATTCAATCAGAGCTCAGTAACATACACACGGCCATGTGCAGGTCACCTTACACACAGATAAAGACATCTCCTGTAGGATTACTAGTGTCATGAACAGATGAGGGTCAGTTTTAGGGAGCGTATCTGCAGAAGTGTTTAGATTCGGGAAATAAAATTTGTCTGAATCTGGACAACCCCTTTAAGAGTTCAGGGTCCTCCATGGCGGCATACAGAGCAGTCCGTAACATTAGCACCATCCACTGGACTGCAAAGCTCAGAATAAGTTGAAATTAAGTGAATGACATATTAGAGATGAGAGCATACTATTCAAAACACCCATTTCAAATAGCACGCACCCATAGGAATGAATGGACGCAGACAGCACGCAGAGGGTTAAGCGGCTGACCACCGGAAAAGTCTGCATGCCAGCCGCTTCCATTCATTCCTATGGGTGCGTGCTATTCTAAACGGCCTTTTCGAATAATACTCACTCATCTCTTATAATTATAAAACCCTATAATCTGCTCTTGCGCTATAACATACTGCTGCCACATTCGCCTATATTTTCAACAGGATGGGCTCTTATAACGTAATTTTGTTTCAGGTAATAGATTTCACGTAATAAAGGGTAGAATATATTTTGTAACTTCTTTCAATGAATGTAGAACCCCAATCTATAAACTATAAACTATTGATACAAACTCATTATTTAACCACAAACCTATTCCAGCAGAAAATACCAATACTATCTTGGAAATGCAGTATAAGACCTGTATAGTAGTGCTCTTGAGAATACACACTTAGGCAGAGGCCCCACGTTGCAGAAACTCAGCTTTTTTTGTTGCAGTTTTTTGAGCCAAAGCCAAGAATGACTACAAAAGGAATGGGGTATTCTATAAAAAGTTCTTATACTTTTCCCTTCTGCTCAATCCACTCCTGACTTTAGCTCAAAAAACTGCAAACCCCCCCCCCCCCCCCAAGAAAAAAAAACCCCAAAAAACAAAAAAACACACCACAACAGCTGCATTTCAGCAATGTGAGACCTTAGCCTTAAGGCTGGGTTTGCTGAAAATTGTTGGCTATAAAAGGTGCTGCATATCTGACTTTTGTCCAGCAGTTTCACCTGACCGCTCCCACTATAGTCCCACAATATCGGTTCTATTGGTGCCTGCTACTTTAGCAGTCCATTGTTAGGCTGAGTTCACACAGAGTTTTTTTTGGTCAGGAATTTGCCTCAAAATCAGCCTCCTAATACAAAAAAAAAAAAACAACAAAAAACTGTGTGAACTCAGCCTTAGGGTCCCCTGACAGACCAGAACAATGGCCACACAGGCACAGATGTGAACCTAGAATAAGAATGTACTAGGTCTATGAATACACTGACATCAGCTCCATACTGTTTGGACAGGTACGTCTCCATAAAACCAGACCAGAGGAAGTTACTGAATGGCACCAATGTGCTGGGGCTACTGCTGGATATTCTGCTCAAAGAAGGCTTCAGTCTGGTGAGCACCAGAGCCGTGTCCACAGAAGAGAAAGTGGAGTGCTATACGTTTGAGAGGAAGAAAAAACCAGAAGTCCTGACCATCACCGAGAACCCCAAACCAGAAAGAACCATAATCCAAACCAAACAGGCCAAATCTAACAAAAAGAGATGAGTGGACAGCACTTCAAGTCTGATCAGCGATTTTACATTCCAGGGGCCCAAACAAATGAAATAAGGATTTTCTGAAGGATTTCAGTAAATTTACCAAAATACTAAACTATGAGACTGTTCAATATATGGAAGGCGTCTTCATTAGAGATCAGCGAGTACTATTAGAAATGGCCATTTCAAATAGCACGCACTCTCAGGAATGAATGGAAGCGGCCGGTCGCTTAACCCCCTGCGTGCCGGCTGCGTCCATTCATTCCTATGGGTGTGTGCTATTTGAAATGGGAGTTTCGTATAGTACTCGCTCATCTCTAGTCTTCATGCATCTAGGCAAAGCTTGGTTATTTGCAACCACATGTGGACCAACGTCAGATACGGTTTATTCCGACATAACAGCTGGGAGATCCAAACCTAACACCCAATAGTCCTCAGAGGGAATAGACCATAAAAAAAAAAAAAAAAAAAAAAAAGGGACCGCTCAGTATTGTTCACATACAGAGACGTGCCAATTACATTCTGCACCAACTAGCAGGGATTGTAGATATTACAGAACGGTCCCATAGAGTTCATGGGGACAGTGCTGCAGAAACCAGATGACCCTGTTAATTCCACATTTGATGCAGGATTATAGGGGAGCTGCCATCTTGCAAGAGCGACTTCTCTGCTTTAACAGCATTTAGACAGGATTCCAGTGAAATAACCCAATAATGGCTGCTCCCTTTAGCCTCATGCCCGACCTTCCAAGAGGCCTTTGTTTAGCAATGACGCTGGGATTAATACCAGGTATAGTCTCTCAATCGAGGACATCTGTTTCGATCTGGTTGGATCTCTTCAGCCCGATGTAGAGAGGACTATAACCTGGTAGAGGTGAGAGGCTTAGACAGGGTTCGGGGGATATTGTCACTCCTTAGGGAGAGACCACCATATAGGTGTGTGGAGACTTGTTAAGCCTTTAGCACTCCACTTTCCAAGGAACTATGGGAAGAATATGCAATTCTGCTTTCCATGATGTAATTAGGAAGACAGTTGCTGCCTCATTGTTGCAAACCAATAGAGGGCGCTCACTGGAATGTGCAAGCCTGTCTTGGTGGTCTCTCCCTAAGGAGTGACAATATCCCCCGAACCCTGTCTAAGCCTCTCACCTCTACCAGGTTATAGTCCTCTCTACATCAGGCTGAAGAGATCCAACCAGATCGAAACAGCTGTCCTCGATTGAGAGACTATACCTGGTATTAATCCCAGCGTCATTGCTAAACAAAGGCCTCTTGGAAGGTCGGGCATGAGGCTAAAGGGAGCAGCCATTATTGGGTTATTTCACTGGAATCCTGTCTTAAGACAGGCTTGCACATTCCAGTGAGCGCCCTCTATTGGTTTGCAACAATGAGGCAGCAACTGTCTTCCTAATTACATCATGGAAGGCAGATTTGCATATTCTTCCCATAGTTAACAGCATTTAGTCATTTAAGGTTCACACTAGCATCGGCCTATCCTTTGCTCTGGTCCATCGGATAGGCCAACAGACATACAGCGCTGGACCGACCCCATTAACTATAACAGGATTTGTTGGGAGTCTGTTCTTTTACACTGAAACAGCCAAAAACACTTTTTCTGGCAATTTGGAGCACAGTGCGACAGTCTCCAAACTACAATGCAGATGTGAATGTAGTCAGAAATACTTTACATGGTCGTAGGTAGCAATAAGCTGGAGCCAACTCATTGGCGTAGATCATGCCCCTATGCCAGAAAAGTGGTTGTGATAATAAGTCACAAATGGTATGGAGGCAATTTTCTGCCATATATGACAACTAATCTCTATAGCAGCCATGAACAAGTAATAGGATGTTGTTGATAAATCACTCAAGAGGACTATAGGAGAGCGTTCTAGGCAGGTACTGTGTCCTGTACTGTAAGTAATTATATATATATATATATATATATATATATATATATATATATATATATATATATATATATTTATACTCCTAATAGCAATGGTAATCTTGTGTGTGACGTAAACAGAATTGGCAAGTGTCAGCCCATTATCAGACTCCCCCACCCCCAAGCAGTACACCACAGTAAAACATTTTGAATTCTATGATTTTTATGTATCGGGACACAAACATCTGGTTCCTTTAGAAGGTTTTAAAATTTGATAAATGCAACCTCAGAACAGATTTCAATACCTATTTTTAACAAAACAAAAAAGTTACCCAAGAAAACCTATGTACCCCATAGACTATAATGGGGTCCGTGTGGTTTGTGCATGAAAAATGCAGAGAAAAGTGCTGCTTACAGGACTTCTCTTTGCATATTTCATGTGACTAGGAGAATGGAATAGCCCGAACGTAGATGTGAAGTGGGCCTTAGGTGACTAGATCCAGTAGTGGAGGGGGATTTTCCCTCACCCCTGCTCCCTATTTTCACAATACATGTGAAGACAAGACAGGAGGCAGACTGACTCTGCTGGTACTGATCATAATACCTTGAGTCTAAACCAACCCAGAAACCAAAAAAAAGAAAAAAAACCCTCCCATAGACTTCAATGGGTTCCTTCTGCTAGCAAAATAAGAACCCATTGAAGTCAATAGGAGGCTTTTTTTTTTTCTTTTGCAGCACTGTATCTGACATGGATTCCACACCAAATTCTGCGCCATTTTCCTCCCTGTGAATGCACCCTTTAAACAGCTATCAATTGAAGCTGGTGTACATTTTCCCCCTATAATCACCCTAAAGTGATGCAATTTAAAACTATGTATAAAAATCTATTACTTTCAGACAGAATGAAAAAATGGTTGGCATTGTAGCCCTGGAGTCCTAGGTTCAATCCTGACTGCAGATACCATATGCATTGAGTTTATATGTCTTCCCTGCGTTTTCCTTGCACATTCCAAAGACACACTTGATAGGGAATGTAGATTGTGAGCTCTATATGGGACAGTGACCAGATCTCTGACAAGCGCTGCGGAATATATTGGTGCTATACAAAATAGTTGGACCCATGAAACCAAAACTGGCCATGTCCTTAGGAGGATTTAGAAGAAATAAAAAGTTAGTCGTTTGATAAATCTCCAGTCCTGTTCTTAGTTTACGTATATAGTGGTCATTAACACCTCGTAATAATATGTAAGCCTTAACACGGAGTCATGTGGGAACCCAACACTGATCATGGAAGTAAACGCTGACATTTAGAGATTTCCGAGACTGGTAAGAAACTAAACTAAATCCAAAATATATTCTGGAATTTTTTATTTTATTAGCAAACAGAAACAAACAATAGTAATGTTATATGGATATTCTATGGAAGGAAGAGGGGGGGGGGGGGGACCAAAAAAACAAAACACTCTACTACACATATTAACAGTCACCACCACTTTATTACTTTTATACACGGAGCCAAAATTTCCTTGTTCACAATCCTTTTATTTCAGAAATGTTATGGCGGGGCTCATGTTACATCATTTATTCTTCTGCCTCATGACATGACATCAAGTTCAGGTTGAGATTTTTATTTAATTTTTTTAAAATAGGCGATCCATCACAAATATTCACTTGTTCAAAAGTTTTGCTGGAGTCTCCTTTTTACTGTTTCAACATTTCAGACAGACCTCGTTGAGTAGAAGCTGTTTTGGTTTCAGATTTTGCTGTTTTTTTTTTTTTGTTTTTTTTTAAGCCAAGGGTGGCCTAACCTCTTGCTGTTTTGGTGGACAGTAAGGGTATGTTCACATAGAGGAGTTTTTTTGCAGGCGGACTTTGACGCAGAATCCACCTCAAAAAATGACTCCCATTGATTTCAATGGGAGTCCCTTGCTTTTTTCCCTGCTAGCGGGAAAAAGTAGTGTCTTGCCCATGTCATTCCACGGCTGAGTCCGCCACCGCGTCCACAGCTCGAGACTCCCTAGCCACGCCGTGAAGTCACATGGTGAAAAAGGTTTCCGCTGAGTGAACGTACCCTAATTATGCCAATTTGTCCTGCAAACATAAAAAAGATTGTCCAGGTTTTTATTTTAATATTAAGCCAAGGAAGGTTGGTAGTCCTTGGCACACTGCAACATCTTGGATTCCTTTCCTTAGGCTGCTGATTGGCCTCAGTGGTCACGTGACCACTGAGGCCAATCAGCAGTCTCCTCTCCATAAGGAAAAGACCAGAATAGCAAAGGTACCCTGTTTCCCCGAAAATAAGACCCCCCCTTTCTGGATCACATACAACCGGCAGTCATGCCGGCACTCTTGCTAATTGTTCCCCACGCCAGCCTCTGCATAAAACATCCCCTGAAAATAAGAAAGGTCATATATTTCATTAGCTAACTAATTATAAGAACATGTCTTATTTTCGGGGAAACAGGGTAGTGATTGGCTTCTTTGGCTACTTGTGTTGGGGACTTCCGCTGGAAGATCACACCACAGCAGCAGGATCGGACCATGCTAGAAGACACTGGTGCAATGGGGACAGACAAGCATGTTTTAATATTTTTTCCCACATTCCCCTAATTTTTTCTAAAATCCTGGACAATCCCTTTAAGCCCTCAAATGGCTCTGTAAATAGAGGGGGGGGGGGGGGGGGAAGAAAAAAAAAAGTTATGGTGTTTGGAAGGCAGGTAAAGAAAAAAGTGTGAAGGGGTTAAACAGGAAATTTATTGGAAGCTTTTCTACTTTGTCCCTTCTGTAAAATTCTCTTGGGTTTGATAAAAAAAAAAAGCAGCAAAATCTGCAAAAAAATTAATAATGCAATGTGGGGCCTTAGCCTTAAAGAGACTTACCTTAGTTGCCTGTATTAGAAGTGCTGGACAAAACGAAAAACAAACACACATTTTACAGCCATGTCCATGTATGCAGTGGTCTCCATAGAAAACATGGAGGCAGCACTGCAGTTATTACATGAATACAGGATGACATCTGTTATGTTAACGGAAAATCTTAGAAGCCCCGAGACACGCGGGTTTGCATTAGTCCACTTGATGGCACCCTTCTTTAAACAGCATGGTAATGGTTAGCCTTACTCTAGCAGCACTGTTAATATTGGAAAGATATGATGAGTGAACTCCAATATTTACGTGCTGCTAAGGCACTGCTGACATTTTCAGTGAAGCTCTGGTGACTTCTTTTTGGAAGGACGCAACCCTTGTGTTTTGGCGGCAGCACAATATGGCCTGCACCTCTGTGTAATCCACAAACCATTATGTGCTGCTACTGTAAGCCAAGGTACCAATCCTCAAAGTGCCACATATTCTGGTCATTCTTAATGAGTCATACACGTAATGATGGCATGGCCCATATCCCAACCCCAAACACACCTAGCTGTAGGCAGGCTGGAGATTGTGGGGTCACCGTCTGCAAAAGAGAAGAAAATATTTAAAATTTTTAAAAGAAGGAAAAGAGTTGGTCTGAGGTGCTTTCATTTATTTAAAACAAGAAAAAGAAAAAAAAAAAAAACCCCACACTTTTTCTAATAAGTTTTATTAGGGCAGAGATGATCTATAGCGCTGTAGCTCCAAGCTGGGAACAGCTCTACATATTGCCATAAAGCAGGCACTGTATATTCTACAGATAGGAGCAGACAGTATTCACCAATACAGTAGTGAGCATGTGCAGAGAGAAGTGGGAGGAGCCTGTCACACTGCGCCTGGCATCACATCTCATACTGAAGACATACAGTCCTGTGTATTGCTCTGCCAATGGTATACATTCAGTGTCAGGGGCACCGAGGTTTGAGTGACCTCCCAATACTTCGTAGTATATCCAGGTATTTGGAAGCAGCAGGTCCACACTTCCAAAGCGGTGCCATTGGTAAACATCACTATAGGTCAGTGCTGCTCTATAAATGTCCTGCACAGTCCTAGGGCAGTTTCTGAATGAAAGAACAGTAAGCTCACATTCTCCACTATCTAGGGTGTACAGTGTATGGCAACTAGTTTCTGCCCACCATCTCGTCACTGTCCAGATACAACATGTAGAAGGGGAAACTGCAGAAAATAAGTCATAATGTGAATAGATATGGAACCATTGCTCATGTACACAGCAGCTTATCTTGAAACGAAATGACAAAACACTAAGTAAATTAAGAAAGAGGGTGCGCTCGCATTTGCCCGCTCTGCCATTCCGCTGGGTTTCCGTCCTAAACGCTGAAAAACTGGACAAGGAACGGCTTCCCAGCGGTCTTCTTTAAAACACATTTATTAGAATGGATTTTAAAAGCCTGCAGCCTCTCTGCGGGAAAACAGGTTTTTTTGGCCGGACAGTGTCTGACATGAAGGACTTTGTGTCCAGCCCCCCCCCCAAAAAAAAATAAAAAAAATACGGTTTTCTCACAGAGAGGCTGCAGGCGGACACAGGCAGTTTGCTTTTAAAATCCTCTTAAATGAATGGGTTTTAAAACTGACCACCAGGAAGCCGTCCGCTGTCCAGATTTTTCGGGGGTGAGGACAGAAACCTGTCAGAATGGCAGAGCGCACAAGTGTGAACGCCCCCTAACCCCCCACCCCATATGACTACAGAAGCCAGTGAGTGGAAACTGCTCCATACAAACTCCACCTGACTATGGTTGTGCAGGTAGGGGTCCCCTTTATCGTAAAACTTTTCTACCCCAAAGGTTTACTTACTCCATCAACAGTGGTCACATTGTCCCTGTAGTGTTCGGGCCTGTAGAGACATAATATTTAAAAACATAAGACTAATTCAATGTATTAATAAACAAACTAAAAATGAGTCCGATCAGAACCTACTCAGAAAATAAAAGGTCACCCACTTGGAGGAGGGAAAAAAAACAACAAAAAACCCAAGATGTTACTGCCCACTTGGAGAATACGTTAATTTACATATAACCCTTTTTGAATGGGTGGCCCTATTTGGGGGTGGGAATTGTTCAGTGATGTACATCTTCGCATTTTATACATTGTAACAGAGTGGGTATCCCCCCACAGGACAGGCCATCATTACTACATGTACACGCTTTACATTTCACCGCCCCTTCAGATCAGGAGTCCTATTCACTGGAAGGGGAAGAATACAGTTTGTTTGGAGACTGTCAGGTTTGTTTCAAACTCTTTGACCCCTTTACAGTTTTTTCTGCTGAAAACCATATACGCATATATACTTTTTTTTTTACATTTTTTCTTCTGCACTCATGCGGACCTGCCGTCTTTGTGTAAACAAGTGAGCTTGGTGTCGTAGATCAGCCCAATTGTTTTGCAGTGACTGGCCCGAGAAGAGAACGTGAAGCCCAAAATAGCCCAAATGTTACCGAGAAAACTAAACTCAGAAGTATTCATGCTTTGCATACAAAGCTGCGTGAAGGTGCTTGACAGTGAAGAGGAACGCAGTGTTTTAACAACATGCAATGTTTCATACAGTGAGAGAATATGGGAGCTCTCGGGTTCCACTCAACTGGCAGGGCGTTAGTCATGGCCTGGGCCCTGCTGTGCTCACCTATGTATCACGTGTGGGTCTATATACTGCCAGCCTTAGTATACGTCAGTGTGCTGTATGGTAGTGTGTATAGCGCTTTTCTGCTGTGCAATTTCATAAAGGCAGACATTTATTAAAGGAAAAAAAAAACCAAACAACAAGACAGTGGCAGGTCACCATATCCTCCTGACATACTGCCAATGGACAGAATGAAAGCTACAGGTCACGTGACAGAGCTTGCATTTGGTCTCACCGCATAGAGGAAGGCTGAAAGAGGAGGTGTGGAGTATATACATAACACAATATGGCTGCTAGAATAGTTACACCCCTCAGAGTTTATAAAGAACCCCCCACCCCTGCTGACAAGGCTGTGTGTATGGTGTATGAAATAATTCTGGCACATCATCTTATAACGTCTTGTGCTGTTCCTCTGTTCTTCCTTCTTGCTGCTACTATTTGGGTGTGTACCCCTGCAACCTCCCCGTTCATTGCTGACAGTCCCAGACTCTGTAGGGACACACCACTTTGCCAACCAATATGACCATTCCCCTTGTCAATGTACTTATAAACTTCCAGAGGAACAGCATAAGAGGGATTCACCAGTGAAGATGCTGCAGAATTATTTCATGGCACACGCAAGTATTTACCACAACTACCAAGTCTGGACGGGTGCCGATCATTGTCAGGAACACGATTGTAAGCTCTGGTGGACAGGGCCCTTTATCTCACTGTATCAGCTGCTCACTGAGTACTTGTGTGTAAACCCTGAAATTTACAGCACCATGGAAATATAATGTACAGCACCACGGAACAGAATATAATGTACAGCAGAATGAAAAATATTGTACAGCACCACGGAACATAATGTACAGCAGAATGAAATATAATGTACAGGACCATTGAACTAATATAATGTAGAGAACCATGGAATATAATACTATAGAAGTATAATAGTGCTCTAAAAAAAAAAAAAAAAAAAAACTGTCTACCAAAATTATATTGCCATTACAGTTTAGGGCACTATACACACAGTGACATGTGCACAGACAACACCTAGTCAAAGCACTGGACTATCCAAGAGCAGTATGACCCAAGTAATGCAACGGAAGCACAAGAAATCCTCTTGTCAGCACCCGTATTACATAGTCACCTATAAGAAGCCATACTTGTCTCCGATGGCACTGTACACAGCCACATCTGTCTCATGGCCATGTGCAGATCTACAGGTGAGGTAACAGAGGTATCTGCTTACATGTAATACCAATGTTAGAAGTCGCCTGAAAACATTTAATACCTTTAAATTTATGAAAATTTGAGGATTATTGTTTGGAGAACACAAAGATTAGCCAAAGGAATGTCAGAATACTTTTGCAAAAATTTTGTGTGCGTGAAGAAAATTTTAATAAAGTCACAAAACATGCTAGGAGTTCAAAGGTGTTTTTTTTTTTAAAAAAAAATAAAATAAAAAATAAATAAATAAAAATGCATCATGTAATATATTACACTACACTTTGGTTCATTTTTAAACATTTTTGCCAGTCAATAAGTTAGATTGCAAAATGCTACAGAATACAGTTTTAACCCATCCTAAGGCCGCCAAGGACTGGTCTGCACAGTTTCCACAGCAGACATCCTAGAGGAGATGTCAAGCTTTGCATTGCAAAAGATGAAAGAACCAGCAGCAATACCTGACATGCTTAGGTCAAAACCCACAATGCAAGATGCTTGGCCCGGCTTTAATCTCATGCACGTCCCCTGTACTATACATCTTAGCAGGATGCTCACCAATGATTTTGCAGCAGCTAACCTGATGCAAGTATGGCCTGTGTGCGCTTCCAAACTCCCATCCCCCGTCCATCTAACATACAGGCTAGTAACACCCCCCCCCTGCCCCCAGTGAACAGATGCAACTGATGCCAGCCCCGGTCACTGCGACTATCCCACTTAGAAGTCTTGGTCAATTGTGTCTACAGCAGCTACACATGGGCAGCACAATATTGGACCCAATGCAAAATTCATAAATTCATCTCCTTCCCCCCCAAAATTGAAATAAGTCAAAATCGCATATTTCCAAAATAGTAATTAACTAAAATTCAACATGATTTGCATAAAAAAGACCCTTACATGGAACCACATACATGGAAATCTAACAAAAAAAATAAAAAAATTCAAGTGACAAAACGGTAAAGTAAATTTTGAGTTCCTAAAGCAGAACAGGCAACACGCCATTTTTACCACCTAGTGAAGGTCGGTTTAAGAAATGACCCGGTTGCATCCCTCCCCCAAACGCCATAAAAAGTAAGAAATGACCCAATTGCGTACCTACCCTCACCCACCACTTCCACCCGCTCATATTTCCAGTAGGATTGGATGGAATATTAAATGGTGTCATTATGAAGGAAATTTGTCCCACAAAATAGAACCACAATACACAAATAGAAAAAAATTGCTGTGTCCTTAAAGGAAGTCTACCACCTCCCTAATGGTGTATATAAAAAAAACAAAAACAAAACCCAACAGCATGTAGGCCTGTCTGATAACATTAGAGAGGTAACTGTTACTGCAGCCAAATCTGTGTTTTTGACTGACAAAGTGGATTTAATATAAGAAATATGCAAATGTGCGTCTTGGTGCATCGGGGGGTTGGTTTTGTTCTTTGGTGCACCTTCTTGAAGTCTTTCATTGGTTCATTGCCAGATTTGCACCGTTTTTTTTTTTTTTAATGGTCCGAGCCCCTTGTTTCAAATAATTCATCCACCAGAAGGTGAGGACACAACCCAGTGCAACAAGATCCTCACTGTCTACAGTTGTCATATAGGCTTCTTATTTGGTTCAGAAGGCCTATCTGCATATAAAGATCAGTTTTATTTAAAATTCTATCTAGCTCTTATCTATCCATCCTATCTATTATCTCTCTAGCTATCTCCTATCCATCTATCTCTCCTATCTATCTATCTATCTATCTATCTCTCGAGTGTAAAAATAAAAGGAACTTGCTACAAAGAAGACAGCATTTTGACTTTTTAGTAAAAAAATAAAAAAAATCTAAACTGAAAATGAATGTACTGTAACTAGATGCAAACATACTGGATCGGTCATAATATATTTGCATCTGTGTTTTAAAAACTGACCCAGATTTTTTTTTTTTTTTTATTAAAGACAGATTCTCTGCCCGATTTAGAACAACAATGTGAGAGCGGCGTTGTCCGCAGATCTGTACAGATCACTGTGTATACTGCCATCATCCTTACACATGGGCTGATCTGGTGATAGCCCACAATATGAAAGGCTTGCTGATCCTTGCCTTGTGTATACAGCAGCCTATAACCAGACACATGCTGCTGACAACAATGTAACTGTATGAGAAGAGTGAAAATAAAAACTAAAAAAACTAGCAGTAGTCGAAAAGAGCAGTCATCTGTTATTTAGTCCCCAGCCTCAAATGATCGAGAGTTACACATCCAACCCAACCGTATACACCAAAACCACAATGAATAAATACATGCACATTTTTCCAATGACTTTTTATTGGTTTTGCCGTCTTCTGTGATAAGATATCGCCGCAGCAGTTGTACAAGTTCTGTTTCTCTCTGCAGTGATACAATTCAGCCGTTACATAGAAGAGTAGCAGTTTGCTCCCATTCAAGTGAGCTGATCTGCAGTGACCTGGTCTGGCCACTACACAGAGCAGAGCACCAGCTGATCAGTGGGCTGCCAAGTGTTAGACCCCCGCCTATGCAATACTGATGAGCTATCCTCGAGATGGCAAAAACTTTAACAAGAACCCTTCACCACCTCCAGCAAGTTCAGCTCCTTACATCATTTAATAGACGACACAGATTCTGACATAGTTGGAATTTTTTTCTCTCTCGTCCCCACCATTCCTGAGCAATCAGGGCTATTAGTCTAAATAGCATATCAGGGACCAAAACCGTCAGGTGGGCGGTGTCAGGCAGGAGCAGACAAGGGGGTGTGACTGACCTCTGACACTGGCTGCCTCTGATTGGTGCTCTGAATCACACCCCCTTCCCACCCACCTGACATTACAGAGCTCAAAAGCATATTAGGCACCAAAACTAGACACTTGTCATACAGCAACACGGGGGCGTTTTTTAACATAGAACCAAGCCCAGTCCAGTAGTGTGTACTGTAACACTCCACACATCTGCGCCATGTTGGACAATACCTACATCTCACATGTCTGAATGGTTTGCAATCTTCTGGCCTTTTTAGATAACTGGTGTTGCAATTTTTCTACAGTACTTTGCTGTAAGTGGCAGCAATGGTTAGATATCTTTGCCTACAGTAAAAATGGCAAAAGCCATTTTAGTTAAGATAACCGGCTTTTTAAAGTGAGAAAAGCAAAATGCAACCACAGTGAAGCATGCTGTGCCATCGTGACATTCAGATAAGTAAATGGGGGGAGGGGGGCAAAGACAAAAAACAAACATGAAAGTCCGGCAATCTCATTTTGCCAGACATCTGCTGCCCATAAAATGACTTCTTCACATGGAAAGCTTATTGTCCGACAACATCTTAATGGGAACGCTCACATGCTACAGATCTCTAGCAGAAATTGTTGCAAAAACCCCAACCTCTGAATGAGACGGTTTCTGCTGTACAGATTTCTGACAGCCCCATGCAGGTGAATGAGAACTCCAGAGAAACTTTTGCAAAAAAATTTGCCGTCAAAGAACTTTCCTTTACTGTCTAAGAAGAAGTACAGACCTGAGAGGGACACAACCAATCTAAAGTCACAGTCCTCTGCTTTCTATTGCTCACTATCACTTGATGTTTTACAGATCAGAGAGACCAAGAAAATTAGTTACATTTTTAGATATTTGTTTAGTTTAAAGGGGTTCTCCGGTTTCTAATATGATAGCCCATCCTTAGGATAGATCTGCAGGAACTCCACAGGTCACCGGTATAGTTTACATACCTCACACCCCATATGTACAACCATTAGCAGAGACTAGAGGTAATGCAGCGCTGTCCCATTGAAATCTATGCAGCAGTGGGTGTCTGACCCCCACAGACCCAATATTGATGACATATCCTAAACATAGGCCATCAATGTTAGAAGCTGGATAACTCCTTTACATCAAATTCCAGATAAAAAGATGATAGGAGAGAACCAGCCATTCCAAAGACATAAGCCCTTTTAGTGTTGATGCACATTAGGGAATAGTAGCAAAGTGGGCAGGAACACTGCGGCTTCTCTGGGTGTGGGGTCTCTATACTGTATGACATGTAGTGTTACCGCCCACTTGCCTAATAGACCCTATTTATCATCCAAACTAACAAGACTTGTATCTTGGAACGCCTGAACAGATCTGGATACAAAAATCACCTAACTCTTTAGGATGACGGATCTATCAGATATAAGGCCTAGTGACCGCTCCTCTGTAAGGGATACATCAAACACGGGGGAATGGCACTGTGTCTTGTATTAACACCTATACATTCACACACTTCCAGAAGGAACAAAGTAACGCTTTCAATCACTTCAGGCCTGCTTTTTCTCCTGGTTTAGAACCAAACACACTTTCAGGTTTTACTTACTTGTTTTAGAGGCTATATTAAATAAAATAAATACATTCCATTGGGATTATTCAAATAAAGTTTTTGTGTTTCCGGTTATAAACTGGACTTTGTTATATGCTTCTTTTTTTCTTCACTATTTTACAAACAAAACAAAAAGGGAAAGATTTTTTATTTTTATGTGACCACCACATGGCATTGTGGCAAATAAAATAAAATCTATCAAAATGTTAACTAGTGGGCATATCAAAATGTTCATTAACAAAGTAAAATTTTAGGTGAATGAGGACCCAACGGCTCACAGACTAGAAAGCCAGCTTATAGGAATACACATACATATATATATATATATATATATATATATATATATATTACACACTCCTTTAAGAGTGTCATGTGTACACTTATACATGAAGGCAATGACCAGTCATTAACTAGTGCGCACATGAGAGCTTGCAGAGACATCTAGTAAATGATAACCATCCATGGTGAGCAGGTACAGATCAAGTGAAGACAATAACCCTAAAATGGCATGCAACCTGTCCTAACATTAGAAGATCAGAAATAAAGCCGCACAACAAATAACTACTGATATTACGTGGAGATGACACAAACTACATGATGTGAAGCCACAGGATATGAAACCTGACTAGAGAAGCAGAATGCGCTCTTGTTTACTCATCATACTGGAACACAAGACGGGTGACAGGCGACTACACAGAGGGCTATGCCCTGCACCCTACTCCTCCCTGCAGCAGAGAAGCTTAAACACAAGCAGCCCCCAAAACAGATTTCCTCCATTTAACCCGGTAGTAATTTGCCTAATGGACTAATGACTATAAACTTGACCATCAACTCCAAAGAACCCAATTCCCTCAGGCTGGGACACGACTTTTTTTTTTTTTTTTTTTTTTAAACAAGGCAGGCCTTGCATCCCCCCCCCCCCCCCCCCGAGATAAACTTTTTAATACAGTTGCAAACTTTGCAACAAAACCCCCAAGCGCAAATTTTTTTTTAAAAAAAACAAACCAATATGTAATGACCATTACTCTGAGAAGCCCCAAATTGACATGCTAACAGTTGTAAACCCTTGTATGCCACTATTCATGCAGCAGCCATGTAAAGTAAAAATATAAAATTAGAAAATACAGGGGCAACACGGTGACTCAGTGGTTAGCACTGTAGTCTTGCAGCGCTGGAGTCCTGGGTTCAAATCCTGACAGGAACAACATCTGCAAGGAGCCTGTGTTTGTGTGGATCTCCTCCCATTCTACAAAGACATACTGATAGAAAAAAAAAATGTATATGGGGCTCACAATCAACATAGAAAAAAAAAAAAAAATTAAATACCCTAAATTAAACTGATTAAAGCAAATTTCTAACATAACATACAGTTAATATTCAAAAGACAAAAAATATACAAAAAAAAAAAAAAGTGGTAAATGATGATCACTGCAATTCTGAAAAATTATTCTGGTCCTCAATGGCCAAAATTTGTTGGGTTTAAAAGATATTGTTGGAGCTACGCGACTACTTTATAGGGATAGGTTTTACACTACAATGTGAGACTGTGTGCACCAAGCTTATACACGATGCCGGGAGACATTACAGTTCTCTTTGATGCCTTTCAGCTACATACTGTCTAGTACTATAACCACTACAGGACAGTATATAGTGGACACACACGGACTCCTGGCATCATAGATTACATACTAGAAGTCCTTCTCCAGACATATAGTACAGGCTAGAAAATCCAGCACACATGGACCGAGTCTCACATCCCGAGACACTGTGAAATCAGCCAAACAAATCAAAAATTCATTAGTGTTCTTGCACAAGATGGGGCCATAAAGTTGGCAGAGATAGGTAACAGCTGAGGTTAGAGAGAACCCCCAATCAGATTCTAAATTCAAAGATCTGTGTTGTCCACAGCATCAAAGTGGGAAAAATTGTCCCATAGCAGAGACCCATCAGTGGCCTTGAGGCCGTCATATACAGATATGCATTAAGCCCAGCCACACAGGACCTAGTAGGCATCTGCTATAATGTACAGAACATTGTACTGGGGAGCTAAATTAAAAAAAAAAAAAAAAGTCAAAAAGTCTGGTACCAATACAAAAAAGGGTTTGAGGTGTTAGAATGTGGGTTTCTCTTCCATTAAACAAGGGGTACCAACAATTTTGTCCAAGTGTGTGGGTATACAATTATCTTGCATACTGGTAAAACACAATATATAAAATGTGGTATATTTTAAAGGTGAAACAAAAAAAAAAAAAAAAGTTACGATGTAATGTAAAAAAAAACAAAAAATAAAAATCCCCCCAACCATATACAAATCTGAAGATCATGAAAAGCAAAAAAATTTACGTTTTGAAGATTTTCTCTAACCATCTTAGCGCAGGAACGTTCTATGGTCTGATATCAGCCATGATTTCATTATTGGAGCCGGGTTATCTTCTCATACATGTAGCATCTCTCCTTGATAACCTGTCCACAATAAGGACATCATAGCTGGGTTCCTGACAAGTCCCAGACCATAGACAGTTCCTGCACTCATGGTCATATCCATTGGTCACTGATCAAGAAGACAACAGATGTCACCCCTAAGATAGTTAGAGGAAATCTTTAAAACTCCGTAAAATGTTTCATTCTATTTTTGCAAAAAAATAAAATAAAAAAATGTAACTGTTTACAGTAGTATATATACACACTGTCTATCTATCGTCCAGTTCATGTGAATACCACTTTAAGGCTATACTCACAATGTCACAGTGATAAACAGGCATTGTTTTTTAATGGACAGTAAAAATATTTTTTAAAAAAAGATGAATTTTATTTATCTTTTAGATCCAACCTACTAAAAGATTGCAATCTGAGTTATATCTGTTAAAAATATGTCCATTAAGAAAACACACACTACTTGATTATTATTGTTATTATATAAGCATTATTTAATTCATTTAATTTTTGTTCCCACTGCCCTCTGTCTGCATCACATTCATGTATTATAAAACATTTCCCAACAGAAATCTCAGCTGGCTGCCTGTGAGTGATCCCCAGCATGGTCCTGCAGATAGCAGCCATAAACCAAGTACCGTATATACTCGAGTATAAGCCGAGTTAAATTAAATTAAAATGGCCGGAGTTTTTGGGTGCAGTAGTTGCTGGGGAAGGGGAGGGGGTGTTTGGATGTCTGTCTGCCCCTTCCCTGAGCTTGAGGGCTGTTTTTTCTTCCCCCACTTGAAATTCAGCCTGGCTGACTATAGGGGATCTGCAGTGCTCCTATTAACCCCTTCCCGATGGAACAGGAGCACTGCAGATCCCCTATATTCAGTAGACCGGGCACTGTCAGACACAGGGATACCTAATGTGTTTGTGTTTCACAGTAATTGACTACTTTTATATGTATTCTAGGGAAAGGAGGGATTTAGAAAATTTTTTTTGCACCATTTTATGGGAGATTCTATATATTAATATTGTGGCTGGTCATAGACCCCCCTCCTAAAAAAAAAAATATTTTTTTTTTTTTTTTGCTGACTCAAGTATAAGCTGAGGGGGGCTTTTTTAAGCACAAAAGCTGGGCTGAAAAATTCAGCTTATACTCGAGTATATACGGTATATCTGTCACTCCGAAAAATCTCCCGCAGCTACTTACACCTACAAGTCACAATTCTATAGACATAAAGCAGATCCTAGCACCATGGAGGCAGTATGGCATGGATACACGGGACCCCTGTCCTCATGATCAATGGAATCTTTGCTATCAAACACCTATCCTGTGGGTGGGCGAGGACGCTGGTGTTCTACCCTGACCGCACGCTCACAAGATGCCCATGCTTCAATGCATTTAGATTTGGTGCACTTGCCAGAAATTAGACCACCTCCTCTTTTTAAGACAACTCATAGTGAGCATAATTCAGGCCATTACTTTGCAATGAAAAAAAAAAACACACACACACACACAAAAAAAAAAAAAAAACTGCATCTGTAATACTCTGGTTCATTCTAAGAGATGACAAGTTTCCTTGTGTAGACAACAGAGAGAAGTGGACTTTCAGTTCAGTCAACTATGTAGGTCCAGCATCAACTATGGGGGCACCGGTTGTCACACCCCAAATAATCTGATATCGATTTCCTATGAGCATAGGTTGGCAATATCTAAAAGCTGGACAACCCCTTTAAAAATTCATGGCCTATCTAGTGAGCGCTGCCTCCTCTTCGTTGTTACCAAGCATAGCCAATTCCTGGTATTACAATTCATAAGGGCTCAGTCCCATTAACATACTGAGGGACTGAGTTGTACCAGTAGGCAAAGCCACTGCTATAAGCACATCAATATACTATCCTAAGGAAAACCCATTAATAACTCTTTAAAGTGTTCCTGAGAAGTTTTAAAGGGGCTCTATCACCCAATTTCCAGCACTATTTTTGTGTAGTTCTCAGGGGATTTCACTGGAAACCACCAGAAGAAAGGAAGCTTGAGGCCGAAGATTGCAAAAGAAGGAGGACGTCTCACCGAGAAGAAACCAGAGGAGGGGGCAAATGATGGGTGACGTGGAGGGGTGCACGAAACGCCCGCCGTGCATGGCAAGTATGATTTACATACAGGTTATTTTAGGTTAAACTTAATGGGCTGCTCTTTTATAAAATTATTAGCAGAGCCGGAATAACCTTTTTAAAGGCCATTCAGCAATATGTCTATGTCGAGCGCCCCTTTAAAAGGAAAGTGTTGCCAGGATATGACCTATAACCTCAACATACATTCACATAGTAAATATATTTAAGAATTTTTGGTTACATTTTCCATGAATTTTTTTTTTTTTTTAACAAAGTTACGGTTTTAAAAATACAAGCACAAAAAGATAAGCATAACAAAAATCTTCCAACTCTTACCACTAAGCCTAAAATAGTTTGTGCTTCCTGTCTCCATCGAGATGGACCATAAGTATTTGAAGTAAACCCTACTAACCTCCATTGGAGAGTTTTTAAGGTAAGCTATGTAAAGACATTGTGTGAAGGGGGAAGTAGATGCGCTGTGAAAGAGACAGAACTAAAAAAAATTCTTATTTTGTTTTGTGATGTGCAAATGTTTAAAAAAACCTCACTAAATTCTTTAAAAATAAGTAACCTATAAATGTCAAAAAAATAATAATATCTATATCTCTGTCTATAAACACACACATATGTATCTGTACAGTGAACATTGGTAGGGGCATAAGGAGTATATTATTAAGATCATTTCTTATACCTGCAATAGCCTTTTGGAAACCTTTTATCCAGAATGACATGCTGCCGATCATATGACAAGTCTTCATATATACACACTGTGTATATATATTATATATATATATAATTTAAGGGGGAAGGGGGGGGGGAGTTCTCGTAGTGACGTCACTAAAGAAAGGCATATCTGTGCCATAAGAGTGAACTTGGCTTGTTTTCAGAGATCACACACACTAGTATTCCAATTGAGACAAATGACAAACTCTGAAGAGAAGGTTAGACAACTCCGTAATATCCATTTGCAGTATTATACAACCCAGAAGAAATATCTGCCAGTGTGTGGTGAGGGCTCATACAACCTGGTCATTTCTACCTAGTAAATTAGAAACCACTCTGATTGAAACATAGAAGACAACAAAATCTAAACAAGTATTGTATTCATGTAACGAGGAAGATCTTCAGCTTCTGAGTCCCCAAGAATAACATCTTTAGTTCTGTTCACATTTCCCCCCACCCTCGCCCATCAGCATGCAGCAACACAACTACCACAAGTATAAGAGATGAAGGATAATAATCTGTCATTGCTCCTTTATGATCTAAAGCAGTGACACTTGTCTGACCTGGCCATAAAGAGTTAATGTGCACACTTGGACACTTAGCACGGACCTGACATGAAATCCCAAGTCCCCATTGCACAATACACAATCCATTGCTCCCCCAAATCTGTGCATACTAGTCACAGAGCATGGCCTGACATCTTCCCCATAGCCAGCTTTCATCTTTTTCTAGAAGCCTGGTGTAGGTCTTTATAGCCGCACCAAGACCTACACCTTAATATGGCTGCTAAAAAAAACCAAGCAGATAGGGAAAAAAAAAAAATAAATAAATTTATATATATATATATATATATATATATATATATATATATATATATATAAATTAGGTATTCAGAAACTTTCAAATAAATTGTATAATATATATGCCATATTATATATACACACACACACACACACACACACACTATATATACATACATACACACACGTACACTGTGTGCTTATACTTTTGCTTGTAGAGCACTCCTTGTGTGGCAAAGTGAGCGCTCTACATATACATACACAGCCGCCGACATTGTGTCAAACCTGGATACAGAAGCATGGAGCGGCTTCCCATGGAGGGCGATGGAAAGCAGATTACTCAGGGCTTTCATATGATCAGGAAGGAATAGCCATCAAACTCTAAGTTTTAAACCAGCTGTGTGAACATGCCCTTACTGTCTACAAACAGGAATGCCTTATGCAAAGCATATAAAGCCCACCATACACACACACTGTGCTATAACATGACACACCACATGTCAATGATACAGCACACAAGACAACTCTGATCTATACAATTGGATGAAATGAGTCATTTACTGAAAGCCCACATCAGATTGCTGGCCGGTTTTGGTGGAAAGTAAAAGGCTTGTAGTTCTGAAATGATTGGTTTTATAATATCTCGTGTCTTGTGATTAGTGTATGAAACTGGGGAGGAAAAAAACAAAACAAAAAAAAACACACAACCCACCATTGCCATTTTCTTATAAAAATAAATAAATAAATAAAATCAAAATTGTATTTGCCCCATACTGAAATTACCTGTCTCCCTGTAGGAAATCTGCACGTTCAGGTAAGAAAATTCCCATAATGTCCTTACAAAAGTCCTAGACCACCTCTATAGGCCATCTTTAGGATATGTCATAAATACATGCCAGCACATGGATCTGCTGTTTGTTGGTACATCTGGCCCCTATACTAATACAGTGTACAGAGCCAGAAGCAGATAACTTTCTGCCCTGTTTACAGACCGGGCACGGTGAGGGCAGCTCTGTCCCATTAACATTAATGGACCATTAAAAAAAAAATAATCTCAGACAACCCCCATTAATACCTTCCAATAAAACGTTAAAACTCTGTTCGTCTAAGCTCCAAGAGGGTCACATCTACAGCTTTAGGCCACATTTCCACATAGTCAGAATACAAGTGGAAAACCAGATCTGGGCACCAGTATACTCATCAGCGGACCGCACACCTTAACTTGTTCCATGGCGACATTTCACAAGCTATATTATATGTCCTTTACAAACGGAAGAGCTCACAGCTACACTCATTGGAAAATCCACACATCCACATAAGTGACGTCCCGGCTGTGGTGCGACCGCTACACGGACTCCAGATCTGTATGGTAACTGGGAGAGTCTCCTTACCTAAAACTACTGTCCCAACTACAGTACATAATACACGTACCATAAAAAACAATCCCCCCCCCTAAAAAAAACCCAGACCAAACCATTCCAAAATAAAAAGGGGGGGGGGGGGGGGGGAAAGTAAATTCCATACTATACCTGACTTTGTTGACTTCATTTGCTGAAATCCACAAGAACATCAAGACCTCTTTGTTTTCCTATGTTCAGGGAATCTAAAGAGATTAGAAATTGGATTAAAATTTGTGTTTAAATATATATATATATATATATATATATATATATATATATATATATAATTTTTTTAGACTCTTGTGGTAAGGTTTTAAATTGATAGCTAATGAAAAAAAATAAATAAATAAAAATACTGGTACATGCCGCCCCTGCTACCTCTTTTGTAACCCCCTCTACCTCATAGATGGTAAGCTCTTTTGAGCGGTGCCCTCAGTCCCATTGTGTGAAGTGACTATTTCTTTGTAATGTATCTCTGTCTGTACTCGAACCCTACAAATTGTACAGCGCTGCAGAATATGTTGGCGCTATATAAAGTGCATTATTATTACACAATGTGAATATTAGCCCTGTACCCCACAGCAGTAACATCTACCCCCCCACCCATCGCATTTTAAAGATCGAAAGGTGAAAACCTGTAATAAAAACCGCCATGTACACAACAAGATGACACTCAACAGGTTTCCGAGGCTAAGATTCATTAGTGATCCGCCAACATACAAAAACCTCATGATGTAGGTGACCACAAGATAAAGGAAAAAATTAATATTTTTGTTAAATATTAAATAATCAACATGCAAAGTCAATAACTTACATATAATCCCCCCTTAAAAAAATAAAAATAATTCCAACACTACTACAATATGAGCTGAAAATAAAAAAAATATTTTTTGGTATTTATAGTTGCCAATTACAAAAGAAAAGGGGGGGGGGGGAGAATGTTGGGCATGTACAGTAAGTGGAAAAACACAAGCCGTGGACATCCAGTATCCGACATGTGAAATAAGTATTAACCACACTGACCTCTTATACTGTATAAAAAAAAATAAAAATAATAATCCAGGTAAAATATAACAAAATTAGATGCAAATATGCAGAGTGCCGGACAGGCCCAAATCTCGGCTGCAGCTCGGCTCTTACAAGGTCACTGTGCTGAGAAGTCGGCCCAGACATTGCAATTTCCAGCAAATGTTAACCCCTTTGCTACTGAGAGGCAACAAGCTTAACCCATAGCTGCTCTCTAATAGGAAATAAAAGGCCCTGTTCACACTATACTCCTTGACGTAGCCCCGGGCAGATTCCCCTGGATGTAAGTGACTATACGCTCCCCCACGCTGGGGCTGGGTTTGATGGGGAGAACAACTACTTGCAGCCTGTGCCATCCCTACCACCAAAAATCTAACAGAATGAGAAAAAACATCTACAAGATCAGTAAATAAAAGTCATTAAGGAGCTGGGAAAGAGTTTATAACCGGCAATATATAGACACACCTATACACTAGTATATACTGTCAGAGACATACATTTCTAACTATATACACATATTCATTGTGACACGTACACACCCATACACTATACAAATATCATTACAATGTGCAATTTATAATATATTTGTGTATATCCAATCATACAGTGTGCATGTCCGTACATATATGTATATAGTTTATGTACATACATTCACTGCGTACACATTTTATACCTACAGATGTACATATGGTCTGTACAGAAAAATTGTAGTTCAACAGGAATGAGCATATGCTAATATGTGAGATATACACACAATATATGTGAATATATATATGCACACCCCATATAACATATTGTGTAGCTGCATATATACACCTTGTGTGCACATATAAATATATACATAGTGTGTGCACAATATAGAATATATATATATATATATATTGTATGCTATGTAACTAGAACATATAACTTGTTTTGTATATTATAACCCTAATCCATAGGATATATACACACACGCCATATTTATAGTATATACACTACATACATATTATGCACACTTATACATACACCAGGCCACTCTCCAGATGGACTCACTGCTGCTATCATAGAAGACATCCCTGCACAGACTGAAACAAACCTCTCTATTACAACAGTGAGGCCAGTGTCATAGAAAGGGGAGGATTTATGTGCAGAAAAAAATAATTTTTTTTTGTAAAGACTGAAACCTTAGTGGGAAAAAAATAAAATGACATTAGAAAAAAAAAAAAATAGAAACCCTCTATATATACAAATATTACAGCAGACACATACAATAGTAACACAGGGCTCCCTCCAGACCTACCCACACACCAGCCTGTCCATGTGTAGTACTTGCACATAAAGTGTCATCAAGAAGGAGAAAGCCCAGAGAGCCCGGGAAGTGGAGAGAGAGAGAGAGAGAGAGCAGCACAGAGGATGTGGAGCATGTGCATCAGTAACCACACCCAGGAGCAGTACACGGCCGGGGAGTGAGGAGGGCACTGAGCACCTGCTCCATGTACCCGGCCACACACACCGGGGACACCCGGCTCACCGATACCGCCGGGCCCCTGCTCGCTATTACCGCACAGACCTGTGTACAGTATAGAGCCCTGGATACACCTGGCGGCAGTGCGTATAGCCGGCACCTCACACTGCACGGAGGATCGTAGTGCCCGGATAAGACACGTGTGCACAGCAGCCAATACATCAGACACCGTATAGAGGTCATTACATGTATCTAGTGCCCGACTACCTGTACACATAGATGGTGGACAGTATGGTGTCACTATACAGACAGTAAGGGAACGTATACGTAGTGCATGCACGGCTAGATAAAGTACTATATACATATATACAAGTGTACACACCTTGTATGATATCGATCTATATCATCACACACATGCACCCCAGAAATCGCACATATACATACAGTCTACAATTCCCATTATTAAAAAAAAAGTAGTAACGTACATATAACTTAGTGTCATATACAGTAATATACTTTGTCCAACTAGCAGTATAAACACACTAAAAAATAAATAAATAAAAATAAATTAGAGATATATATATATATATATTCTATCTCTCACTAGTATAAGTATATACACACATAATCCGTCAGCTAGTAGTATATATACACATACTTCGGCCACTACTATATAGTATCTGTCTGGCACTGTATACAGTAGTATACGGACATATTACACCAGGACAGTGTAATATAACTTTGCAGTAATTGCAAATCTGAAAGTATCTACTAGGAGCAGATGCATATATTTAACTACTCTATTAGATGCTAGTATATATTATATAGGGTCCATTAACTAACTGCTAATTACCAGTAATATATACTTACACACTACATGGCACCTATATAATCATATATGGGAAATTAATATGCAAATAACTTTTCCTGGATGGAAAAGAAAAACTTGCTCTTGCAACTATCATATATGGTTATTTTACATATTATATACGGTGCCCAAAAATATATACACCTGAATATGTACATACTGCTGATTAACTAGGTATATATTTACTGACATATTATAAAGGGTCCGCAACTAGCAAGTATACATATTATACAGTGCCTACCGAACTTCGTTGCATTACAGTGTCAGCCAGTACTCTACACGTATATACTGTATCCAATAAAATGCATGTTATTTAATATCCACTTTTCCAACAGTATATATTGTTCAAACAGTATACATGTTATACAGTATCCATGCACAGATATACATTCCACACATACGTATTTTAGTGTCTATTTTACATGTTCTGTGGCGTGCACTAAATAGTGTATCATATAGAGATACATATACACTGGGAGCTGCGGAGACATGATGACAGCTATATCCTCCATATATAGCCGAGCATGTGCTCACCTACACGAGCAGTATCGTGTCCATCCTCATACCACATATACAACACACTGCATATCTGTCACATGCAGGTGTGCAACCAAACCGCACCGGTACCGCCTCCCCGATTATAAGCACTACATCAAATAGACCATAACCCAAATGCAGGATACATATATACACACGTATTATTCGTACATGAGCCGGAGCAGGTTATCACATAATAGCTGGACTTATAGCATGGCACGGATGCCTGCCACTCGCAGGATGCTCCCCACGTGTTGTCTGCCAAACCCACATGAGGACACATCAGTCATATGGAGAGATCTATATGAGCTGCCAGAAAACCCAATATCATGTTATAGTATCTCAGGTGTTATATACCACACTGCACGGATATCCCTTCAGACAATATACTACAAGTGCCGAAATAGTTATCTACACAGAGACCGAGACATATCCAAGTATGTGTAACATCTAGCGATCACAACCATTTATAGAGAGATATTATATTACATACACAGGGATAATGACAGATTATTATATATATATATATATATATATATATATATATATATATATATATATACACACACACATAATATAGTTATTTCCACAAGCACATCTACAACATAGGTGCAAATCTAACAAAGTGCAAGAGCCACAAGTACAGTGTATACATATATTCCACATCTCCTCGTACGTGCACCGAAACTAATATACAATACAAGACATATTACACAGGCAGTAACCACGTGTCTCATATACAAGATAGCCAGAGGAAAATAATCTGTAAGGTGCTAATGAAGTGAATATTATCTGTATATCGTGTGTAGAGCCATATCTGATGTATAACACGGGTTATCTACTACGTTATCACTTATTACACGTTTATGGCTTCCATTCCCACAGCACTCCTTTATACATAGACATTGCTGTGCAGACGAGATTATAGGATTACACAGGAATGTATAGAACACCTATACATGGACACACAATAACTATATATGTATTTATATATAGCACATGTATGTATGCGTGCACATTATTTGTGTAATATCTACAAATATTATATCAGGTATTATACATTATAGGGAGGATGTGTGTAATATACAAAAAAAATACAGAATTTATAAGTATGTATGTGTGTATACTACAGAGTATAGATTATAGGCAGGGTGTGTAGAATATATACACACACACACACATCATATAGAAAGTGAATGTATTAAACACCTGCCCTCGACCCATATCCACAGCTATATATTACACTTCTTTACATGTATGCTTTGATGTGTACACATATAGTACATGCATATATTACACACCTCCCCTCTACATATAGCCACTATACAGTTACACACCCCCTCTACATGCATGCACTATGTAGAATATCACACCTCCCTTTTATCGTGCACATACATATCATTGTATAGAATATGAGACATGCTCTACAATGTGCACACGTACATATAACATCTATATAATATATACGTGATTGTTAGGCATACCTCCCCTCTACATATAGGTTCTATAATGTGCACATATATAAAATATCACACACACACACACCCTCTATAGTGCACACAGTACATATATCGTGCACATACAGCTATACAATGGTTTAGATGACATACATGCTCTATAATGTGCCCACATCACCATTAACCCCTTCGCTACCACCATTTCTCATGCAGTTTATGGAAGGTGTCTGTAAGTTGCAGTCAGCAGATCCATCCCCCGCAGTCCTACCCCGATGTGCCCCGTGACAGGCAGCCTATAAGCCCCGAGGCGATGTCTGACCCCCTATAGAAGTAGCAGACAAGGGTCACACCAATGTGGGGGGTGTCCTGTCAGTTACAGGTACGGGGACCCATAGAAGAGATGACAGCGCCACTGGCCTCCCCCCCCCCATAATGACAGATGCACCCGCCCAGCCCCCCCTCATAGTCCCGCTCAAACTGAAAATTTCAAACCTGAGCCCCCCAGGAGGCGCTGTGTGCCCGGGGGCTCTCCGGGGGCGTCAGGGGATTTTTTTTCAGATTTTTCCGCCCCTCCTGACAGGTGTTATTAGGTGAGGCGGAGGGGTGAGCGCTGCCCCCCGAGCTGTCAGCACCCCCGGGGGAGGACTCCGGGCTCAGCACCTCACGTACACGGTGTTAGCGGCGAGCCCCGCTCCTGACACGTCTCCTACACCGACACTCCGTAGTGCTGGCGTCCTCCCTTACCTCCCGGAGAATGACAGCCGCGGGTACCAGAGACAGCGGCGCGGCATCCTGACAGCGGCATCCCCGCTCCGTGCCGGTCACGTCACACACAGCAGCCGGCACCGCCATACATGTCCCGTCCTGCCACACCGCTATTCCTGCACACAGTCCCGGTCCAGTCATGACTCGAAAATGGCGCCGAAAGCGCAGAGCTGCTCATTCAAATTCGTTAGTACCAGCCCCACCAGCCCTAGGGCATGCCGGGAACTACTCCGGCTGTCACGGGAGCCACGCCCCTAACCTGCCCACTGACACGCCCCCCGGAGCACGCCCACCACAGCCCAGCGCCTCATCTGCGCACATCCTGGCACTGTCCGGTACGCGGCCGGTGGCGGCTCTGGTGTGACCCGTGCCCGGGGAGGCTTCCTATGGGCTGACTGCTAGCTGCAGCCACTGCTGTGTGTACGGGTCCTCCTGCAGCCCGCTGGGATATGGCACCATTATAACTCCTCTACTTTCGTGCATTAAAGGGGCATACACCTAAAGGGGGCACTAGTCACTGGCACAGGGGTTACCCTGCAAGGCCATACAGTGCCACACTGGGCAGACCATGGGCTAGAGAGACCCCTATACCCTGCACATAGGGAAATACCTATGGGGGTGCTGCAAAATCCATTACTGCTAGGCCCTGGACCCCCACAGAGCTTGTAAGAGCCTTACACCTACATTCATCATGGGAACATAGTAGGATTTATTTATTTATTTTAAATAATTTTTTGGGGCCACGGTCACTGTATACAGACACATTGCTATTGTGGGCAGGGCTGGGCCATAACACCTGTCACGTGACCAAAGATGTCACCATCACTAATATTAGTGAACTGAGCCGCCCTGTGACTGAAGGTGCTACAACATAGATTTGTACCTTAGGGTCATAATACACTTACATTAGTAATGAAGTTATAGAGCGACGTGGCGATTGTTGGTCATATATCCAGACACGATTTTGAAGGTAACTATAGGTATGAAGGCAGTAACCGGATGGAATCAATGGGAGCTAGATGAGATGTTGGTATAGAGCAGCGGTTCTCAACCTGTGGGTCACGTCCCCAGCGGGGGTCGAACAACCAAAACACAGGGGTCGCCTAAAGCCATCGGAAAATACATATTTCCGATGGCTTTAGTTGCTGAGAAGCCACGCTACGGTTTCAGTAGCACTGTTCAGCTGGAACGCACACAGTTATGGACGTGCATTCCGAACTGAATGCCTGCGTGGACGTAATAGCATCATCCGTCCGATGACTGCGGAGAGCGCGGCGAGGGAACGTTGGAAGGAGAGTATAAGTGGTGTGTTTTTTTTTTTTTTTGTCGGAAGTCGGAACATAATGAATGGGGCCCATGAAACTGAGGGGAGAACGGCATGACACTGTGGGCAGAGATGGGGGAACATGAAACTGGGGAAGAGATGGAGGGGGGACATAATTTACAAGTGACTGTAGGAGGATTATACTGTGTGGGAGCACATGAAAAATGAATGAGAATGGGTGGAGTTAACAAAAGTGGGTGGAGCTAAATTCTGTCCCTCTTTCTGGTCTTCAAAAGTTGGGAGGTATGCCTATGTTTAAATTATGTTTGATTTGTAGCAATGAGAATACATAATGCATATCAGGTATTTACATTCTGGATCATAACTGTAGCTAAATTACAGTTATGAAGTAGCCACCAAAATTATTTTTTGGTTTGGGGTCACCGCAACATGAGAAACTGTATTGCGGAGTCACAGCATTAGAAAGGTTGACAACCACTGGTATAGAGGGTAGTGTGGTTAAAGTGAGATGGCAGTAGTATTTGGGTATTAAAGGGGTTGTCCCATCACAAGGATCCTATCTATACTGCTTGTTAATGTGGATGTAAGACTGTTCCTAAATACACTGCTTCAGCAAAACTGCTTTGTTTGTCCACTATCTTACTTTATTCAATTCTTTGTGGCCACAGCCCTGACTTATCTGCTCATGAGTCAAGTGATGCATCAGCTGCTCTCAGGGGGAGCGAGGAGGGGCTAAGTGCAGGGAGCGAGCCTGTGTATCTAGCTATTCCTGTGTCTATACCATCTGACCTAGTTTCCTGCTATCAGATAGGGGAGAGGAGCTGCTTTTATTACTTCTGTTCTCCCAGTTATCAGGCTAGCTAATACAATTGTGTTCATTATGGCAGAGACAGGCAGTCTCTGTATGTAACACAGAATGGAGTTGCTGCTGCCTGTACTTCATAGTCCAATATGGGTGGGCAGAGCTAAACGGCAGGATGCATGTGAAACCCCGCCCACCAAATGATGCAAGAAACCAGGAAGAAAGAAGATTTTACAGCAGTAAAGACTGGTGAGTATGCGACGTGGGAATACCCCTTTAAATTCTGTAGTTAGATTTGGGTAAGTGTTCAGCAAGATCTCAGATGAAGAACAGAAAGCGACAAAACATCCCCGCTGTAACAGTGGACTTAGCTGTACTGCAAGCACCTTGGTCCTTGTGTAGTTGTACTACATGAGCACTATGTGACTGTATTATACAGTACAGCGGACTGTTAGCTAGGGAATGTCACTACATCTGTCCCAAAACACCAGCAGTCAAATCCTCTACTGTAATTACAATATTACTATTAATTCTACATTAATGGAACCTATAGACACTCCCCTCTTCACTCAAGTTAAAGCCCCTGCATGTGACAAAGTCTGGTTTATACATCACCCGGCCTTCCCAGGCCAATCACAACCCAGTAGTGATCTCGGATGCTGACAGTTAGTGAAGCCGCGAGCTGTCAACGACTGAGCTCATACTCCATACAGGAGAGAGAAGAGCCATGAGCAGGAAGGGACAGGACAACACAGATGTGTCTCCTACTTGCATCAGGAAAAAAAAAAAAATGCATGCAGTTTTGATTTTTTTTTTTTTTTTTAATTTGCTAGTGAATAAGATTTAATGTTCCGTTGTAAATTCAAACAGCACAAAAAAAAAAAAAAACTACAGTTTTTGTAATTTGGTAAGAGGGCCCTAAGGAATATTTATTTATTTAATACAGGGTTGCCCAGAGTCTAAAAGGTTGAGAAATATTGGCCTAGTGGACCAAGTTTTCTAAACAGGAGTATTTTTTTTCAGGACAGGGGCAAATGAGGTATGGTATTTAGCATTTAACTCAATTGAAAAAGTGAAGCCCATATATTATATGGAGTCATTACAAACAGAACGAACTTTTCCAAGTGTTTCTTTCAGTTAATGTTGAGGACTATGGCTTACAGCCAGAGAAAACCCTAAAGTCATTATCTCAGAAAATTACAATATTATATAAGACCAAGTGTAAAAAAAAATAAAAAATAAAAAATAAACACAGAAATGTTGGCCAAATGAAAAGTCAGTCCAGTAAATGCCGTCACTATTTGGTTGGGCTCCTTTTACATGAATAACGGCATCAATGTGGCCTGGAGGGATCAGCCTGTGGCACTGTGGATGAGTTATGGAAGCCCAGGGTGCTTTGATGGCAGCCTTCAGCTCCTTGGCATTGTTGGGTCTGGGGTCTCATCTTCCTCTTGACAATACCTCAGAGAATCTATGAGGGTAAGATTAGGAGAGTTTGCTGACCAATCCAGCACAGTGATACTGTGGTTATTACACCAGGTCTTGGTACTTTTGGCAGTGTGGACAGGTGCTAAGTCCTGTTGAAAAATGAAAATTCCCTCTCCAAAAAGCTTGTGGGCAGAGGAAGCTTGAAGTGCTCTAGAATATCCTGGTAGGCAGCTGTGCTGACTTTGGTCTTGATAAAACACAGTGGAGCCTGCACCAGCAGATGACATGGCTCCCCAAACCATCAGTGATTGTGGAAACTTCACACTAGACCTCCAGCAGCTTGGATTGTGTACAGCGACCTCTCTGCTCTTCCTCCAGATTCTGGGACCTTTATTTCCAAATGAAATGCAAAATTTCCCTTCATCCGAGCACACCATTGACCACTGAGCAACAGTCCAGTTCTTTCTCTCCTTGGCCCAGATAAGACGCTTCTGTGTTGTCTATTGGTCATGAGTGGCTTGATACATGGAGGTGACACTTGTAGCCCATGTCCTGGATATGTCTGTGTGGTGGCTCTTGAAGCACTGACTTCAGCAACAGTCCACTCCTTGTGAACCTCTCCAAAATTTTTGAATGACCTTTTAACAATGCCATCAAGGCTGTGATGATTCCAGTAGCTTGTGCACCTTTTTCTACCACACTTTCCTTCCACTCACCTTTCCATTAATATGCTGTAATACAGCACTATGAACAGCCAGCTTCTTTAGCAATGACCTCTTGTGGAGTGTGCCAATGACTGCCTTCTCGATATCTGTCAAGTCAGCAGTCTTCCCCATGATTGTGTGGCCTACTGAACCAGACTAAGGCCTTGTTCACATTTGCGTTGGTATTCCGTCTGGGGTAGTCTGCATGAGGATTCCCCCCCGACCAGAATACCGAACGCAACTGCAAGCGCTGTGCAGTAAGAGCACATGGATCCCCATAAACTATAATAGGGTCCGTGTGCTTGCCACCAGATCTCCGCAGGTATCACGCTGACAGGAAAGTAGTTCACCTACTTTCCTGTCCGCATGATTCGTGCAGGCAGCGCACTGCATATGGACCCCATTATAGTCTATGGTGATCCGTGTGCTTTCACTGCACAGCGCTTGCAGTTGTGTTTGATATTCCTTTCAGGGGAGCCCTATGTGGACTCCCCTGGATGGAATACCAACGCAGATGTGAACCAAGCATTACGGACTTTTTATACTGCTTAGGAAACCTTTGCAGCAGTTTTGGGTTATGTCAGGGTCTGGGGTTGCTAGGTGGGGTGGCATAAACACACAAGTCCAGAGTTTCTTTTAGTCCAAAATAAAGGTGGAGTTTTATTTTCACTCAAAAATATAGTGCAGCAAAAAAAGGAAACAATACAAAAATAAATCCCTGCCCGGCTAGGCTCTAACTAAACATAGAATAGGTTACCTCAGCTAGAATAACAGAAATCCAAAAGCCAGTAGAATCATTCAGGACAGTTCCAAAAATATGACCTCTCTGTCAGTTCTCTTTCACTCTCCAGCCAAGCTCTGCCAAAGTGTTGCTGCTGGAGCTGACTTCTTAAGCCTTCTTGACTAGGAGACTCTCTGGGGATGTTCCGGCAGTGACTCAGCTGCAAAGTGTGGACTGGAGGGTGGGTGGAATGACAGGTCCCACTACCAACCTACCTGCCATTCCTAAAAATCCAGCCCAGTACTGAACATTTACCAAAATGCTCAACAGACGAAAGTTGTCTGCTGAGAACAAACACTCCTGGAGTTTTCTCATCTCACCCACTTGAGTAGTCTGGGCGAGATGTACACCCCCTCCATTACCTGACCAGCCATCAGCTTACAGTTATTCTAATTTTCTGAAATAATGACTTTTGGATTTTCCTTGGCTGTAAGCCGTAATCAACACAAACAGAAAAAAAAAAACGCTTGAAAAAGTTCACTCTGCTTGTAATTACTCAATATATGGGTTTCACTTTTTCTATTGACTTAAAAAAAAAACAAAAAAAAAAAAACAAACACACAAGCTGATCTTCTAATTTGAGATGCACTTGTATAAATAAAGGGGAACTATTATTTATAATGAGGGGGCTGATAAAAATGGGGACTATTTAACAAAGGATGAACTATTTATAAGGGAGAAGTATTCCTGAAAAAGGAGGGACCATTATTTATAGTGAGGGACAATTACTGAGAAGGGCACTATATATAAGCAGAGGTCATTAATATCTAAGCAGAATTATTTATAAAGCAGGCATGGTTATTATTTCTAAACAAGGAATCTTAGCTCCCCTTATAAATAATGTTCCCTTTTAGATAATAGCCCCGCTTATATATGGGGAATGGCTGTTTATATGATCTGGGGCCTCTAAGAAGGCATACTAGGTGGGCCACTATAATTTGGGTAGGTCCGTATGTCTAAGTGGTGGTGATCAGGGAAGGGGGGACCCACTTATGAAATCTTTGCACTAGGCCCAGCAAAGTGTTAAAACATCCCTGGAGACAGGTCCACTGTAAGTGCAGAACAGTTTCCCCACATTGGCTGTAATTGGAGTGGCAGTACATTTGTTTGACTCTAGCAAAGTTAAACCTCTTTAGTGAGAAAGGACTTGAGCTCCATTCATCCAATGTTTTAGATACGGCTTTAATGAGGACCATTCATGTCCTCGGAGATCGGCAGTACTATAGAGCGCCAGAAAGTTACTATTGCCCTGAATTCAGTGCACTGTCAGCTTTTCAGCACTAATATCCCTTCACTGTCAGCATTATCATTGGGCTATGAGGATCACCCCCTGTGACTGCGCTCTTCCATAGCCTTGTACTGTTGGGAGGGGAGGGTGTTCCTTACAGCCCTAGAAATGATACTAAGTCGTAAGGCCTTTCCCTTCGGACAGTGGAGGAATATCAGCGTGAAAATAACGGCAATCCCATCTCTGGCCCTTGGGCAGATACAGGTAAAGCTACAAAGAAGGGTGGAAAGGATATCAATACTATATGAAAAGCCTAAGGATTTAGAATGAGATATCAGAGTTCATGTAGGTGTAATGTGTAATTGTCCCAATACAGTTTTCTAAATAGTGCAGAAGCTCTTGAAGGGGACCATAGTTATTAGCACTTGCCTTTGTCAATTGCTGTCCCATATAGGTGCATTATTGAGAAGGTCTATAAAGCACTGGAGAGAGATCTCTCCACATCTACGTTCTTGTCACAGTTCCCCATTTAGACAACTTACAAAAATACTTTTATTCCCCCCCCCCCCCCCCTTTATACAGGAAACTCCGACATACAGTGGCAGATGGGGGTCCCTGGTACACGGGACTGTTATAGTGTGCATGAGGTGTAACTACAACCTCTAATGTTGCCAAATCATTACATTACCGTATATATACACTCGAGTATAAGCTGAGTTTTTCAGCACAGTTTTTGTGCTGAAAAAGCTCCCCCTTGGCTTATACTCAAGTCAGGCAAAAAAAAAATAAAAAAAATTGGGGGTGGGGGTTCTAATAGTAAGGTATAGAATCTCCCATAAAATAGTGGAAATAAAAGTAAAATAAATAAAAAAGTTCTAGTGAAAGGAGGGATTTAGAACACATAAAAGTATAAAATGACTGTGAAACACAAACACATTAGGTATCCCTGTGTCTGACAGTGCCCGGTCTACTGAATATAGGGGATCTGCAGGGCTCCTGTTCCGTCGGGAAGGGGTTAATAGGAGCACTGCAGATCCCCTATATTCAGCCAGGCTGAATTCCAAGTGGGGGGAAAAAACCCAGTCCTGAAGCTCAGGGAAGGGGCAGACAGACAACCAATACACCCCCTCCCCTTCCCCAGCAACTACTGCACCCAAAAACTCCGACCATTTTAATTTTTTAAATTTTCCAGTAGCTGCTGCTGGATTCCCCCTAGGCTTATACTCGAGTCAATAAGTTTTCCCAGTTTTTTGTAGTAAAATTAGGGGCCTCGGCTTATATTCGAGTATATACGGTACTTCTCTTCAGCTTATTCTCAAGAGATAACAAGCTGCAATGTGGGGATATGTTAAATAACACTATGCCAAATATAGGACTTAGATATAAAAAAAAAATAAATAAATTTCAGACTGAGTTGGAACGGAGATACCCTAGCAGAAAAAAATTGACCTGCTGCGATTTACAAGCGCACAACGGTTTTTGATGTCGCAGCATGTCCGCTGCAGATAGGTTTCTGCAATGTGTGGATGGGATTAGCCAGAATCTCATGCACTTTACGGGTACAGTAAAATGCTGCGATTTCTGCCGCAGCAACATTGTGGCATTTACGCGAGGTGGGGCCTTGGCCTTAAAGAGAACCATTCACTCAAGAATGTGCCCCAGTTCCAGAGAGATAGATATTGGTGCAGATAATGATTCATTGTGGGATGAGGAGGAACTCTCACCTTCAGTACAAGACTGCAGAAGTTTACTGCAAGGGGGAGCTCTTCACCGTCCACCATGATGCTGAGCCCCACTGACAATACAGAGATATTAGTAGCCGAAACTAACAGCACCAATATCTCTGGCACCAGGGCAGATATCTGCAAAACTGACAGTACGCTGAAGTCAGCATTATATATCATGCCAGAGATGACATGAAAGGTTCTCTTTACAAATGCTGTGACGCTATGGCAGGAGGGATGGAAATGTGGCAGCCAGATCAGACTACACAGGGCTTGTAGTCTGTCACCATGGAGTCACATAGATTATGTGCATTTTCTGCTTCCATTATACCTATAAACCATCGGCATTTCCTTAGGTATAATTGACATGCTGCAATTTCCAAAACTGCAATGGTTTTGTAGACTGCAGTGTGTCCACTGTGCGCATTGTATGTGACTGTATAACGTTGTGGCTTTGTCTGTCGTGGGCAAACTGCGGTGTTTACGCCACGTGGGGCCCCAGACTAGACAGCAGTTACCTGTGGAAACCACAGACTATAATGGGGTCCGCTGGGTTTCCATCCCAAAAAAAAAAAAAAATGCTGAGAGAAGAGTCTTGCTTGCAGGACTTCTCTCCACATTTTTCAAGCAGATTTAGGGATGGAAACCAAATGGTGTGAATACGCCAGATTTATCACAGTTGCTGGATGGTACAGCTGGTTCATTCTTAGGCTTCGTAGTCCAAGTTAATATCACCTATTCGTTGCTATGCTTCAAGAATTTTAAACCAAAATATTGTCACATATAAGCCAGTCTGAAAATTTTGAGTTGAGCCACAGAATACAAAATCCACCGATGCCAATACACAGTGTTAATGCCTTGACAAGACGACACTTGGTGGCATTTAGGGTTTTTTCCCTTTGGAAAGAAGCCAAAGATGTTTAAAAGGGATCCTATCATTCAGACGACATTTTTTCTAAGTACCACGTCGGAATAGCCTTAAGAAAGGCTATTCATCTCCCACCTTTCATTGTCTTCTCCGCGCCGCCGTTCGCCTACAATCCCGGTTCGTCAGTATGTAAATTAGCTCTCTTGCAGCACTGTGGGTGGGCCCCAGCGCTCAGACAGCACTGGGGGCGTCCCCAATGCTGCTCTCCAGCGCCACCTCCTCTTCTTCATCATCATCATCAGCCGCCTCTTTTTCCGGCGGTGGCTTGTAACTTCTAAGGCCTCCAGCCTTGGGCAGAGCAGACTGCGCATGCCCACAGGCCACGAGAAAATGGCTGCTTGCATAGTATTGTAAGTGGCAATTTTCTCGGGGCCTGTGGGTATGCGCAGTCTGCCCCAGGCCTAGAAGTAAGAAGACACTGCCGGAAGAAGAGGCCATTCCTGACAAAGATGGAGGCAGTGCTGGAGAGAGTTCTCTCGCAGCATTGGGGACGCCCCCAGTGCTGTCTGAGCGCTGGGACTCACCCCCAGTGCTGCGAGAGAGCCAATTTACATACCTACAAGAACCAGGATTGTAGGCGAACAGCAGCACGGAGAAGACAACGAAAAGTAGGAGAAGAATAGCCTTTAAGGCTATTCTGATGTGGTACTTAGAAAATGTCGTCTGAATGATAGGATCCCTTTAAGTTCTATCCACACAAGTAGTACAAAAACACATTGCATAAATGTCTAAGATAATCTTGCACTTCACAGCAATAATGGCGGTATACACACTAATGCATGATTAGTATTTCATGATGTGCAGTTTAAGGCTTTTCCAAAAATCCACAATAAGATACAGTATGTAAGCCATGGCCAAGTGGAGAGCAAACCATAGGTAGGAAGAGGACTATTAAACGGGTTATCCAAGCAGACTCCCAGATTTGCCAGGAGTCCGAGACACAACAAAACACTGCGTAGTCAGATATAGACAACGTCCAACGCCCAGCAAGTTTTGTGCCTGGGTCCTATTCTAATTAACGGGAGTCATGCTTGATATTTGCTGCCGGCCCAGCACACAGGGGTATCTCTTCGCACCAGATGTCGGATCAGGTCAGATCGATACCTGGAAAGTCTCAAATTGGTAGGTAGATTGGAAATATTTAACCAACAAACTGGAAGCAAGTTTACAGAAAACCCTAAGGATGGAAATATAGGAATATGTGTAAGAATGCAGACACTGACAGGTCTTTTATGATGTACATGAGACGGCTTTTGAGTGACCAACTACCACTAGGGGGCAGAGCTGCAAGATACATCCATCTAACTGTTACAGAAGTGAAGGCAAAAAAATGTAAATATATATATCCTATTAATATTATAAATGTGAAAGTTTGTGAGTTTGTGGGTTTGTGTGTTTGGATGTTTGCATGTTCGGATGTTTGTTCCTCAATCACGGAAAAACCGCTCCACCGATTTGGCTGAAATTTTCCACAAACATAGTTAATACACCCGATTAAACAATAGGCTACTTTTCGTCACAATAGCGCACATACATTTGTGCCAGGACCCCCACAAAACCCAAACTCACACCACCATCTCTGCAATCTCACACACTTTGGACCATAGCAAGCCACAAAATTCATATTGCCCTCTACAGCCTCGCCCCTAACCCCACACAATCTCATATACATATACTTTACCACTTTGCCCCTCCCCTTAACGATACTCCAGGAGGCGCTCTTTAACGCCCCGGAGCAGCCATATTTCCCGACCCCACCGCTCTGACAATCCGCGACACCGCCCACCCATGTCAATACCCCTAGGCGGTCTAATAAATGCAAAAAAAAAAAAAAAAAAAGTTTAAAAAAAAGTAAAAAAAAAAAATAAATAAAAAATAAATAAAATGGATTGAAAATTCAAATCACCCCCCTTTCCCTAGAACACATATAAAAGTAGTTAAAAACTGTGAAACACATACATGTTAGGTATCCCCGCGTCCAAAATCGCCCGGTCTACAAAGCTACACAAATATTTTTCCTGTTCGGTAAACGCCGTAGCGGGAAAAATGGTCAAAAGTGCCAAACCGCCGTTTTTTCACTGTTTTGATTCTGATAAAAATTTGAATAAAAAGTGATCAAAGCAATAACATTTCCCGAAAATGGTAGAACTACAAAGTACAACCGGTCCTGCAAAAAAAGATGCCCTATACATCCCCGTACATGCACGTATAAAAAAAAAGTTACGGCTGTCGGAATATGGCGACTTTTCAAAAAATAATTTTTTAACACAGTTTTGGATTTTTTTTTAAGGGGTCAAAATGTTAATAAAACCATATAAATTTGGTATCCCCGGAATCCTAACCAAACACAGAATACAGGGGACATGTCATTTTGGCTGCACAGTGAACGCCGTAAAACCAAAGCCCGTAAGAAAGTCGCAGAAATGCATTTTTTCTTCAAATCCACCCCATTCTGAATTTTTTCCCTGCTTCCCAGTACATTATATAGAATAAATAATGGTGGCATCATGAAGAAAAATTTGTCCCAGGAAAAATTAAGACCTCACATGGCTCTGGGAGCGGAGAAATAAAAAAGTTATGGGGTTTAGAAGGAGGGGAGTCAAAAACGAAAATCCAAAAATGCCATCAGCGGGAAAGGGTTAACTTCAAATAATTCTGTCCCAAAGTCACTATGTAAAGTTTCTCACAACACCGTATAGCAGCTCAAATACAAAGTAACTTCAACACAAAAGTCTCATGTATTGTCTGAATTACAGCAAAAACAAGATACAAAGTTACATTTCATATCCCATACCTTATACACACTACGAAAACCTTACCCGCGCCTGTATATACACACTTCTACAATCACCGCAGACGAAGTCGTGGGTACCAGCTATAATTTATATATATATATATATATATATATATATATATATATATATATATATATATATATATATATATATATATATATATAGAGAGAGAGAGAGAGAGAGAGAGAGAGAGAGAGAGAGAGAGAGAGAGAGAGAGAGAGAGAGAGAGAGAGAGAGAGAGACGTGTAACCCTTTCATGTTACAGCTGCAGTCTATGGCTTACAATGGTGTGCCACTACAAGATACATACATGTGGATTCACATGTTTAGGATTCTTGTGTATAAATTTAAAGGGAATGTTTAACCAGAGAATGACCTATTTATTTTTTTTATGTTAAATGTGTTTGAGAATTTTTTTTTTTATTTTTTTTTTTTTTAATTCCATGCCACTATATTTGCAAAAATTACTACATCCTGCAATTTTAACTCTGACCACTAAGCGCAATGTCCAATTCTTTGCAGTAGTCACCTCATTTACATGAGACCGACAATAACTCCTCTACAGATAACACCACTGACCCATCTTTACAACTAGTACTGACAATAGATGAGAGTTTGAGCACATAAAAAAAAAACAAAAAAAAAAAAACCCACAACTTTTAGCAGAATTACGCTATGTTCACACCTGCGTTTGGGATTTCATTCTTCAGGCCCTCTTGTGGACCTGAAAAATGGAAATCCAATCCACGTAAGAAGCGGTTACCTGGAGATCTCATAGACCTCCTATAGTGGGGTCCACTAGGTTTCCGTCCAAAAAATTCAGAGAAAAGTCCTGGATCCAGTTACTATTAACATCATTTAGGGATATGTGTTACATCAGCAACAAACTCTGGCAAGTTGGCAGCCGCCATACTCATTTACAGAAAATAGAATACACACACACCTTAATTTTTTTGCCCCTTGCTGTACAAGTTGGATGCAGAAATCCCCACCATTATGTAATGCAGCCCTGCTATAGCTATGTAGGTACATTCTGCAAGCCCCGTTCACTAGCATTGTTGCAGAGTATTACACCATGTGTGAACCTCGCCTAGATACTTGTATCCTCTATGAGACAGGACTGTTTCTTGGGTTGGAAGCCTAGATGCTGTTCCTTGCAGATCAGTAAGATTTCTTTTCGAGACGTCTGCTGTATTTTTCCAGATGTTGCTAATAGCTGTGGGAATGACCAGTAATGTCATTAGGACAAGGATGGGTAAGCCTAGTCTATAAATATGTTGTCAAATGGGTGATAAAACCAAATTAAAGAACAGGAAACTCTACAACAAGCCGACACAGGAAAAAGCAGAAGTGGTGAGCGAGTGGCATCCAAACAACTCAGAGAAATAGCTATTAAGTCATTGTCATGTCTGCTATAGGCAGTCATGGTACACATGTATGACGTCCTATACATATAAGCAGTGGTGCAGTACCGGCCCATACATTCCTACAGGTGCCATATTATGGTTTCAGAATGCTGAGGCAGGTACGAGCTCCCACACCCAAGTCTTCAATGGCGATGATATCTCCAGTTGTATCACATCTAAAACATTAATCCTGCTAGCATGGTAAAGCTGAGAATCCTGGTGGTATACAACCTGAGATACAGCCATTTCAGGCGGCGGATGTGTGCCTCGCTCCTTACTGAAGTGCATGTTAGGCAGAGGAGTACTCTAAACACCAAGTCTCATTTTAATGTAACCTATGGGGTTACATTAGTTCCACTATTACCGGGTCCAGCGGTGTACCAGGGCTTGTTCTTGCAGGAGTCCTCGCCACATGTGTCACATTACTTTCTTAGGCCACAGATTGGCCTCAGCGGTCAAGTACGGTGAAGACTTCCACCAGAACAAGCCCAGGGTGCCGTGGAAATGGACACAGGCATGGGACACCGGAGCACTGGGGAAAGGTAGGGGTTTTTTTTTCCACCTTCCTGGCCTCAAGGAGGGAAGGGGGGGGGCACACATTTCCTGGGCAACCCCTTTAAATGCCTTTCCTGGCCTAAGACCATTTATATATCTGGACTGTGGCACCAGACACAGATATAAGTGAAGTTTACATTTTACACCGTCCCCATCCTGTCCATATCGGAAATGGACATTGTTAAAAAAAACAGCAGTGCAGTAAACTACGTGCAGCAGATATGCTGCAATTTCTACAGCCGTTGCAGTTTTGGAAATCACAGCATGTCCGTTATACCACAGAAATGCCGGCTGAAGCAGAAAGTCCACAGGGGAATGTCCTCTACAAACTTTCTGTGAAAAGTGCTGTGGGACAAGTTACAATGCACTGCCGCTATGGTTTTTCTCGCAGAGCTTTTTTACTGCAGGACGCTACGTGGGGCCTTAGCCTTTGATGTATCCTTAGCGTGCTGCCACACAATCCACACACAACATTATGTTCAGGATGGAGACTCAGACCCCGTAGACTATAATGGGGTCCTCCTTGCAGAACTTCTCTCTGCTGACTTTGGACGGAGACTCCGACACAGATGTGAATGGAGCCTGACTGGTAATGAAGAAATGTGACTCATTACTGCAATTAAAAACTGCATGCAGTAAGTGCCATGTAAACACGGCCTCACTTATAGCGTAACTAAACTTTGACAACTTTTCGTTTTTTTGGCAGTATTTGTGTCAAATAGATCTTGTAATAGACTTTATTAACACATTTTGTCTCCTTTCTATGAAATCCTGCATTTTTTCACTCTTTCCCTTGCTTCTGCATTGAGACCTGTTCCTGCCTCTCACCGAATGTTACTGTATATGGTAGAGGTGGAGAAATTGAGGGTAGAGGGAGGGTCATCTCAAACAATTACCCCTCGTTCACATCTACGTTTGGTAATCCGTTCTGGGTAGTCCTCATGGGGACCCCCGAACACATTTACAAGCAGTGTGCAGTGAAAGCACACAGACCTCTTAGACTATAATGGGGTCCGTGTGCTTGCCACAAGCTGCCCACATGAATCATGTGGGCAAGAAAGTAGATTGTGAAATCCTGTCTGCATATTCCCTGCGGAGATCTCACGGCAAGCACACGGACCCCATTATAGTCTATGGGGATCCATGTGCTTTCACTGCACACAGCTTGCAAATGCGTTTGGTGTTCACTAGAGATGAGCGAACACTAAAATGTTCGAGGTTCGAAATTCGAATCGAACAGCCGCTCACTGTTCGTGTGTTCGAACGGGTTTCGAACCCCATTATAGTCTATGGGGAACATATACTCGTTAAGGGGGAAACCCAAATCCGTGTCTGGAGGGTCACCAAGTCCACTATGACACCACAGGAAATGATGCCAACACCTCTGGAATGACACTGGGACAGCAGGGGAAGCATGTCTGGGGGCATCTAACACACCAAAGACCCTCTATTACCCCAACATCACAGCCTAACAACTACACACTTTACACACTCAATACCACATCCTCTGACAGTAGGAAAACACCTTGAAACATGTGTATTTGGCACTTGCAGTGAGGAGAGCTTGTCACCAGCAGTGAATTTGGCCCTTGTAGTAAGTTGAGGTTGGCACCAACATTTGTTTTGAAAATCAGGGTGGATTGAGCCTCTAACCAGCAGAGTTTGGGCAAATTCATGGTGGAGGGAGCCTCTAAACACCCCAGTTTGGGCAAATTCATGGTGGAGGGAGCCTCTAAAAACCCCAGTTTGGACCAATTCATGGTGGAGGGAGCCTCTAACCAGCCCAGTGTGGGCAAATTCATGGTGGAGGGAGCCTCTAAAAAACCCAGTTTGGACCAATTCATGGTGGAGGGAGCCTCTAACCAGCCCAGTTTGGGCAAATTCATGGTGGAGGGAGCCTCTAAAAACCCCAGTTTGGACCAATTCATGGTGGAGGGAGCCTCTAAACACCCCAGTTTGGACCAATTCATGGTGGAGGGAGCCTCTAAAAACCCCAGTTTGGACCAATTCATGGTGGAGGGAGCCTCTAAACAGCCCAGTTTGGACCAATTCATGGTGGAGGGAGCCTCTAAACAGCCCAGTTTGGGCAAATTCATGGTGGAGGGAGCCTCTAAAAACCCCCGTTTGGACCAATTCATGGTGGAGGGAGCCTCTAACCAGCCCAGTTTGGGCAAATTCATGGTGGAGGGAGCCTCTAAAAACCCCCGTTTGGACCAATTCATGGTGGAGGGAGCCTCTAACCAGCCCAGTTTGGACCAATTCATGGTGGAGGGAGCCTCTAAAAACCCCAGTTTGGACCAATTCATGGTGGAGGGAGCCTCTAAAAACCCCAGTTTGGACCAATTCATGGTCGAGGGAGCCTCTAAAAACCCCAGTTTGGACCAATTCATGGTGGAGGGAGCCTCTAAAAACCCCAGTTTGGGCAAATTCATGGTGGAGGGAGCCTCTAAACAGCCCAGTTTGGGCAAATTCATGGTGGAGGGAGCCTCTAAAAACCCCAGTTTGGACCAATTCATGGTGGAGGGAGCCTCTAAAAAACCCAGTTTGGACCAATTCATGGTGGAGGGAGCCTCTAAAAAACCCAGTTTGGACCAATTCATGGTGGAGGGAGCCTCTAAACAGCCCAGTTTGGACCAATTCATGGTGGAGGGAGCCTCTAAAAACCCCAATTTGGACCAATTCATGGTGGAGGGAGCCTCTAACCAGCCCAGTTTGGACCAATTCATGGTGGAGGGAGCCTCTAACCAGCCCAGTTTGGGCAAATTCATGGTGGAGGGAGCCTCTAAAAACCCCAGTTTGGGCAAATTCATGGTGGAGGGAGCCTCTAAAAACCCCAGTTTGGACCAATTCATGGTGGAGGGAGCCTCTAAAAACCCCAGTGTGGACCAATTCATGGTGGAGGGAGCCTCTAAAAACCCCAGTTTGGACCAATTCATGGTGGAGGGAGCCTCTAAAAACCCCAGTTTGGACCAATTCATGGTGGAGGGAGCCTCTAAAAAACCCAGTTTGGACCAATTCATGGTGGAGGGAGCCTCTAAACAGCCCAGTTTGGGCAAATTCATGGTGGAGGGAGCCTCTAAAAACCCCAGTTTGGACCAATTCATGGTGGAGGGAGCCTCTAAAAACCCCAGTTTGGACCAATTCATGGTGGAGGGAGCCTCTAAAAAACCCAGTTTGGACCAATTCATGGTGGAGGGAGCCTCTAAAAAACCCAGTTTGGACCAATTCATGGTGGAGGGAGCCTCTAACCAGCAGAGTTGGTGGAAATCAGGGTGGAGGGAGCCTCTAACCAGCAGAGTTGGGGGAAATCAGGGTGGAGGGAGCCTAGTATTAGCAGAATTGTGCAACGCTTATGGTGGATGAGTATGAGGATGCGGAGGAATTGGAGAGGTTGAGTACAGACATGGAGTTTCATGTTGGGGTGCTTTACACAGGTGGGCACAAAAATGACGGCTCTACCCAGTGGTGGTTCATTTTTATCAAAGTGAGCCGGTCGGCACTCTCAGCTGACAGACGGGTGCGCTTGTCAGTGATGATGCCACCGGCTGCAGGACAGGACAGCACCTCCAAGGCATATAGGGCAAGTTCAAGCCACAGGTCCAACTTCGACACCCAATACGTGTAGGGCGCAGAGGGGTCGGAGAGGACAGGGCTGTGGTCGGAAAGGTATTCCCGCAACATGCGCCTATACTTCTCACGCCTGGTGACACTAGGACCCTCCGTGGCGGCACTTTGGCGAGGGGGTGCCATCAAGGTGTCCCAGACCTTAGACAGTGTGCCCCTCGTTTGTGTGGACCGGTGAGAACTTGGTTGCCTACTGGAGGAACTGCCCTCCCTGCCGCCAACGTCACATGCTGGAAACATCTCCATCATATTCTGCACCAATTGCCTGTGGCAAGCATTGATGCGATTGGCCCTCCCCTCTACCGGAATAAAAGACGAGATGTTGTTTTTATACCGGGGGTCAAGGATAGCAAAGATCCAGTACTGGTTGTCCTCCATGATTTTGACAATACGCTTGTCGGTTGTAAAGCACCCCAACATGAACTCAGCCATGTCTGCCACAGTGTTAGTTGGCATGACTCCTCTGGCCCCACCGGAAAGTTCAATCTCCATTTCCTCCTCATCCTCCATGTCTACCCATCCGCGCTGCAACAATGGGACGATTCGAAGTTGCCCGGAAGCCTCCTGTATCACCATCACATCATCGGACAACTCTTCTTCCTCCTCCTCCTCCTCCTCCTCCTCCATTAAACGCAGTGAAGCGGACAGATGTGTGGACCTACTCTCCAGCTGTGACGGATCGGATGCTATCCCTAACTCCTCTGTGTGATCTGAGTTATCCCTGATGTCAATCAGGGATTCTCTCAGAACACACAAGAGCGGGATTGTAAGGCTCACCATCGCATCCTCAGAGCTCACCCTCCTTGTGGACTCCTCAAAGGCCCGTAGGATGTCACAAAGGTCTCTCATCCATGGCCACTCATGGATGTGAAACTGAGGCAGCTGACTTTGTGGCACCCTAGGGTTTTGTAGCTGGTATTCCATCAAAGGTCTCTGCTGCTCAACCACTCTATTCAACATCTGAAACGTTGAGTTCCAGCGTGTGGGGACGTCGCACAAAAGCCGGTGTTGTGGCACATGCAGGCGTTGCTGGAGAGATTTTAAGCTAGCAGCGGCTACTGTCGACTTGCGAAAGTGGGCGCACATGCGCCGCACTTTCACCAGTAGCTCTGGAACATTGGGGTAGCTCTTTAGGAAACGTTGCACCACTAGGTTGAAGACGTGGGCCAGGCATGGAACATGTTGGAGTCCGGCAAGCTCCAGAGCTGCTACCAGGTTCCGGCCGTTATCACAAACGACCATGCCTGGGCCCAGGTGCAGCGGCTCAAACCATATTGCCGTCTCATCGAGGAGGGCATCCCTCACCTCGGAGGCAGTGTGCTGTCTGTCCCCCAAGCTGATCAGCTTCAGCACAGCCTGCTAACGTCTACCAACGCCAGTGCTGCAACGTTTCCAACTCGTAGCTGGGGTCAATCTAACAGCGGAGGAGGAGGCGGTGGCGGAGGAGGAGGCGGTAGAGGAGGAGGAGGAGGAGGGGGGTGTTCTTCTCGTGTCCCTGCCAGGAATGTTAGGCGGGGAGACGAGGTACACCGGGCCAGTTTGGGAAGCAGTCCCAGCCTCAACTACATTCACCCAGTGTGCCGTCAGTGAAATGTAGCGTCCCTGTCCGCATGCACTTGTCCACGCGTCGGTGGTCAAGTGGACCTTTGTGCAAAGCGCGGAACTAAGGGCCCGCCTGATGTTGAGTGACACGTGCTGGTGCAAGGCGGGGACGGCACACCGGGAGAAGTAGTGACGGCTAGGGACGGCATAGCGAGGTGCCGCAGTTGCCATCAGGTCCAGGAAGGCGGGAGTTTCAACAAGCTGGAACGCCAACATCTCCTGGGCCAGCAGTTTAGCGATGTTGGCGTTCAAGGCTTGCGCGTGTGGGTGGTTAGTGTATTTCTGCCGCCGCTCCAATGTCTGAGAGATGGTGGGTTGTTGTAAAGAAGCGCCTGATGGTGCCTTTGATGGTGCAGGAGAAGGAGATAAGACAGGAACAGGGGAGGATGAGGGAGAAGTCAACAAAGTGGCGGAGGCAGATGAAGTGGTGTCCTGGCTCGTCCTCTGGAGTGCATCGCCAGCACAGTCAGCAGTGGCAGTGGCAGAGGCAGAGGCAGTGGCAGAGGCAGTGGCAGTGGCGTGAACGGCAGGCGGCCTTTGTCCTGCCGTTGCTGCCTGCCACTGATTCCAGTGCTTGGATTCCAAATGACGGCGCATTGAAGTGGTGGACAGGTTGCTCTTCTCAGAGCCCCTAATCAATTTCGAGAGGCAAATTGTGCAGACAACACTATATCTGTCCTCGGCGCATTCCTTGAAAAAACTCCACACCTTCGAGAAACGTGCCCTCGAGGTGGGAGTTTTTCGGGGCTGGGTACGAACTGGAACATCTTGGGAGATTCCGGGTGTGGCCTGGCTTCGCCTAAGCTGCTGACCTCTGCCTCTGCCTCTAGCTACCCTTTTTGGTGCTGCACTTGCCTCAACATCCACACTACTTTCCCCGCTTGACATCCCCCCTGTCCAGGTCGGGTCAGTGTCCTCATCATCCACCACTTCCTCTTCCAACTCCTGTCTCATCTCCTCCTCCCGCACAATGCGCCGGTCAACTGGATGCCCTGACGGCAACTGCGTCACATCATCGTCGATGAGGGTGGGTTGCTGGTCATCCACCACCAAATCGAACGGAGATGGAGGAGACTCTAGTGTTTGAGCATCTGGACACAGATGCTCCTCTGTTAGGTTCGTGGAATCGTGACGTGGAGAGGCAGGTTGAGGGACAATGAAAGGAGCGGAGAACAGCTCTGGGGAGCAGGGACAGTTGGGGTTATTGTTCTGTGAAGCTTGGGAATTTTGGGAGGAAGGAGGACAAGACTGTTGGGTAATAGGAGGAGAGGAGGCAGAGTCTGACTGGCTGCTGGACAATGTGCTGTAAGCGTTCTCTGACAGCCATTGCAAGACCTGTTCCTGGTTCTCGGGCCTACTAAGGTTTGTACCCTGCAGTTTAGTTAATGTGGCAAGCAACCCTGGCACTGTGGAGTGGCGCAATGCTTGCTGCCCCACAGGAGTAGGCACGGGACGCCCTGTGGCTTCACTGCTACCTTGCTCCCCAGAACCATTCCCCCGACCTCGCCCACGGCCTCGTCCACGTCCCTTTCCGGGAGCCTTGCGCATTTTGAATTCCCAGTTAGAAATTGGCACTATATACCAGTAGCAAAAATTGTGGGTGCACGTAACCCCAATATATTCTTTGAATTCCCAGTCAGAAACTGGCACTATATGGCAGTAGCAAGAAATGAGGGTATTTGTAACCCCAATATATTCTTTGAATTCCCAGTCAGAAACTGGCACTGTATACCAGTAGTAAAAATTGTGGGTGCACGTAACCCCAATATATTCTTTGAATTACCAGTCAGAAACTGGCACTATATGGCAGTAGCAAGAAATGAGGGTATTTATAACCCCAATATATTCTTTGAATTCCCAGTCAGAAACTGGCACTGTATACCAGTAGTAAAAATTGTGGGTGCACGTAACCCCAATATATTCTTTGAATTCCCAGTCAGACAATGGCACTATATGGCAGTAGCAAAAATAGTGGGTGTATATAGCCCCAATTCTATTGCTAGGGGACTTGCAGGGTATTTCTGGGGTGAAGGTGGGGGGGCACACCGTTGGAACGGGTATCGGGGGTATATATCGGGTATACGGGAATACACTGACAGTGTATTCCATTCAGGATCCTGGGAAAGCTGGGTTGCGGCGATTGAGCCCGTCAGTGCCACGTTACACTGACAAGCTTCTCCCTGGAATTTAGCTCTTATAACAGCTGTTGGTTGTCTTCTCCTTCCTATCCTAGCCTGTCCCTGCCTACCCAGAATCTAACCCCTAGCTAACTGGACGGAAACCTCCGTCCTCGGTGAATTGCAAGCTCAGAATGACGCGAACCTGGGCGGCGCTGTTCTTTTAAATTAGAGGTCACATGTTTTCGGCAGCCAATGGGTTTTGCCTACTTTTCTCAACGTCACCGGTGTCGTAGTTCCTGTCCCACCTACCCTGCGCTGTTATTGGAGCAAAAAAGGCGCCAGGGAAGGTGGGAGGGGAATCGAGTAATGGCGCACTTTACCACGCGGTGTTCGATTCGATTCGAACATGCCGAACAGCCTAATATCCGATCGAACATGAGTTCGATAGAACACTGTTCGCTCATCTCTAGTGTTCACATGTGGACTCCCCCAAAAGGATTACTGACGCAGATGTGAATGAGGCCTTATATCTCCAACATTATATCACTTACAATCTTTTGATGTCATATGAAAGGAGATTCTTTTATGGCTTTTTATTCTGTCAAGCATCTACATAAGATTGCAGAGGGGCAGCAATAAAAAGGGAATTACTTCACCCTGTACATTATGGGATACCCTTTAATAAGTTAAAAAACCCTGGTGAGACCCCAAATCACAGCTGATTGTACTAGTGACTTAAAAGGAATCTGCCATTAGGTCTGGGGCCCCTAAAAGGCCAAACAAGGATTGGTAAAACTTCTCAGGGAGGAATGACTCAATATTGCCTACGGTACAAAGCAGGAGCTCAGGTTATCACTGTATTCATACCAGATTCTGGAAGAGACCATCATTTAGGCCAATCTAAAGCACTCCAGAGATGGCAAAAGGCCAGAAGGAACACATCGCCATCTATTAAGTGACAAGAGTAGCAAATAGACACGGCTGAGGGACGCTTCTCTTATTGTTCGCAAGAATTCTTGCAGAAGTATTGTTAGGCCCAAATATTCTCATGTCTGTATATGGCAGCCCAATGCTGACTAATTCTATAATGTTGACAATGAGGTTTTCTTCATAACCCAATACAAGCAGTATTAATGGAGAATACATTTGTCAGGAACCAAAACATCACGTCAACACTATTTTCTGTTCATAGTCTCTTCAAGAGAAATGCAGATCAGTTACACTAAATCAGGGCTTAGCAATTTTTTTTTCCTCTTGGGTCTCACCAGTCTGTGCTGTGATGCCCAAATATCACCAGAAAAGAAATACTGCCACTGCGCTGTATATACTGTATATTACCCTCAGAGGCAACAAGATACCACAAGTGCAGCACCACAACTACCCAGGCAATGCCAACCACCATCGTGCAGGACCAAAAAACCTAACCAGAGATGCCAAACACCACTGTGTAACATAAAATACCCAAGCAGAAGTGCCACAGTACAGCATTACTGGTAAAAGTACAGTCCCCCAACCTTCCTCTACAGTCTTCCTCTTTCTACCCCTTTGGCAACTGTGGTCTACCCAAATAAACTTTCAAAATTTGCAGCAGATCTTTCCTGGATTCCACACCTCCTACACAGCCAGGAGCATCTCCACCACAGAATAGACCACCAGTACCAGCATATGAGGTCTCTGCCTCCACATTAGGGTCTTCACCTGGGAGCAGATTAGCTAGAGTCTACAGTCTGAAGGACCAGAGAACTTTAGATAATTATGTCACAGGTCCTTCAGCAGTTCTATCCAAAAACTACACTGACAATGCATGGTTGGTGGCTGCAGTACAATAAGGCTGGGACCCTTGTGATATTGCCAGAGCCATATTCCTGTTGTGCTCGCCTGCCATGTATTTATATTGCTCCATTCATCTGAATGAGACGGCTAGAGATAACCAAGTGCTGTACTTCAGCTATTTCTGGCAGACTCATTCCCTATCCATACCCCAGCGTTCCCCCTACGCCCAACAGCAGCACAACTGGGGTAATCCTGCCCCTATGAGCTGTTAGGACAGGTGGAATATTTAATTACCTAACAGCAATCAACCCCTATAAGAGGTCAGAGGACCAACTCCCCTTTGTGTTTTTTTCTGTCCTGTGGGACAGGACAGGTGGATGGGGGAGAGGTGCTCTGGCCTCTTACAGGGGTCCCCTCTCCCCCCCTAAGTTTTTTACCTTGCTGCGTGGTCCGGATGAGTCTCTCCCCCTGCTCCGGTCCGGGTCCCCGCTGGAGCGTGTGCGGCGGCATCGCGGACGTCGGATACTGCAGGTGCCGGCAGGTAGGAACTTTCGTCGGCCGGCAGGGCCTGGGAACTAGTTCTTTGGTTCCCGGGTTCCGCCCGAGCCAGGGACCGTTTCTGGGGAAACCACGCATGCGCAGACCGTGCGGCCAGAGTTACATGCCGCGGCTGTCGGATCACAGTGAAGATCAGCAGGTAAGCCACTGCTGGTGAGGTAGCCCCCCCCCCCCCCCCCCCCTAGTGCTCAGGGAGGGGGGGGGGTGAATAACTAAGGCTAATAGGAGGAAGTAGCTCGGACCCAGGTGGCGGGGGTGTGGCTCCGCCCACTGTCCCTCCCCCAGCCGGCCTATTTAAACCCCCCTCCACCACAAGATGGTACCTGTCGCTCCGGTTACAGGTACTTCTGAAGCATTGCTGCCTCAGGATTCAAAGCTCAAGAGCTGGAACTGCTAGTTCGTGCTATCAAGGTTGGTGGAGGGGAGAGTGGGCTGGGGCTGTAGCTGTGGTCCGGATTTTTTATATAGTGCTCCTTGGGTTCTTGTCTCTTTTCTTCCTCCCTTTAGTATGTCCTCCTCATCATCCTCGACCCTCCCTCGGAGGAAGACCACGGCGAAGAGGAGACATTTGTCTTGTGCCCAATGTAAAATTCCCCTCCCTGATGCCTGTGAATACAGGTACTGCCAGGGATGCAGAGCGCCTCCCTCTGAGGCTACCCCGATCAGAGAGATGGTCTCCTGGGTTAAGGACTTCGTTTCCCAGTCCATGAGAAAGGTGGACGAGACCATTTCCCACCTCGCCAAGAGGCCCCGGCTGGAGGCTTCGGAGCCCTCCCTCCCGCCTCTTGAGAGGCTTCACATCGGGGAGGTTGAGTCCTCTGAGGAGGACCCTGTGGAGGTGGAGAAGGAGGTGTTTCCCCTCGACAAGATGGGCAGACTTTTCAGAGTCCTCAGATCATGTGATCGGGAGGCAGGGGAAGGGCCAAGCAGGAGGGCTAAGTCCTTTAAGGCTAATACTGACCTGGTCCAGGTAATGGAGGGCGAGTGGAAGCGACCCGAGAAAGCATTTACACCTTCCGCTAGATTCAGGGCACTCTTCCCTATGTCAGAGTCCCAGCAGGGTGTCTGGGGACCACCGCCTAAAGTTGACGTGGCAGTGGCCAAACTATCCCGCCGGACAGTCCTGCCAGCCGAGGACGGCTCAAGCCTGCAGGACCCGTTGGACCGCCGCGTAGAGGGGTCCCTGAGGCGGGCATACTCTGTCGCATCGTCACAGGCCTCCGTGGCCATATCGGCTAATGAGGTGGTCTCTGCCCTACAGGCCGAACTATCTTCCCTTGCTAGGGACATAGACACGGGGGTCCACCGGGACGACCTCCTATCGGCTATGACCGATATTAATTTACTGGTGGACCACTTGGCTGAATCCTCCAGGTCGCAACTAAAACTCGCCTCCAAATCTATGGCCCTCACCACTGTGGCCAGGCGACCGTTGTGGGTTAAACCATGGAGGGTGGACAACGCCTCCAGACTAGGGCTTTGTACCCTGCCCTTTGAGCCAGGTAGGCTTTTTGGTAAAGCCCTGGACAAAATCATGGAGGATCTGGCGGACACTAAAAACCAAAAATCTGCCGCAGCCGCCTGAAAGGAGAAGAACTGCCTTTCGGGGCCGAGGATCCTCCACCAGAGGCTTCAGGGGGCGTGGACGCTCCACTCCCCAGGGCAAAGGTAGAGGACGCGGCACTTTCCGCAATCGTAAGAAGGATCCCTGACCCATCAGTGGTCTGCCATCCTGGGAGAAATCGGGCCCGTCCATCTAAGGCCCCGACGCAAAGGTCCCAGGGTCATTTGCTACATCAAGGCTCCACCGGCCGAGAGAACATCTTGCCCTTTTTAGGGCCCCAAACAACTTCATCTTTGAATACCCGTCCAGAAGGATCTCTCTCTAGACTTCTTGGTTTCCAGAATCCTGGGCGAAGGACTCAGGTTCATCTTCGACCTAGAGCGCTCCCGCCACGGGATGCGGTTTCCTTAAGGGACCTTCAGGCCAGGTATACTCGCAGGTTCTCTCATAGCTCGGCCCAGGACCTTAGATCAAAGGGACGAACACCCAGATGGAAAACCTTGTCCTCAAATTTCCACCCTCCCAGACGGCAGAACTTCAGCCCCCCCTATCTCCAGGGGAGTAGTATCCACGGGTCTTCCCCCAGCCCCCTAGTAAGGCTGGGGAGCCCTTTAATGGGACAGAGGGCTTCTCTAAGCCAGGATCAAGGAAGACCCGTTAGGATTTTTTACGATTCCATCAAATCTAATCCAGTTTCGGGGATTCACCAGGGACTCTCCTACCTGGAGGCACCTTCTCTATGTCAAGAAGCTGCGAGTCCGGAATCGCTGTCCCTAGGGACTAAAAAAGCCTATCCAGTGAACCATCAGTGCCCAGCCATGATTGGCCCGGCAGACCCATCTTCGCGATGGCAGGTCCTCGGTCAGGTTTACCTAGACCCTGTTGACCACAGATGCCTCCCTGTCCAGGGGAGCTCATCTGGGGGAGACCCTGGTACAGAGCACCTGGCGTTACCTGAAGAGAACGCGCTTACCCAGCTGGCGAGAGGTTACCAGAGCTCAAGTGAAGCTTCTGACGTGGACTGTACAGTTTCGGGCGTAAAGGACCAGGACGGATAGCCTGATCATAGCCAATTACGGTCATTCCAGACGGAAGATGAGAGCCCTCTCCACGTTACCAGACGCCAGGATCCTCATCTATTCGGATCTATGAATCTCCCAGCGGCCAGCGGTTCAGATTCCAGGTTACAGTCTGCGGGACTGACTCACCAGAATGTGGATGACCTTAGCCAGGTCATCCCCCGACCAGGGTGCTCTCCACTTTCCTACCAAAGGATGAGGTCTCCCCGAGGTGGATCTGATGGCCACCTCAAACAGCGCCGCAATAGAGGAACGTTGCTCCCCAGTTCGGGAAGACAATCCTCCGGCGCTGTATGCCCTGTCAATACCGGGGAGGTTCAGACGGAAGTGCGTCTACCCTCATCAACTGAGGATTCGGAAGGTATTGACAAAACGCAGGCAGAACCAGAGCTTGGCAAGGAGCTCGCCATTCTGGTTAGAAAAGGGCATGGTTCACCGTCTTCACTCTCATGAGACGGAGGAACACCTGGAGGCTTCCACCAGTGTAAACTCTGGTAATCCGGAACAGTCGGCCCTATCAAGGCCTGAACAGATGCAACCTCACTGCCTGGAGGGTAGCCAGCCTTTAGCTGGCAAAAGAGGATTATCCCAGGAAGTGCTAAGAACTTTGGCGCACTCAAGAGCGGAGTCAACTAACCAGAGCTACCGGAGGGTCGCCCGAATCTTTCAGAACTGGTGTTCGAGTAACCAGCGCGACCCTGATAGGAATGCAGTCTTGGAGTTCCTACAAGACGGCCTGGAGAAGGGGCTAGCACCTGCTACCTTGAAAGTCCAAGTCTCAGCTCTGTCCGCTCTCCTGGAGACCCGGCTAGCACTAGATCCTCTGATTAAACAATTTCTAAGAGGGGCTAGTAGACTTCGTCCTCAGGTGCAGTCTCCGGTCCCGAGCTGGGACCTGGCCGCAGTTCTGCAGGGGCTCTGTGCGCCCCCCTTCGAGCCCCTAGCTGAAGTGGATTTGAAGTACCTAGCATACAAGATAACTTTCCTGTTGGCAATAACCTCCGCCAAGAGGGTCGGTGAGCTACAAGCCCTAGCGGCTTCTGAGCCATTTATAACCTTCTTTCCAGACAGAGTGCAACTAAGGTTCGTCCCAGGATTCTTGCCAAAGGTACCCACACCTCAGAACATTAACCAGGCAATCGTCTTACCAGCGTTTTTCCCCTCTCCCACCTCTGAGTGGGAAGAAAGGATGCACAAGTTGGACTTGGTAAGAGCGTTGCAGATTTATCTTGAGCGGACTGCGTCCTTTCGGAAGTCGGAGAATTTGCTGATCAATGTGTTTGGCCACACCAAGGGGACCAAAGCATCCAAACCAACTCTATCAAGATGGATTAGAGAAGCCATTATCTGCTCCCTACGTGCTCAGGACCTCCCAGTACCAGACCTTATCTGTGCCCATGCCACCCGAGCAGTGGCGACATCATGGGCCGAGAGACGTTTTCTTTCCTTGGAACAGATATGTGCAGCGGCTTCTTGGAGTTCTCAGCTAACTTTCGCCAAACATTATAGACTTGAGTGGCGAACAAGGGAGTCCACAGCATTTGGACATTCAGTATTGGCATCAGCTTGCCAGGATCACCCACCCTAGTGTAAAGCGATACTTGCTAAATCCCCAGTTGTGCTGCTGTTGGGCGTAGGGGGAACGAAAGATTGTGAATGACAATCTGTTTTCCCTTAGCCCAAACAGCAGCACAAGGCTCCCTCCCTATGCTGTATTTGTACTATTTGTTTGTACTATGTCATATTACTCCTGTTAAATAGATGTCTAAATCTTTTTACTTGCTACTAACACAAAGGGGAGTTGGTCCTCTGACCTCTTATAGGGGTTGATTGCTGTTAGGTAATTAAATATTCCACCTGTCCTAACAGCTCATAGGGGCAGGATTACCCCAGTTGTGCTGCTGTTTGGGCTAAGGGAAAACAGATTGTCATTCACAATCTTTCGTTATTCATTTGAACAAGTGGAGGAGATGGGAAAATGTCAAAAAATAAATAGAAAGTTGTATTTTTGTCATCTATTGCCTGTGTATTTAACTTCAATGACATTAACAGCATGGCTTACTTTTCTAAGAGGCAGATAGATCATCTCCTTATAAAAGTAAAAGACATCCATAACATCCAATGGCCATCAACAATATGCCAAAGCTTGGGATAGTCAGTAGTTCTAAAGGCCTTTTACATGCACTAAAGACAAGCTGTCTGCACCCACCAATTTTGGTTGGCCTCTTGCTTCAACCTGTGTCGCCAGGAGAAGGACTGGGCATATTAAGGGTTAAATCCCAATCCCTTTTTTAAGTCTTTGCCAGGAACAACTGGCAGTAACTTACTCTACTCTCTCCATTTAAACTGGACCTTTCCTGTCCTCTACAATAGGACAAGTTATACACAGAGGCAACGCTAAGTGTGCCAAATTCAGAGATATTGGGGCTGTTAGTGTAAGACTACCTAAACTGAACATGCATGTGTATGAGGAGTCACAAGGAATAGCTTGTTGGCGAAACCAGTGTTTACAACACAGGAGTATGGGCACCTTAAAGAGGACCTTCCATGTCCTCAGGCACATGCCGTTTTATATACTGCTAGAAGGCAGACGGCGTGCTGAATTCAGCGCACTGTCTGCTTTCCCAGTATGTTGCCCAGGGATGGAGATATTGATGTTAGTTTTGGCATCAATCTCTACCCCCCTGTTAGAAGGGTGTTCGTGACAGTCTAGCTGGGCTGTGAAGAACACCCTTCCTGACAGTACTCAACCATAGCCCTGTACTGTCAGAGGAGGGGTTCCTTACTGCCCAGTGATTAGGCTGAGCTGTGAGGAACGTCCCCCAGTACATCTATGGACAAGTACTGTTGGGGGAGGCGTTCCTTACTGCCCAGTGATTATGCTGAGCTGTGAGGAACGTCCCCCAGTACGTCTATGGACAAGTACTGTTGGGGGAGGCGTTCCTTACAGCTCATCAAGACTGTCAGGAACACCCTTCTGACAGTGGGTAGCAATCGGTTCAGAAACTAACGGCATCAATCTCTCCATCCTTGGGGAACATACCGGGAAAGCCAGCTTTCTAGTGGTATATAAAACTGCATGTGCAGAAAGACGTGAAAGGTCCTTTAAGAAAAGACTCCTCTATAGCTCACACTTGTCTCACAAACATCTACTAGCAGCACTTGTGCTATTCAGGTTCTTTACAATTTTCTTAGTTATGTCTATGATGCCAAGGGTAACCAAGTTCATATGAAAAGGGACCCGTCAGCATTGCATTACTACATTACATTAGCTGTAATCCATTGGCGCAGAGAAAAGTCATACCCATCAGTGATAAAATAGGAAGCCTTATTTCACAAGAAAGATTTTGGGAAGGAAGCGTGAAAATAGAAGTGGACGTTAAAAGTAAACATGTTTACATACCTCCAATATACAAAAGTAGCTGAAGGTCTTGTCTTTAGTCCCTAGTAGCAAGTGGTCCCCGGAGCCAGGAGCGATGGAAAGTCAGAGGCTTCCATGAGTAATCCTTTCTGTAACACAAGATGTGATATTACACATTACGTACACTCCCAAGAAACAAGCGACACATTCATATAGACTTTACAGGTCTTGTGTAGGCCACTTATCACTACTGAGAACCCCATGAAAAGTCTAACTTTATGTTAATGTTTTTTTCCTCCTATATATTTGGGGTATTGGTTGTATAGAAAAAAAACAAACAAAACCTACCCACACTTAAGACCTACACACTGGAGCCCCTTTTATACAGGCTGATTCTTGTTCCTTCATCAATACCCCATGTTGGCTTATGGTATCAGATCTTTCCATCAGAACAAGGGCCGTGCTCCTTACAATATGCAAACTGAGTAACTGAGCCCTGCTGCAGCATAACAAGTAGCATCTAAAAATCATACAAAACTAATTTTCAATTATGAAATTTCTATCTGGTCATGGGATCCCTTTAACCTCTTCCTGACCAGTGGTGTACATGTACGTTTAACCCCTCAGGTCCATAAAGAGGAACACTAATAGGATTCAGGCTAAAGCACAATGCATTGTACTGTTACAATGGGTTAAATTAAGCCCCACTGGTCAGAAGATCAGGGGTGTGACGCAGCGGTCGAGTGCATGCCCCTGCTCCATATAGTTGGAGTACAGCCTTGGGTATGGTTGCTGGAATACCCCTTTAATAAGCAGACTGCAGGGATAAATGTCATACGCTGCCAGTATTAAAGCAGTTTTGTTCATAATGTACAACATCCTCAATGCTAGACTTTATTGAGCTCGCTCGAGTGTTAAAATCTCTGCAAATATGGAGTGAACTTTGTATGAAATCTCACTCGGCGTGTGACAATTGAATTAACAGATGTGAGTACGGTACAGATTGCTTGTTATACAGTATGCTTACCTAGAGTAATCTGAGAGCTTAGACGTTGGTTAGGCCAAATGAAATAGTCAATTGGAAGCCATTGGATATTTTGACATGAGACAAAAAAAAAAAAAAAGCCTAGAAATATTGAATTTTCTGCACAGAACCACAAGTGTTACGTACTATTGAATTAACATCTCCTGGGATGTAAGTGGTGAATTTTGGGGAAGGGTGAAGGCCAACACATTATATAAATGTACGCATCCATCACACATCTAAATGGTAACACTGCTTCGGAGATTAAAACTGGTCACAGTAAAGTACATGAGGAGACGGTGCCAGCTAATGTTTTATTATGTGTATGATCCATTACGTTTGCTGCTTCTTTGTATCAGCCAAAGTGTCAGGTTCATTACTAGACTAAACATGTACAGAAAATAAAATCCAGATCCCGTTAACCCCCCCCCCCCCCCCCCCGCTTTAGGTAGTACTCCGCAGAAATCAAGGAAGATTAATATCCAGAGTCTTTAGGAAAATAAATTGATGTGCCTGTATCATAGCGCCTTACATTCCATGCCCAAAAATAGGTCAAACTAGATCACGCTTCCTTGATCCACAAGTCCATGATTCAGGCAGAGCCTCCTGTAGTCCGTGGCCGTATACTGGAAAGGGTATACAGTAGGGACAGCTGGGCCCAACAGCATTGTAAATACACAAAAAACACGAACACATTTTAATTGTACAATTAACATAGTATAGTTAGCTGTATGGTTTGTTACAGTATGTATTGCCATTTATGAAGGAGTCAGAGTTGGGCAGTGGAAAGCAAGGAGCTGTGGTCTGGCCCTGCTTCAAAGTGTAGAAATAAAATACTCAACACAATTCATATGTAATATGTGGATCTGCAGTGGAAATGTTCTGCCACATTTACAGTTTAAGTTGGGCACTGCCACGTGTCTGGCTTCTCTAAGGGCAGGTTCACACCTGCACCCGGTCTCCGCTTTCAGGTTTCAGTCTTCTGCCAACAGGAGATGGAAACCCTGCAGACAGTGCGCGCCCGTGAGAGTCTTCTGCTCTCTGCAGTGAAATAGTTTTTAACCAGACGCAAAGTCCTGCATGTACGGTTAAAAAATAAAAACAAAAAAACGGTTTTGCCGCAGAGAGGCAGAAGACTCTCACGGGCGGTCACTTTGCAATCCCATTCAAGTGAAAGAGTTTGAAAACTGACTGCTGGTTTCCGTCTCCTGTCCAGTTTCTCAGGCAGAAGATAGAAACCTAAAAGCGGAGACAGGGCGCATATGTGAACCCACCCTAACCTGTGAAACCTGGTCAGTGTGTCTGGCAGATTTACAAACTTGAACTCTGTGTTGGGAACCAGAGTCCTAGCAGTCTAGTTCCCTATGATGCCTCCCACTGTCCTGTCCTGTGATTGATATGGGACAGTAGGTCGTTGGGACTCCTAGCATCTCAGATAACTAGGATGTTAGGAGACACACAGACCGGGTGAGATACTGTCATGTGCTGCTCCCCTTACAGAGCGGTTCTCAATTGTCTCAGGTGTCCTGGATGGTAGGACCACCCCTCTGCTATTAATATGCCCTAACCATGGTCCTTTAGGAGAGAATGCTGGGACCATTTACTACTGCCGTCTAGTATTTCATTGGAAATTGGAAAAATGTCTAAAAGGGTTTCAGATTTATCACAGAGGCCGATACTAGGTGATAAATCTGCTGTAGCCCTGGATTGTAGTTCAGGTTAATACCGCCTGTTAGTTGGTTTACTTTACCTTAGTGTAATTATTGTCTTTACTTATATGGTGCCATTATATTCCAAAGGCACCATGTAGCAGGCAGCATCAAAAAGCACTGTGGGAAAAGCCAGGCTGGCAACACATCGCAGTTTTTCAGAGACTTTCTTCCTCCATTATACTTAAAGGGGAACTGCTGGCGTTTCCGTATGTATAATTGACATGCCACAAGTTGGAAAACCACGACCGTTCTGAAAATTACTGTACGTCGGCTGCATATATTTTCCCGCAATTCGTGGATGGGATTTAATTGCAGGGACTGTAAAACGCCACTTTTTTTCTGCAGCCAAACCACGGCGTATACGCCACGAGGGGCCCCAGCCTCACAGATCTGGTCAACACTGTTAGGCTGGTCTTACACGACCGTATTGAATGTACGGTCCGCAAGTTACTGATCAGCAACATAGGCTCCGCAGACGTCCGTGTCCTGCCGCACTCGCCTATAGGCGAGTCTGTGCAGTGCCGCAATTCACGGCCATTACGGACATGTTCTATAAATTGCGGACCACGGTTGCGGCCCGGCCACACCACGGATAAAATATCCAGTGGTGTAAGAGGCCACATTGAATATAATGTGTCCGCAAATGGTCCACAATTGAAAACCCTCAATTGTGGACCATTTGCGGACTTACATTATGGCCATGTAAGACCAGCCTTAAGAGTTGGATTGAATCTAAATCCCTTAATCAGTAGGTCTCTTGGAATATGAGAGGAAACCCATGTAAATGCAGGAAGAACATACAAACGCCCTACAGATATTACCTGGATTCGAACTCAGGACACCAGCGCTGCAAAATATTAGTGCAAATGCAGGGGCGCAACTACCGTGATAGCAGCTGCCACAGGGCCTGAGACATTAGGGGCCCGGTGACAGCCACTACCACTGCGTGTTTTGTTTGTTTGTTTTTTTTAACAAGCTGTTACCTGGAACCTATGTCCATATGTGTCCCAGACATCATTGAAGATGGCTGACGGCAGCGAATAGTGCAGCGGAGCCAGGGATAGATAAGCGTTTTTGTTTTTTTATGTTTTTATCCCCCCTGGGTCTCCGATTATTATACCCCCCTCCCCGAAGTATAATTGATCATGGCTGGTCTTTGGTGTCGGTCAGGGTGAGAGCCCCATGTCAAAAGTTCGCCATGGGGCCCGCCATTCCTAGGTACGCCACTGTGCAAATGGTTATGTCTGTGACTGTCACCAATAATTTTAGGAGGGTGGGTCCTTCATTTTACTAGCCTCAATACAGGGAACTGAACTTGGTACCATTCAGACCAGCACAGTGCCAGGTCCAAACAATTGCCCCATGTTGGGAATACCCTATGCCTTAAACGTAAAGCTGCATCCGCAAGTTTACAATATAGAAAAGCTTTATTTAATAATAAGTAATCTGGACACTTCTAGAACAGGCACAGCCAGAGACCTTGCAGTTTAAGGACAGTCTTTGTATGACTACACCATACACAACACATTTGCAGTACGTCAGATCATTCGTCCACAAGCACATTTTAAAATTGCAGATTTTGGCAAAACGTATTGTGTCTTTATTTTTGTACTAGTCCACAGATGTGCAGTACACATGGTTTAAATCATATAGACTTTTCTATTGCCTGTGGTCGACTTGAAAATCTGTTTGGAAATATTGCCGAATATTAGCGGGCCGCTTAGTTAATGTAGAATACCTCAGTGTTTTTGTGTTAACTTAAATATTCAGGAAAATATGTGTTAAAAGATATGTTTAAAACATTGTAGACAGCTGAAATCCTCAGATACCATGACTTATTGGCTTCAAATGGAAACCCTTATCTGAGCAGTCTGGAGAGACACAAGCAAAGCCGTCCAGACAGTAAAATTAATCTCGGTGGATCCCATGGGTTGTCGCTAATCCGCAGGATAGGGCATAACTAATAGGTGGGGGTCCCAAGAGAATGGAGGTCCTAAAAGCCCCATATCAATGCTGAGGCAGATCATGGATGCAAGATCACATAGTCAACTATCCAACTTTACGTTATGGTTAAAGCAGCCTTTATAGTAGACTATGATAAGTGCTTGACCCCTGCGAAGGCCACAAGACTGAGGGTTCCATGTCCTCCTTTAGAATGAAGGACGGTCACACTTGTGATCTGCCACTCTTCAGTCTCTAGGGACTGATTGAGATTGCTGAGCGCTCTACTATGCCATTTGTCAGTCCCACAGACGGTCAAGACTGTACACAAGTAAATTATTGCTAAGTTGTCATCATGGAAATGAGTTTTTCCATCTTTACATGGACATGCTAGAGGTTTAGTCTGAACAGGAGACTGAAACTGGCCGCCCGTGTGAGTGTTCTTGTCTCTGCAAAAGTTTATTATTTTATTTTTTTTTTAATTTTTTTAAACTAGACACGAAGTCCTGCGTGTTCACCGCAGAGAGGCAGAACACACTCACGGGTGGACAATTTGCAAACCCATTTAAATGAATGGGTTTGGAAACTGACTGTCCTATCGACCTGCCCTATCTAGATGCGGACTCCACGGCTGAAACCGCCGCAGCGTCCACGTCAAGACAATCCCTCTGGACTAGGCCCATTCATTTGGGCCTAATGCAGAGCGGAAGGCCACGACTGTCGGAGGCCACGACTGTCGGAAGCCACGACAGTCACGGCTAGCCGCATTTGTTTGGATTCTGATGCGGCTTTCCGTGTCAAAATCCGGACCAAAAAAAAAAAAAAAAAAAAAAAAAAAAAAAAAAAACAGCTGTGTGAACTAGCCCCAAGACTCCCTTTAGGGTAAAACTAAAATAAGTTTTTTTTTGTTTGTTTGAAAAAAAAAAACAAAACAAAAAAAAACACACAAACAAAAGGACCTTTCACATCCACATCACCGATCTCTCCAGCATCGGGGCGCATATTGGGAAAAACAGTGCATTGGATTCAGCGCACTGTCAGCTTTCTACCGCACATTTATGAGGATGTGTAAAGTGCTCTATCTACAATAGAGGTAATGCATCCAATGAATGGAATTTGTGCATATGTAATCTTATAGAAGTCTTGTAGAAATCAGGCAGTAGTCCTTTAAAAAAAAGGACTACTTGGCTTATACTCGAGTCAAGTTTTCCCAGTTTGTTTTTTTTTGTGGTAAAATTAGGGGCCTTGGCTTATATTCGGATCAGCTTATACTCGAGTATATAGGGTATAATTGCCGCCAACCTCCCACAATTTCAATGACATCTTCAGTCTGCAGAAATTTGCCAGTGAATGTGTTTCAGAATGTAGGAGGGTATGCCGGTCTCCTATAGTCCTGCAGTACATACAAAGAGTTTCTTCTAGATTCTCCAATACGGACAAAATATGAAGAACGGTTCCCCAATCTATAACCAACGCAGTGTGTGACAAAAGCTGCCAGCTAAGACTCTATGATCTGTGACATGTTTCTCAAAGGGAATTTGTCATGAAGAGGACTCCTACATCTACCAAAAACTTAATTCACATATTCTGAACGCCTACAGTTTTTGCACTGGCCATCATGTCCAAGGCCAGAGCCCCATATCATGGAACAGTGTTTTTGTCCATTCCCCTTAGTCTTATATTGGGGGGGGGGGGGGGGGGGGGGCAAAACTGCAGAAGAATGCAGTGAAAGTCTCATAGTGACAGTTTGCTGCAGATTGTAAGCTCTTACAAGCAGGACTCTCCCTCCTATTGTTTGTTACATGAATTCATTGTCACATTGTATTGTCAGATATCGTCTGTTCATGAAACCGCTGATTTGTAAGGCGGAATAAAGATAGTATGTGTTTGCAGCAGACATATCACTACAGACACAATTACATCTACATATAGAGAACCCAGGATCCATCATTTATAGTCCTCCTCCTCCTCCTCCCTGCACAATAACCTCTGCACAGGTCACAGCAGGTACAGAGAACTTTCCTATAGGGGGTCAATTGACATCTCCAATGTATTGTAATTCTTTTTGTTCCATTAGGTGCTATACAGGACCTACATGAAACAGAACACAACAGAAATTATATATATATATATATATATATATATATATATATATATATATATATATAAAAATCTCATAGTATGTAATAAAGAGTTATGGGATAGTCGCAGTCACTGTGTTCGTGTCTACATTGGGCAGCCTGTTACCATAATATAGTCATGTCGCTCGTGTAAGACTCTGCAGCATGAATAAGGTTTCCCACATATCTAGGGCATAAGGGTTAAATGGACATCTGTTGTCTCTTTATTTTTAGATCAGTGGAGAATGGTTTCACTACAGTATAGTTGAAAACATATGTTCCATCTCGGCTGCCTTGTCCCTGTGACTGTGTAAAATAATGATATTTCTTGGAGGTGACGCTACTTTTGCTGTTTCTGAAGACCGAGCTCGGCTGGAGTAAACCTCAGGCTTTGCCTAAATAAAATATACCTTTAAGCAAAATCTTACAAAACCAAATCACAGCGGCAGTCACATAAAAAGGTAAGATATACTGTAAAATACATTCTACAACATCAGCCATCTGCTTCCAGACAGGATCACGACCAGCACATATGGTATGTTACACTAGGAGCTGCTCTATCTGTAAAGTGGGCCTATTATGTAGGAGTATAACGGATGAAGTCCCCATTCACCTGGACACAATTCAATACTATCCCACAGGCCACAAGAAAATGGCCGCTTGCAATGTGCAGTCTGCTCTGCCCAAGACCCGAGGCCTTAGAAGTTACAAGCCACCGCCGGAAGAAGAGGCTGATGACGCTGCTGAAGAAGAGGTGGCGCTGGAGAGAGTTCTCTTGCAGCATTGGGGATGCCCCCAGTGCTGCCTGAGCGCTGGGGCCCGCCCCCAGTACTGCGAGAGAGCTCATTAGCATACCAACAAAAACTGGGATTGTAAGCGAACGGCGGCGTGGAGAAGACGAAAAGTAGGAGACGAATAGCCTTTAAGGCTATTTTGACGTGGTACCTATAAAAATAAAATTGTGTCTGACTAATAGGATCCCTTTAAATTGCCAGTTTCTGGTGTAAATAGGCCATTATTTTGGCACATGGCTGTTTCATGCCAAATAGAAAAATAAATACATAAGACAGCTGCTATGGATTTCTATTCTGGCACACTGGTCCTTCCAAACTCTTAATACAGAATTAAGAGGCGGGGACCCTTTAATTCAGGTGCATCACGTGCCATTGGGGGATATATATATGGGACATAGAAGGAAATGCCAGTCTTAAATGCACCCAATGGGTACAAGCAGCTCGATAAATCTGGCCACTTATGCTATGCTCACATCAGAGGATCAGAACAATGGACACATGGACCGCTAAAACAGTGGATGCGCACTGTGCCCAACAAACCCCATTGACTATAATGGGACCCTTCTGATGTCTGTTCTATTTAAGTTAAACACCAGATACTTTTTTTGTTCGCCGATTACTGCGACAGTCTCCAAACACTGAGGTGTGAATCCAGCCTAAGACAAGCAACAAAAAGTGAAGTGGAGCCTTCACCTACCCAACAGGGCCCCTGAGCAGGATGGATCCACCCTCAGCGATGTGGAATACAATGTACCACCAACCTTCAGGCTATGGTTGTACGTGATGGGATATCGGACAATCGATAAGCTATGGTTTCCAAGTCTCAAATGCAAAACACTTTGTCCTGTGGGACTTTTTTTTCTAAATTCCCATCCACTTCAATTCTACTCTGACTTGTGGTGGTTTAGTTGCAGAAGGTGACCCTGACCTGAAGGATTCCACAGGATTCGATTAAACAAAGCTGCTTTCTTTGCGGCACCACACTTGTCCATGGGCCGTGTCTAGTATTGCAGATCAGCTCCATTAAAGTGAATAGGATACTGTTGCAATACATTATGCAACCTGTGGACAGGTGTGGCGCCATTTCTGGAAGAATGCAGCGGTGTTTAGTTCTAGACAACCTTTTTAATGGCTACAGCTTAGAAAGCTTTGAGGTTTTCATTTTAGTAGTACATAATAGTGTGATGGATATGACTGTATAGCCAACATTTACAATCACAATGGAGCTTACAGGGCACATTTTACTTTAGCCCAGTGTTACTCAGAAGCTCGAGCTGACGCATCCCGCTCCAGGCACAAAGTAATCCAATATTGTGACATTTGTTATAATGCCAAAGCAGCTGGCTCCGACATGGAATTGGACCCGATTCTGGATTTTAAGGCCCAGCAGTGTGCGTGGCCAATCACCCAGTATAGAAAGGGTGAAAAGTCCAGAGAATAGAGGATATAAAATACAGCCCAGCTCAAGTAGATGCAGAATCCTTTGTCAACCACCACCAACCTTTGCACCTTCTAGAATATTTTGGGGTGGATTTATGAAAGCGGTCTAAAGAGGAGTCAGATTTTGCAGCCAAACATAGCAAAGTTTTCACTTCCTAAGGGCTAGTTTACACGGGGCTCCGCGTGTACACATTTCGTTGCGGCATTCGTGATGGATTAGGCCCAAATGAATGGCCCAGAGCCTCACAATCGTGGCGCCATGGCTGATTCAGCCGCAAGATAGGGTAGCTTGCTTCTAGCTAGCGGAAAAAAGGAGAGCGACTCCCATTGAAGTCAATGGGAGCAGTGGATTTTGAGGCGTGTCAAAATCTGCTGCCAACTTGCCCCGTGTGAACAAGCCCTAAAACCGATTGTGAAATTAAAGCCGCAACCAAATATTCACCCATGCCTAAATTATATTGCATGGTATACTTTACCATACAGTAGGGAATAAAAATTGGGTTCCAAGACGGACTGAAGTCATGCACACAGACCTATTATATGGCCCCATGCCAAGTTCACAGTAGTGTTGGCTCAGTTCTGTTCCATTGGAGATTGATGGACCCCTTTGACTATGACGTGGTCCGTTGGATATCCATTTTAGAACTAAAAGCAATGGATGAGAAAATATGGATGCAAAGTTTTTTCGTATGTCCATTTTGAGCGGACATGGTGACGGAATGTCCAACAAAGTCTCTGGTGCAAGTGTGAATGTAGCCTTAGCGGGAAAACCATAGGCCTGTACAGCAAGCAGTCGTCTCCGGAACATTCCCCATTTATAAACAAAAGCAATTGAAGCCACACTGTATACAACAGGAAATAGCACTTGTCCCTTTATATGTGTTATAATCCATTCAATGCCTATAGGCTGCCATGTTAGCACAATATAAAGAGGAAGAAGACGGCGAGATATATTTATCCGTTTATGCAATACTTCATTGCCAATGCTAAACGCGTCCATTTGCATTGATCACATGCCGCTTGTGCCCCATGAACATTATTAGATACAGATGGAAACATTCAAATTGTTCCAGCGTTATATTCATCCATTTCATTTGCATTGAAAATCATCGTCTTAAGTCAATATTGATATGGAAGGTTCTGTGGAAAACACAGCAGTGGAACACGATACAAGACACAAGCACACAAACACCTAGCAGTGCGTTCAGATCAAGGACCCACGTTGCGGAAAAGCTGCTTTTTTTGTTGCAGATTTTGCTACGTTTTTAGAGCCAAAGCCAGGAGAGGATTTCACAGAAATGAGAAGTATAAGAGCTTTCTTTAGATTTGCCATTCCTTTACAAGCAACTCTTAATACAATAAAGTCTGCAGTAAAGTTTGTGACTCTAAAACAAAAATAAATATGGAAAGTCCGAAGAAGATCTGAACACCAAGCCTAAGAATTATTCCACTGTGCAAGGTCATGAGGTGCAGAGCTAACAATGGAGCTTGGGATCTGGACTATTAGTTCTGTCGAGAGAATACCAGGACTTCAAACTAAAAGTAGAGATGGAGGAGGACTGGTATAGAGTTAATATCAGGGTCCAGGAACTAAAAGTTATGCCCCAAGGTCCCTAACCTCCTTCACAATCTATGACAACCACAGACAGACAAGTTAGCAAAACCAGCACACCGAGGCTTATCCCCACTTTTCCCGAGCATAGGTTTCTGCAGACTTTGATGATCTGTAACTTACTTCATTAGAGGAAAGAGTTATTTCGATCTAAGCAGTTCTAGAAGAACATCCATGGTCAGGACCGGGAAGTCAGTCAATAGACATCCTCCAAGGAGGGACAGGGCTGCAATGTCACAAGCGAGTTTAATATAACCATCACTACCTCTGGAGAGACGGAGATAACCCGTGGTCAGAAGCCTTTGCAGCCCTCCCCTGCAATCTCCCGACTTCAGCTCTAGCTTAGCCAATACAGCAGAAGATAGCGGTGTCAGCCACACGACTATGAACACAGTAAATACACTGCTTTCTGACGTCTAAATAATAGATGTCCATAAAAGACATGTGAATTGCAGAAGGTAGACACCATTACTGATATGACATCCTGCCAACCTCCCTACTCCCCAGGGGCTAAGGAATAATCCTTAAAGATTTGTGGAAGTGTGCCCTGTCAAATACAAAACTTTATGCCAAGGTAAAAAGTAAAAAGAATAAAATTATACATATACACATGGTACAGACCAAAAGTTTGGACACACCTTCTCAAAGAGTTTTCTGTATTTTCATGACTATAAAAATTGTAGATTCACACTGAAGGCAAAGCTATGAATTATCACATGTGGAATGATATACTTAACAAAAAGTGTGACAACTGAAAATCTGTCTTATATTCTCGGTTCTTCAAAGTAGCCACCTTTTGCTTTGATTCCTGCTTTGCACCCTCTTGGCATTCTCTTGATGAGCTTCAAGAGGTAGTCACCAGAAATGGTTTTCACTTCACAGGTGTGCCCTGTCAGGTTTAATAAGTGGGATTTCTTGCCTTATAAATGGGGTTGGGACCATCAGTTGTGTTGTGCAGAAGTCAGGTGGATACACAGCTGATAGTCCTACTGAATAGACTGTTAGAATTTGTATTATAGCAAGATAAAAAAAGCAGCTAAGTAAAGAAAAACGAGTGGCCATCATTACTTTAAGAAATGAAGCTCAGTCAGTCCGAAAAATTGGGAAAACTTTGAAAGTGTCCCCAAGTGCAGTTGCAAAAACCATCAAGCGCTACAAAGAAACTGGCTCACATGAGGACCGCCCCAGGAAAGGAAGACCAAGAGTCACCTCTGCTGCGGAGGATAAGTTCATCCGAGTCACCAGCCTCAGAAATCACAGGTTATCAGCAGCTCAGATTAGAGACCAGGTCAATGCCACACAGAGTTCTAGCAGCAGACACATCTCTACAACAACTGGTAAGAGGAGACTTTGTGCAGCCGCCGGCCTTCATGGTAAAATAGCTGCTAGAAAACCACTGCTGAGGACAGGCAACAAGCAGAAGAGACTTGTCCGGGCTAAAGAACACAAGGAATGGACATTAGAGCAGTGGAAATCTGGGCTTTGGTCTGATGAGTCCAAATTTGAGATTTTTGGTTCCAACCACTGTCTTTGTGCGACGCAGAAAAGGTGAACGGATGGACTCTACATGCCTGGTTCCCACCGTGAAGCATGGAGGAGGAGGTGTGATGGTGTGGGGGTGCCAAGCTGGTGACACTGTTGGGGATTTATTCAAAATTGAAGGCATACTGAACCAGCATGGCTACCACAGCATCTTGCAGCGGCATGCTATTCGATCCGGTTTGCGTTTAGTTGGACCATCATTTTATTTTTCAACAGGAAAATGACCCCAAACACCTCCAGGCTGTGTAAGGGCTCTGTGACCAAGGAGGAGAGTGATGGGGTGCTACGCCAGATGACCTGGCCTCCACAGTCACCAGACCTGAACCCAATCCAGATGGTTTTGGGGGAGCTGGACCGCAGAGTGAAGGCAAAAGGGCCAACAAGTGCTAAGCATCTCTGGGAAATCCGTCAAGACTGTTGGAAGACCATTTCAGGTGACTACCTCTTGAAGCTCATCAAGAGAATGCCAAGAATGTGCAAAGCAGGAATCAAAGCAAAAGGTGGCTACTTTGAAGAACCGAGAATATAAGACAGATTTTCAGTTGTTTCACACTTTTGTGTTAAGTATATAATTCCACATGTGATCATTCAGTTTTGATGCCCTCAGTGTGGCTCTACAAATGTAGATCTAAAAAAAATAAAATTTGAATATCAGAAGGGTCTCTGAGGTCGTAAATAATGCAAACTGAGTTATACTTAGACATTCCTATAGGAGAGTCACATCTACCTGACTCAGTATGGGGCACCACCACCCCTCCTGACAGGTAGGTTTTAATTCTTTTATTTCCCACTAAAAAAATAAAAATGGAATATAGACTCTGCATTCTGTTATCCCTCCTGAAAATGTATCAAGAAACTAACCATTGGCTGTTACTATTTTACCTTGTCAAGGCTCTATACAGTGGCCATGCCCCAGCAATGCTGGCAGTGTCAGACTATAGAGACACATCCTATTTACATGAGGGAATGTTATTGCTGAACTGTTACGGGCAAACTGGCCTAACTGGTGGAGTCACCATGTCACCTTTTTATCCACCTGACGTAGTTAAGTTTCTATGGGTTTGATATTGTTGCGGCCATTTCCCTTTTTACAAATGACAGTTTTGCTTTGTATAGTGGCTATGCAGCTCAGCCCCGTTTGTTTGAATGGGACTGAGCTGTGGCATCGCCCATGTGACCAATGGACGTGAGGTCACTGTCTGTGAAGAGGAAGTGAAGTGGAATATCAGTCCTGGAAAACCCTCCAACAATGGGCCCTGGAAGGAGATTATAGATTATTTTTTGCAAATTACAGATTAATTTTCAACAACAAATTGGTAGCAGTTAATTGGATTAAGAAAATTATCTAAAGATGGCTCTGGAGAAGTAATTTTTTTTTTGCCTGCTCTTAGAGTGACTGCTGCAGTGATCATGTGAATGAGGTTTATGAGGTCACTGCAAGAATGGCAGACAATTTCATAGGCAAGTCCTTGTTAACCATTGCCAGCCCTGCAGTTTGTTTTTAGGCAATCCTGGACAGCCCATTTATGTTTAGGATGGTTTTACATGAGGTCTTCCTGAACTGCCTGCAATGATAATGGTCACATATCTTTAGTATGAAAAACCAGTCCAACATCGGACACCCAAGAGGGAGATATACTTCCCGACATTTCTATTCAGTAATGGCCACAATGTCGCCAAGTCTAGAAATTATACTTTCAATTTATATACTAGCAGGAGGACCCAGCTTCACACAGGTATATTTCATTTTTGTTGTACAGTGGCCCCATCAGAATTGGCCAGTTTTGCACTGATGTATTTTGTATGTCGTTTGTTTGTCCATAAGAGTCATGTGATCATGTGTATCTCAGTTTGGATATCAGTGAAAAACCTGCGATTGGTAGTTATGGAGACCTGGAGTAAAGCTGTGTGTATGTGACCTTGTGTAACAGTCATCCACAGCGCCCTGCCCCTTTAAAGCTGACATACAGCAGTGAAGAAAAATGGCTGGGTTGCTATGGAAACCTGGAGTAAAGCTCTGTGTGATACTGTGTGTTGAGCTGTGTATCTAATCCTCCAAGATGTGGTCCTGTGTGCAGACGTGCATATCTAATTCTGCGGCGTGTGGTACTGTGTGTAGATGCGTGTATCTAATCCTCTGGCTTGTGATACTATGTGCTGACCCGTGTATCTAATCCTCTGATGTGTGTATCTCAGTTTGGATATCAGTGTTGGATTGTACATGTGGATTGATCGTGTTTATGGCAGTTGGAATATGAGTGATGACCTGGTCTTAAACCTTCCCAGACACCTGAAATATCTGTGTGTCAAATTTGGTGAAGATTGGTCCAGTCGTTTGACCGCGCATAAAGAACATACAAACTCATTTTTATAATAGAGAGATGGTCATTCGGATGCTTTTCACAGGAGACTGAAAAAAAAAAAAAAAAGTTAACCATTTTATTAAAAGGGGCCCTTACCAAACAAATATATAAATATACAGACAGTATATACAGGTACACAGTTTACAACATTTATTTTGGGCCAGGCAGATACACCAAATTTAGCTATATGCACTGGGAATATTATGCCGTGTACTGAATGTACTCGTCATGTTGCCATATTTTCTACGCATTTCTATTACAGTAAGCATGCCACTTATCACAGAGATGCATGCCCTGTTATCTGTCCTTCACCACTTCGGTTGGTTGGATAGCGCTGATAGAAGGTAATCACTTGGAGACATGACACTACATACAATGAAGTGTCCTAATCTGGCCTTGCAAGAACAGTGAACAACAATCATGTAAATGGATAATGTAAAGTTAAAACAACTGATGTCCTTTATAAGTCTTTCAGCTCCAATTCTCAGCACTCTAAGGCCGAGGCCACATTGCAAGAAAGCTGGATTTTTGTTGCAGATCTTGCCTATACTTCTTTCCACTAGTTCGCTAAGACTTTGGCACTTGAATGGAGCGGACCACCACGGCCTCTAAACAACTAATCGACGGGGGGGGTCCCAGGTGTCGACTCCCACCAATCACATATTGATGACCAGTCCTAAGGCCATCAATATCAACATCAATATGATCAATATGCAAGCCCCATAAAAACCGTTTAACTATGAACTCTGCTTTTGGATGGACCACTTGAGAGCAATGGGAACAGTCTCAAACCACCAATGCACAAGGTGCAGAGAATAGTCCAAAAAGCTGGGAGCAATTTATCAGAATGAAGGGACTAAGAATTGGAGGAACTATGCCAAAAATATTCAAAATGGAGAGCACCAAGTATTTCCATTATGCATTTACTGTATTGTGAAATTCTAAAAGTTAGTAACCATCAAAAGTACACAACTGTGCATAAATCGTACAATAAAAAAAAAAAAAAATTGATGTCTTCAGTAGTTGATACCTTTTTAATGTCTAACTCACAATGATGACAGATTACAATGTTTCGGAACCTCTCGGGTCCTTTCTCAATTTACTTGAGAAAGGACCCGAGAGGTTCCAAAACGTAATCTGTCATCATTATGAGTTAGCCATTAAAAAGGTATCAACTACTGAAGACTAATCAAGTTTTTTTGTTTTTTTTATATTTCCAACCCACTGGCTAACATGGTATGAGAAAAAACATTTTCCTTATACTAAATCGTACAAGCGACTAAAAACCTAGTAATATATGGAGAAATGCCTCTTATTGTCAGGCTGTTCCCTGCTCCTCCACTGCAAAGTTTCTTTTTTACTCTGATAATCACTTCTCTATCCATCTCAAAATGGACTATAGAAGTCTATGGAAAGGGAGGGAGGGAGGAAAGAGCTGGAAGTGATCAAAAGTATCCGGACACCTGGCTGAAAATGACTTATAAGTTGGTGGCGCCCTCCATTGGTAATGCTGGAATTCATTATGGTGTTGGCCCACCCTTAGCCTTGATGACAGCTTCCACTCTCGCAGGCAGACGTTCAATCAGGTGCTGAAAGGTTTTTTGGGGAATGGCAGCCCATTCTTCATGCAGTGCTGCACTGAGGAGACGTATCGATGTAGGTCGGTGAGGCCTGGCACGAAGTCGGCGTTCCAAAACATCCCAAAGGTGTTCTATAGGATTCAAGTCAGGACTCTGTGCAGGCCAGTCCATTACAGAGATGTTATTGTCGTGTAACCACTCCGCCACAGGCCACGCAGTATGAACAGGCGCTCGATCGTGTTGAAAGATGCAATCGCCATCCCCAAATTGCTCTTCAACAGTGGGAAGCAAGAAGGTGTTTAATACATCAATGTAGGCCTGTGATAGTGCCACGCAAAACAAGGGGTGCAAGCCCCCTCCATGAAAAACATGAAGACACCATAACACCACCACCTCCGAATTTTACTGTTGGCACTACACACGCTGGCAGATGACGTTCACTGAGCATTCGCCATATCCACACCCTGCCATCGGATCGCCACATTGTGTACCGTGATTCGTCACTCCAAACAATGTTTTTCCACTGTTCAATCGTCCAATGTTTACGCTCCTTACACCAAGCGAGGCGTCGTTTGGCATTGACCTGTGTGATGTGTGGCACCCAATCACCTGATCACGTTCGAAGTCCGTGAGTTCCACGGAGCGCCCCATTCTGCTCTTTCATGTCGTCTTATGTCTACTGAGGTCGCTGATATGGAGTACCTGGCAGGACAATGCACCTAATATGAAAAACGTATGGTTTGGGGGGGGGGGGGGTGTGTGTGTGTGTAAAATATAAGCAGAGTACCAGTCTTACCGGCTGTAGTAAATTCACTGAGTGGGGGGCTATTCACAGGAAGATTTTTTTTCTGATCAGATTTAACCTCTTCCCTCCAACATACATTTTTCGATTTTCAGGGTTTGTTTTTTTTTTTTACTCTCTGCCTTCGAAACCTCATAACTTTTCCATTCATAGAGCCATATAAGGCCTAGTGTTTGTGTCACAAATTGTACTTCATAATGTACCATTTAATATTCAGTATGATGTACTGGGAAGCTGGAAAGCCATTCAGAATGGAGTAGAATTTGAGAAAAGCTATGTTTTTACAACTTACGGGCTTTGTTTTTATGATGTTCACTGTGCAGCCAAAATGACGAGTCATCTGGATGCTATGGGATAGTATAATTCCGGGGTTACTAAATTTTTATTTTTTTTTAGTGGTTAAAAATGCAAAAAATCCAAGACTTTGTAAAAATATTAAAATTTCATGGAGTTGCCTTATTCTGAAACCTGTTACTTTTTTACATGTCTGTGTATGGAGATGCATAAGGTATATTTTGTGTAAAATCCATGTTCTATGGGGGTTGGGGGGGGGGGGGGCAAGTTCTCTAGATGCTCTGCAGTCAGGACAATCAGGTCATCTAATTGCAGTTTGCTGCTAAAGAATCAGTGTCTCACTATGTAAACACAAAAATAACATTGCGTTTACTGCAAGTCTCTTGGCTGTGCAAGTGTTCTATACAAACCTGTGTAATATAATATACATTTACTGTGCATATTTGATCTGCATTTATATTAGATTTTTAGTATTCTGTCATAGAAAAAGCAAATCTATGAGGTACTTCAATGTCCTGTCCAGCAAACAGTCAAAGAATTCAGGAAGTTCAACGAAGAGAGAAGGCAAAGCTGTTGTGAGGGAGATGAGAAAAGCCCTTTAAATACCCAACATCTACTGTATTTGCATAAGAATTCAAAGTTGTTCTTCTCCAACCCTACAAAAGTGATTTACATAATAACGGTATGAGGTTTATCAGTGTAATGTGGTGTCATCAGCTGAATATGCTTAGGGGAGGTGGGAGACTCCCTTTAACATTATATAGCTATTGTTCTTGTATAACATTATGGATAAACCGAACTGACTGACTTTTCAGGTTACTAACTATGAAATGTACATGCAGATCTAAGGCTTAAATATCACTGCAGTACATAGCGATTTATTCCAGTTTAATAAATTTGTGCCACATAATGCTGCATTCTAAAAAAAATAAATAAAAAAAAAATAAAAATTCCCCTATACATTACAGCGGTTTCTGCATAAAGACTGAAGAACAACATGGCGATGAGTCACCTATTCACTAAAGACGTTTCAGCATGATAATGAGTCTCTATTGTACGACTAAACCATCCCCGGTGACACACATTTCCGCCTTCCATATTAACCGTCCATTCTGGAGTGATGGCAGGTGGGAGAGAACGAGAGATTATATAAGAGTACTGTCCAACACTATTCTGCTCCACACCACATCACTTTCTATTATGATCAAGTCAGAGGGCAGGAGAAGGCGTCACGTACAGGAGCAGGACTGCATGTAAGCAGGGATTTAGGGCAAGGGTGGATCAGTTAAAGGGGTGGTCTAGGTTTAGATCCATATTAAATGTTTGTATAGTAAAATGTTCTACAATTCTATTTTCCAGAGAACAAAGGACTGGGCCTGTTCAAAATCAAAGGAGGAAGCATTGTGAAAAGAAGGAGCACGATTTCCAATCTAGTATTTGGTGCACTCTTGGTATGGTTACTCATCCCAATCCATGCCTCCTAATAATGGCCATGGTGGGGAGTATGGAGACCCCTATAGACTTCAATGCTGGTTGAACCAATGTCTATGGCCAGCTTTACCAGAGAATGTGTGAGGCCCCATATAATCCATCCCTGTGTGCAAGGCAGGTCCCTGAAATAATGGATACCCTGGAGTGGTGGACTGAAGTAAAATAATCCAACCATGGCCTGGAGCCGTCATGAATGAATTAACCATGGTCATGCTTCCTGTGGAAATAGGTCCCCCAAAGGGTACAGAGATGTCTCTATAAAAGACCGAGGTCTTCAGTTATCAGGGAGAGTCCCAGTTTTTTTTTTTTTTTTTTTTTTTTTTTTTTAAAGACACTTCTTGGAAATGATCTACAGATCATTGTCTTTAAAACTGGATAGGAGCATACCTCAAAAATCCCCCGGTTTTGTGGGAGGCGATGGTCAGGACCCAGAGAAATACAGGAAATCATCATGAGTCATATGATAAGACAGGAACACTACCAGACAATGCCTCAACTACAGTGTCCTATGTATTATTGCCAGCCATCTACAAACCGGGAAACTCTGTGGAAATGGCAGAGACACGAAAGGTCTTGTCCCAATACTCTGCCATAGCTGAGAGGATTCTCTACAACGTGGGATTGTTGACGAAGATGGTGAATACTCATTTCACTGTATAGCTCCATCTCCGTTACTGGATACAATAAGTCTAAGCAGACTCTTCAATTCTTGATGCTGCTTTTAGTCTATCACCGCTGTGCAAGCTATGGCTGAAGGATTTTTTTATTTTTTTATTTCAACTTTAGGTGCAATAATGAAATTTGTTGGTACGGCTCCATAGGTGTCACTATCTGGCAGACAGACATCCAGTATACAAAGCCATGGTGGTGCCCAGTAAACTAGAGTAACTCAGACACCTATATATGGAAAGCAAGGTATACAGCACTTACCACTGTAACATCCTGATGCTTTGTTGGAGTCCAAATGTTGCGAACATGGTGGGAAGCTGGCACCTTACAACAGCATTTTCAGGTCGGCTTTGATGTAGGAGGCCTCATTTCTTAAAATGGAAGCTGTGAATAGCAAAAAAATAAATAAAAATGGGTTAGTATTAAATGTATTTTATTACTGATATTACTATTAGTGTACATAAGCTGCACAGAGATTTAGCACAAATATAAGGAAGTAATGTTTCAATCCAAAGCCTAAAGCTGAATATATAAAACATACATGGAATGATTGTCAGCCACTGTACATAGAGGATACAGCAAACCTCAATACAAAACCAACCAAAGTGTGAACTCTGAAAAGCCAAATGTAATTTTAATTCCCATTTAACATGGCATGCAATTCTTCATTTGTTACATTATTGAATGACCTGGAAACTTTCTATTGTAATTCATCAGTAGAAGGTAGAACAACAAATTTTATTTATATAGCACCGATATATTCCGCAGCACTGTACAAATTGTAGGGTACGAATACAGACAAAAAGACAAAGAAAGTCACTTCACACAATGGGACTGAGGGCTCTGCTCACGAGTTTACAATCTAGGAATACACAATAAAGTGATATATACCCTCGTTCCTCCTCCTACAGGATGCTGGACAATCCTCACTCAAGGCATCCTTTACTAGACTAGGAACATCTCATGTTATTTCCCCAGTCTCACACAAACTGCAAGTCTAATAAATGACTATACTCCCCACAAGACATAACATGGGTCAGTTTGTTTTTTTCTTATTTTGCCCTCTGCTATAATTTCCATGTAGGTGACACACAACACATACCACTTTGTGCCCTAAGGTCGCTAATCCATTCGGAGAGTCCACATGGGGATCCCCCCAAATGCATTTACAAGTGGTGGGCAGTGAAAGCACACGGATCCCCATAGACTATATTGGGGTCCATGTGCTTGCCACCAGATCTCTGCAGGGAACAGGAAAGTACAGTACTTCACAATCTACTTTCCTTTCTGCATGATTCATGTGGGCAGCGCGAGGCAAGCACATGGACCCCATTATAGTCTATGGGGTTCATGTGCTTTCACTGCACACTGCTTGCAAATTTGTTCGGTAGTCCATTCAGGAAGGGGGGGGGTCCTCATGTGGACTCCCTGAAAGGATTACCAAACAAAAAGGTGAACAAGGATAATATACTTTTAACACTTTCATTTTTTGCAGATTTCTCCATTAACTAGGACTGATATCTTAGTGCCAGTTAGAGGACATATACAGCCTACTGGTAATGTACAGCATAGATAATCTGGGTCCTCTAGACCACCCAGCATCCCCTGCAGTTTTTGGCACCAGGCAGAGCAAATAACCCCTGGGCTGAGGGGAAGCTGCGTCAAAGTTGCCTCATTATGTGCTGTGTATATAACAAGGGGCAGTAGCAAAGCCCTGCTATTCACCTGAATAGGAGCAGAGCCACTTCTGGCTAAAGCTTCTGGCACTGGCAAGTTGGAGTTTGGGAGGGGAAAAAAAAAAAAAAAAGTTACTGACTAAATATATATCTGCATGTTTATTCTCCTAGGCATTCAGGAATATGTAGCAGGGTTACCATAAATATATATGTTCTACCCTACCAATATACATCTCCATGTCTTACAGAATTTTCCTCCTTTCCTTGGCCAGTTGTAGGAAGTCCTGTAAAGCAGCTTCCATCTCTTCCTACTCAAATTCTGTGTGGTGACATCTGAGAGCCATCACGTACTCTCTCAGGGGGAATTGAAGCCTCTATTTTTGTGTTCGGTTCTTCTCTTGCGGCATCAAAAATCCTGGATTTCTCCTGAGCTTTGCCTGCTGCTGTCTGACCATGGCGGCCATTTATAAAAGGTTCAGAGTCAAGTTATGACAATAGGAGGCCACGTCTGGTTTGGTCTACCAATTTCACAAACCTGGATTCTACAATTGCCAGCCGGGATCTTTCAAGTCAGGTTTGCATTTCTATTTTCCAAAGGCTGAGAGGTCTTCTAGGAGACCAAAGTCTAAGGGAAAGTTCACACGGGTTTTTTTGGTCCAGAACCTGAGGCGGAGGCCACCTCAGATGCCGGACCAAAATATGGTAGCTGCGACTGGATGCCGGTGTTGCGCACTCTGCTCCGGATTAGGATGAATGGGCCTAGTGAGGAGGGAATGTCTTCAGGCAGATGTCATGAGAACGTCTGAAAGAATGAGCAAGTCACTTCATTTTCCAGGAGCCGGAACAAACTGACCGTCTCCCACTGATTTCAATGGGAGCCGTCTTTTTGGTCAGGATTTTCAAGCAGATACGGCCTCAAAATCCTGACCAAAATACCCTGTGTGAACTTACCCTAACTCTTCCAATAGTCTCGAGCCCAGAAGAGAAATGGAATTGCTCATCACGGTATTAATAATACAGGCCGGGTCCCGCGCAGTCAACATCTGATGGCCACAGTGACGTCTACACCATTATGTGGCTATATATAGACTATGGAGTCCAAGCAGCTGCCATTTTGACTGGTTTATTAACTTGTGTTAAAGAAGTCAAAAATATCTAATAAAACAGAACTGTAGTGTCTCATCTAATTTATACCCTTCATATATAGTGATCCTAATGAGGAACAAATGCGACCGCTGCATGAATCAGACGCCGAGCATATACATGGGGATGTCAGCGCACCACTGGATTCCTCCATTCCAGCCAGTGATTCTCTCCAGTAACTACATCTTACCGGCATCGTCATCACTAATTACCAGTGACCATGATTATTACCCAATGTGTGACTCAGGCCTGGAGGAGGCTGTGCGAGCAGGATGGAGCAGCTTCCTCTACTGAGCCAGCCATCATACATTACCCGCTTGACTACAGGCTACATTTTGCCTTGTATAATTTGTTCAAGGGGTTGTACAGTTCTAGTTGTTGTATACTATGTTAGGGCTGGGCCATTACCCAAATCAGAATCATGATTGAGTGAACACTTTAGCTCGATGATGATTATTTTTGGACACTCAGTTTGTATAGGTCACATAATTTAGGGATTAGTTATTCACGTATCAGCCAGGGGATTTAAAAAAAACAAAAAACCCAAAACTAAGTAATTGATGAGAGCAAATTCAGATCAATTAAAGGGGTTGTCCAAGTGAAAAAAAAATTCTAAAAAAAGTTTAAAGGGGTATTCCCACATCGCATACTCACCAGTCTTCACTGCTGTAAAATCTTCTTTCTTCCTGGTTTCTTGCATCATTTGGTGGGCGGGGTTTCACATGCAACCTGACGATTAGCTCTGCCCCCAAATTAGTGTGTAGCTCCGCCCACCCATATTGGACTATGAAGTACAGGCAGCAGCAACTCCATTCTGTGTTACATACAGAGACTGCCTGTCTCTGCCATAATGAACACAATTGAATTAGCTAGCCTGATAACTGGGAGAACAGAAGAAATGCAAGCAGCTCCTCTCCCCTATCTGATAACAGGAAGCTAGGTCACGTGGTGCAGACACAGGAATAGCTAGATACACAGGCTCGCTCCCTGCACTTAGCACCTCCTCCCTCCTCCCTGAGAGCAGCAGATACATCACTTGACTTTTGAGCAGATAAGTCAGGGCTGTGGCCACAAAGAATTGAATAAAGTAAGACCGTGGATAAACAAAGCAGTTTTGCTGAAGCAGTGTATTTAGGAAAAGTCTTACATCCACATTAACAAGCAGTATAGATAGGATCCTTGTGATGGGACAACCCCTTTAAATACGTTGACCACTGAGGCCAATCAGCGGCTTCAGCACAACACCAGGAACAGACACCAGAGCAATTGGGACACTTCACAGTCCCCCCAACTTAAAAGGGTTCTCCATTTTTGCCTGGACAACCCCTTTAAGCTTACTCTGTTGATTTTCAATTGTGGTTTTCTAGATCTCCTCTTACTTCCAGTTGTAAGAAACCAGTCCATGTCATGTACTATATGGTCCATGGTCGTGTGATGGATACACAGGTGCATTGCTTGTTACAAGACAGATGTGATTACTGTGTAATAACCTGTGTGTCCATCACATGACCATGGACAGATTTCTATCAACTCGAAGTAAGCAGAGTAAAAGACTGAAAAACTGGAGAATCCCAGTTCAGAACATGCACACAGCTCAGGGTTGGTTCGCATCCGCACATGTATTCTGTCCGGTTACAATCCGCATGCGGACAACCGCAATGGAATACAATCACAAGTGCCGTGCTGTAAAAGCACACGGACCCCATAGATTATAATGGGGTAAGTGTGCTTGCTGCACACAAATCACACACTACAGATACAGGCACAATACAGTCCGGAATCTTTTCCTGCCATTCTATAAGCCCAGCCCAGTCTAGTCCATAAGAGTCCAGTGGCAGCGATGTTCTCTAGACCTACCACTAGCCAATGTTTGGTGGTGTAAGGTACCCAGCCATGGAGATATGCCACACAGCCCCCAACAACCTTTGTGCTGATAATGCCAGACATTTGTCATTATAGTGTGGGTTTTTTTTTACTCCCTGCATTCCAAAAATCCTATAACTCTAATTTTTCCATTTGTGTTGTCTTATAAGGCCTTGATTTTTGCATGACAAGTTGTACTTCAAACTGTTAACCATTTATTATTCTGTACAATGTACTGGGAAGTGGAAGAAAATCTGAATGAGGTGGAATGAAAAAAATAGAAAAACAAAACACTGCCATTTTCTTGCAGGTTTTGTTTTTATAGCTTCACTCTGATAAAAATACTATGTTAGCTTTATTCTGCAGATCAGTATGATCACAGTGATACATTATGAAGCATTTGCACCTTTGTTTTTTCTCTAGATGTTATGCTGCCCTCACCACCTTTGCATTTTTGCTGGGAAGAGGGTGCACAAAGCCTTTCCACACTGCATTAACGTCCATAGATCAGAATGGTGGTGGTACTGGGGAAAAACTTTGACTTTGGCTAGTAAACAACATTCGCTGCTCTCAACCAGTCCTTTGTCACCCCCTCCAGTTCCCCGCTGATCTCCGGCAACTTGTTTACAGCATAAATACATCCTAATGGATACAAAATAAAGCCGAGGCTTCTGTAAGCAGTGACACATAGCCAGGTGTCACCGAGACCTAAGCTGTTCGGACCCAGGTCAGACATCGGAATAAAGCAAACTTGATGTCCATATAAACAAGCAACTAACGTAAGAAAAGATGAAAAATTAGGATGACGTCCATATGTTGCATTATATCATAAAGCAAAAAACTTCACCCTTGTGATCCCTTCTTACAAGTGGTGCATTTGGGAGGCAAGTTCTTAAGTTTCCAGAGCTGGATTGTCAGTCAGAACAGCACAAACCTATCCTTCAATCAATAAGTACACGAAATACAAGCACATGTGCCAAAAATCTGACCTACCCGCCGAGTATAACCCAAGGTAAACAGAGCCAATAAAACACAAATGTAAATCCCTGCCAAGGTTTCATTGCTGAAATCTCTTGCACAATATATAACCAGACCAGTAGTGACAGAGCAGGTACCACATAGTCAGCCACATTCACACAGGGAATATTGGTTGCAGGTTTCAGAGGTGTAATGTTGGGGCTCAATTGCAATTTGTAAAAATTATTTTTTTTATTTTTTTTTTGGGGGGGAGGGGGGGGGGGAGAAGGGAAAAAAAAAAAAAAGCCTTAAAGAGGGCATGGGTTTGCCTGTGCCCAAACTTGCCCTTCCTCAGGTGCATATACAACTACAAAGAGTAAAAACCACACAGAGTAAAGTTGTATATTCACCTGAGGAAGGGAGAGCTGCCCGAAACGCGTCATGTTTGTTTAATAGAAGACCATTAGTCAGGTTGCTGGTTTGTGCACGCCCGTCCCCACACCTCCACACCCGATTGGTCCTAGACCCTGAGGGACGTCTTAATTACTGATTGTGTACCCTGGGTTACATAAGGGGAGACTGGCTGCTGCCACCACTGTCATATGTTTTGTGCGTTTTTAGTGCTGTGACTCTTCACAACACAATAAGGTAAGAAGCCATAAATTGGTCTTAATTATCATCACTACCTCTGGATTACTACACTATTACTGGCACTCTGTCTTTTCCCCCCCTTTTTTCTTTCATGTTCCTGACTGACTGTCAGGAACGCCCTTCTGACTGACTGTCAGGAACGCCCTTCTGACTGACTGTCAGGAACGCCCTTCTGACTGACTGTCAGGAACGCCCTTCTGACTGACTGTCAGGAACGCCCTTCTGACTGACTGTCAGGAACGCCCTTCTGACTGACTGTCAGGAACGCCCTTCTGACTGACTGTCAGGAACGCCCTTCTGACTGACTGTCAGGAACGCCCTTCTGACTGACTGTCAGGAACGCCCTTCTGACTGACTGTCAGGAACGCCCTTCTGACTGACTGTCAGGAACGCCCTTCTGACTGACTGTCAGGAACGCCCTTCTGACTGACTGTCAGGAACGCCCTTCTGCCTGACTGTCAGGAACGCCCTTCTGCCTGACTGTCAGGAACGCCCTTCTGCCTGTCAGGAACGCCCTTCTGCCTGTCAGGAACGCCCTTCTGCCTGTCAGGAACGCCCTTCTGCCTGTCAGGAACGCCCTTCTGCCTGTCAGGAACGCCCTTCTGCCTGTCAGGAACGCCCTTCTGCCTGTCAGGAACGCCCTTCTGCCTGTCAGGAACGCCCTTCTGCCTGTCAGGAACGCCCTTCTGCCTGTCAGGAACGCCCTTCTGACTGTCAGGAACGCCCTTCTGCCTGTCAGGAACGCCCTTCTGACTGTCAGGAACGCCCTTCTGACTGTCAGGAACGCCCTTCTGACTGTCAGGAACGCCCTTCTGACTGTCAGGAACGCCCTTCTGACTGTCAGGAACGCCCTTCTGACTGTCAGGAACGCCCTTCTGACTGTCAGGAACGCCCTTCTGACTGTCAGGAACGCCCTTCTGACTGTCAGGAACGCCCTTCTGACTGTCAGGAACGCCCTTCTGACTGTCAGGAACGCCCTTCTGACTGTCAGGAACGCCCTTCTGACTGTGAAGAATTACGGTATCGGGACAGATAGCTCTTCACCTGGGGCACAGATCGGGAAAGCCGACAGTGCGCTGTCTACTTTCCAGCACTATATAGAACTGCCTGTGCCCCAAAGTCATGAAGGTCCCCTGTAAAACTAAAACTTGTCAATGGGATCTTTATGAGGTTGATAAACTAGAGATCAATCCGCCCTTAACCGTTTTGTGGATAGTTTACATCACCTTCGTACACGGTTGTAGAATTCTGCTGGTTCCATATTAAGGAGAAGCACAACTTGTTCTCACAAGAGGGGAGGAAAAATTTTGGCAAATAGCAGAACACAAACCACATGTCGGGCTTTAAAGGGAGTGTCATTAGAACAATCCCAAGCGAATGATAAGCGATGTGAATAAAACTTTTCTGCTTCTAGACCTGGACCTCCATTGCTCAGATATTAGCCTTTCATCAGACTCCTTTCTAGATAGTACAAAGGTTTATTTTAATTGAGGCCATGAATGGCTTTATTACAGGGCGATTTGGGACACTAAGCCCCCAATCTATAAGGACCTGCGGATGGTTTAGTGTCCCAAATCCCCATGACCACAGAAGAGAGAGCACCGCGCGGCACCTTGTGCATTACCCTTTTAAAGTGATTCCACAAAGTATTATTCAACATATAATCACCTTTAAGCGCTGTGAAGTGATCACAGCACTCAAATATCACTTCATAGACAAAATGGCTAGTAGCTGGCAGATCTTAACCGTGAAAACACGTATGCATGGTACTATACAGAAAAGGACCTATCCAACCAACTTCTACAGAAGTATCAAATGGATAAAAGGATCCGCGCTTACCAACCGTAGTTCTTGTTGCATTCGTTTATTAAAGCCTCACACACAACGCGTTTCGAAACCGGAAGCTGGTTTCTTCTTCAGGTGCACAAAGGACATAGATACTGAGAGCATAGAACATGCGCCCCCATAGTGACCTCATCATTTTACAATTGTAGCAAAAAAAAACATCAAATGGACAAATGACAACCAATAAATAGTTAAGAAACAGAATAAGACTAACATTATGTCAGCAATACAATAAAAAACTACAAACATTTATGCAGTATATTGAAAATCTCTCCAGCATCCAGGCATATCTACCTGCGCATGTATTCATAAAAAGCCCGCCCTAAAGTATAATTATGCGTCATAGCCCATTGCTTGGGACGCATATGTGTCTCACATGCCGGAACTACTCTTGGAGCGCACATGCGTTCCATATACCGGATGTAGTTAGAAATAGTAAACCGCATAGACTACATGTTAAAAACCCAATTTGGGGTCACGTGTGCATGTGTGTGTCGACACACATGCACACGTGACCCCAAATTGGGTTTTTAACATGTAGTCTATGCGGTTTACTATTTCTAACTACATCCGGTATATGGAACGCATGTGCGCTCCAAGAGTAGTTCCGGCATGTGAGACACATATGCGTCCCAAGCAATGGGCTATGACGCATAATTATACTTTAGGGCGGGCTTTTTATGAATACATGCGCAGGTAGATATGCCTGGATGCTGGAGAGATTTTCAATATACTGCATAAATGTTTGTAGTTTTTTATTGTATTGCTGACATAATGTTAGTCTTATTCTGTTTCTTAACTATTTATTGGTTGTCATTTGTCCATTTGATGTTTTTTTTGCTACAATTGTAAAATGATGAGGTCACTATGGGGGCGCATGTTCTATGCTCTCAGTATCTATGTCCTTTGTGCACCTGAAGAAGAAACCAGCTTCCGGTTTCGAAACGCGTTGTGTGTGAGGCTTTAATAAACGAATGCAACAAGAACTACGGTTGGTAAGCGCGGATCCTTTTATCCATTTGATAAATCCCCATGACCGGTTCTCTGAGCATTGCAGAGCTGTAGATACAATCCTCATAATGGCAGAGATTCAGCAGCAGTGTTATTTCACTTGCCATCATGACCCATTCTGTATAACATTATATCATGTTTGTTCAACAGTGAAAAGCTGAAGACCCACCTTCAAGCGCATTCGTTGTATTCAAGGTAAAACTCATGTACAGTAGTTTGTTAGTAGACAATATGGATAGTGCTAACAGGTCAGACTAACCATCCTCTTATACAAAACAATCTCTACTCTTAAAGCCTTGCCTTGTAGCCCCAGCCTAAAGCAAAGCAGTGTTACACAACATGAAGAGCGCAATATCACATCTAATAAATAAGGCAGTGGTTCCCAAAATACTGAATTCAGGACTTTTGGGCAAGAGCCCACCTCAGCTACTGTACTTGGCCCAATTTGAAAAAGTCACCAAAAAGTTAAATTCTGTATTCTGTTAGGTGAAAACACGTGAACACCAAGCATGGTTGTGTACTGCACTTCACATGACACCAGGGCCATTGGTCGCTCATGTCTGCAAGACAAGGCATCCAGCAAAGACCTGTGGAGACACGGATGCTGCGATTATTTCTACAAAAGCAAGTCCAGTTCACAATGGAGGGAGTGATCAATTGACTAGCAAAGAATAATAAGTGGACTCTGTTTATTGGTGGCCAGTGTAGACCACCTTTTTGTACCAGGGACCGGCTTCAAGCAACACTATTTTTCCATGGCCTAGCAGGGCAGGGCTTTGGTCATATGGAGGCAGGGTTATAGGCAGGCTCCACTGTGTGGACAGGAAGGCTTTCTGCCAGGATGCTCTGTGGGGCAGGCGGGCACGACACGAACATTGAGCAGACATGGCAAATTGCTGGACACCGAGGCTGGATACTTTGCGCTAGGCCACAAAACGTGGCCTAGCGTGAAGTATCCAGCTAGGACTGAGGCCAGCTCAGCACAAAAAACAAAACAAAAACCAAGACACACAGAGCCCGGTCCTGGTCCACAGACCAGTGGTTGGGGATCCCTGGTGTAGAGCAGGTCATAAGTATATTATTCTATTCTGACTGTTTGCCACTGGTGTCCTGATATGGCTTCTCATTGGAGCCACCACACCCAAGATCAGCTATATACAGACCACAGAGTGTATAGCTGAATGCTCACAAATACCCTTCCCTGGGGTAACACAGTGGCTCAGTGGTTAGCACTGTAGTCTTGCAGAACTGAAGTCCTGGGTTCAAATCCCGCCAGGAAAAACAACTGCAGGGAGTTTGTATGTTCTCCCTGTGTTTGTGTGGATTTCCTCCCATCCTACAAAGACATACTGATAGAAAAAGGGAAGGGGAAAAAAAAAAAAAAAAAATCCCCCGTTCCCTAAGGCAGAGTTCACACAGGGTATTTTGGTCAAGCCTTTGAGGCCGTATCCGCCTCAAAATCCTGGCCAAAAACTACTTTCATTGAACTCCATGGGAGACGGTCAGTTCTTTTTTTTCCTGGGAGCAGTTTGTTCCGGCTCCTGGAAAAAAAGAACGGACATGCTCATTCTTCAGGCCGAGTCTCCTCGTGATTCCGCCTGAAGACACTCCCAACCAGGCCCATTCATTTGGGCCTAATTCGGATCGCAGTGCAGTGACTGGATGCCAGTGCACTGCATCGGCATCCAGTTGCGGCTGCCACGTATTTTGGACCGGAACCTGAGACTGCCTCTGCATCATATTCAGATCCAAAATACTCTGTCTGAACTCAGCCTTAAGATGGTTGTTGCCCAGTTTGGGAAACCGTGTTCTACAGTACTGTAATGCAACATGTTGACTTATGCAACACCTTAGGTTGCAAGTCCGATGCAAAAAAAGTTTTTTTTGGCCATGTAACTTCCTTGGAAGCCCTAGCCTAAGAAAGGGAAATAATTGCATTTTTTTTTTGCTGTGTGGAGTCTCCTTAAGGAATTTTCTTATAAGATATTCTCACAAAGTGGCATTTCTCAGAGAACCTGCGATTCCAGGGCCACATGTGGCACAGTCACAGCAAGTTAATAGAATTGCTGTATTCTTTACAGCCTTGATATCACAGTTTTCTAGGACTAGCCATGACCTCACTCCTTTGTGTGCAGAGTCATCCTTGAGAATCATTACTCAAACACAAAGGGCCACAAGAAGGTGACATGGCGTGGAGGACCTCCTGAGGATTTCAGGCTGCTGGGTCTATAGATGGCCTCAATTTCTCATAATTAATCCCGGTCTTCTTGTTAATTGGTCTAGTACCCTTTGTCATGTTTTCCTCTTGACCGCTCCCATTGACAGTATCCTTGGACATCCACTGAAGATGTGACAACGTATTGAGCACGTTGCTGGACATTTTTCCAGTTATTTGAGTATTTCCAGCCACATATGACCAGATTTGTTATTGAGGTCTGTATACTTTTTTTTAGTTACATCAACCATACTTGCCTTCCCACCAGATTCTATTTAAAGGGGTTTTCTGGCCTTATAGAACTGAAAAACCACACAATTTTCCAATATATATTTTCATTTACAATTCTGCTCATATGAAGTCATATTAAAGCTAACTGGAATAGTAAAAAAAAAAAAAAAAAAAAAAATTAATATATATATATATATATATATATATATATATATATATATTAAACACACACGATTAGTTGATGCTGTAGTAATACTGTATATACTACTAACAACCTGTCTGCTGGACAATTATCTAAGGCTGGGTTCACACAGGGTTTTTTGGGACAGATTTTGATGCAGAATCCGCCTCAATCCAGCTAAAAAACCTGCCTCCCATTGACTTCAATGGGAGCCGTTCACTTCTTTTCCACGAGCGTTTTCTTTCCGCGAAGAAAGAAGCGACCTGACCTTTCTTGCAGGAATCCACGGCACGAACACTCCCTCCCGACTAGGCCCATTCATTTGCTGAATGCCGAGACTGGCACTGTCATCCAGTCACGGATAGCCATTTTTGGACCGGATTCTGAGGCTGCCTCTACGTCAAAATCCGGCCCGGTCAGGGGTCATAACACAACATGTATGAGGGTCACATGACTCCAATAGATATTTTGTCACAAGATCAATAATGGACCATACCATTTTCCTTCAGATAGACTACTGCACTAAAGATGTGTGAACAAAATATTTAATACATAAAGAACAAACAAAAAAAGCCCACAGCGCAGACACTGGGATTTCAAAAGCCGTCACGGTTTTGAAAACCGCAGCATGTCAATTATATTTATGGAAACGCCGACAGTTTCCCCATAGATATAATTAACAGAGTCCGCAGAGGAAAACTCCGTGAACTTTCTGTCGAAAGTGCTGTGGGAAGAACCGCAATGCGTTCACACCACGGTTATTCCCAGCCTGTGGGGCCTTAGCCTAAGAGAGTCAGGGGTATATAGCAGACAGCATATTTGCAAAAAGCCCCCCCGCCCCCATCCTATACTGTATAAACACATTACTTATATGTGGACACATGCAATATCAACCAGAGTTAGCCATAGTTAAAGAATTAGTCTTATTTTACATGGGAAGCTCTTGAATAACTTCTGACTACCCAGAGGTTACAGAAATTGTTCTTTGGACAGATGTTGTCAGTGTCAAAACAAAATGAACAATTTCAACGAGGCGCAATGACTTTGCATATACCATGGTCAGTCCTGAAACAACATCAATACCGCAAACATTTACATAAAACCCATCATGCCTTGCATGTAAACAAGATGATATGACAAAGGGTCTTAGACTAAGTCCGCACGTAGTAGGCCACAGCACAAATAAAAAAAAAAAAAAAAAAAAAAAAAAGTTGTGGCAGCAACACATTGCGTTTTTTACCGCATCTTTTCACAGAAAGTCCGCAGAGGTGTCTAGAATAGATCATGATAATATATAATGGTATTTCTGCTTATATTATACCAATAGGGAAACCCCCAGCGTCTCTGTAGGTATAATTTACATGTTGCGATTACCAAGACGTGTATTTTTCCGTAATGTGTAAATTGGATTTGCTTGAATCCCATCCACTTAGCAGGGAATGAAAACTTTTCTCCATGCCACGTGGGGCCCCAGCCGGTTTCGGTGTCCTTAAAACGGTCACGGTTTTTAGATCAGTCACATGATGGACCCCATTGACTTATAGTAGCATCTACTGAAGTTCCACCACAAGGTTTTGGCAGGAAGAATAATATTACAAGCAGAGCATGTTCTGTCAAATCTGAGATTATGGCTGCTCTTTACCAGCGCAGTTTTACTATATCCAATGATTTGATGTTGAAGTCGTCCTCTAGTAATACTCAGCACAGAGAAGTTTATGGATACGTGAGAAAAATTTTTTATTTTTTATCTTTAACTTTTAAAGGCCTCCATTCTCTTGTGTCCTTCAGTACTATGAGAACACATCTGAATTTGCCTTACAGATCTGGGGGATGTTACAATAAGGGTAAGTTCACACGGGGTTTTTTGGTCTGGAAGCTGAAGCAGAGGTTGCCTCAGGTTCCGGACCAAACTACGGGTAGCAGTGACAAAGCCTTTGCACTGCACCGGCAAACAGCCATGCACTCTGCTCCGGATTAGGCCCAATTTATGGACCTAGTCAGGAGAAGGGAGTGTCTTCAGGACGAATCGCGAGGCGAAACGGCCTGAAGAATGAGCATCTCGCCTTTTTCCAGGAGCGGGAACAAACCAGCTCCCGGAAAAAAGAACTGACCGGCTCCCATTGATTTCAATGGGAGCTGTCTTTTTGGTTAGGATTCCGAGGCCAATTTCTTCCTAAATCTCCCCCATTTATTGTCCTACCCTATATACTTTTAGTTGACAGTCCCATAGGAAGAGACACGCTCAGCGATTATATTTCTCCTTGCACACAAAATCAGATTATGCATACGTTCCATATACAGACAACCACAGTGACAGGAGGGAAGGAAAAGTTACAGAGTGCTCAATTCTGCAAGCCCTGCACTTGTACACGAAACAAAGGGTCACCTATATTAGCAGCCCAACTCACCCCCTTCAGTTCATTTAAATAATAGGCATACATGTCTGAATTGGCACGCTTTGCGATCCCCAGAGTGTCCCAGCGACAACCTATTTTTCGGCAGCAGCCAAGTTAAGCACAATAAAGCCATTCTGTAAGTGAACGGATCAAAACCTATGAGAAGCTAGGTGAGTCTGCACAGTGTCAGGAAGGGACGAGCAGCTTAATACAGAAAACTAACAATGTAAGATATTGCCCTGCTTTTAAGGTTTTGATCAACTCACAAGATAGCGGTCATTTAAAGGGGTATACCAGCCAGATCAGGCTACTCTGCATTAAAGGGAGTTGGTCTTAGAACCCAGCTTAACATAGCCCTGCAAATGGGTTAGGGTCACCTGAATCAGATGGTGGTTTTCCCAGTGTTGCAGAGAATTCATGGTTTGTTAATATGTAAAAGCTCTCTGGAGCAATGAAGTCCTTGTCATTGCCTCATACAGGTAAAGGGCATGGCCATTGTTGCTCCAAAGAGCTCATTTGCATATTAACAAAAACAGCATTGTCAGCCACAGAGGCACCAAGTCACTAAATCTGTTATAGACCCAAGCCTCACACTGTGAAAACGCTGCGTTTTACACAACCTGTAAAGTGGATGAAGTTCTGGGTAATCCCCTCCACACATTGCTGCCCCCCCCCACCACCAAAAGAAAACAAAACACGTTTCCGTTGCGTTTTTTTCCTGTGGCATCTTTCCTGTGTTTTGCTACGTGGGGTCTTAGGGTGCCTTCACACAGAGTTACGCTCCGTGCTTTTTGTCCATTTTACACATGTAAAAATACACGTGTAACATGTAGTTCGCCATTGAGTTCAATGGCTTTTTTTCGCGCGCAAAAAGACGCGCGTTCTACTTAGAAAACCATTGCACTCAATGGCTTACTACATTTTACACGTGTATTTTTACGTGTGAAGGCACCCTTCGCCTTAGATGACCCCAACCTATGAATCTGCAAGGATAGGCTGACATGCTAGATTTTGGCGAGACTCTACAACACAGAAGGTAGGCAGTACGTGCAGTATTGCTGAAGTCCGAAAGTATAACCGAAAGCAAAAGTCGACTCAATTAGTTGTTGAGAACTTGCTCACATCGATTGTTTTCAATTTTCCTATTTTCCCCACTGACATTTGGCTCTTAAGATATATCACTAAGGGTGTGTTCACACAGATTAAAGGGGCTCGATCACTGGGAAAAGTCATTTTTAACTAATCACATCCTTGCATAGGCTTTAGAAAGGCTATTCCACACCTACCTTTAGTAGGTAGATTGACTCAGTGGTTTCTGTATAAGTCCGTTTTTATTCATATGCTAATGAGCTTCCAGCCAGCACAGGAAGTTCCCAGCAGCACTCGTCTCTGCTATTATCTCCTGTGTGTGCAAACAGGAAGTCATCAGCAGCCTGTGCTGTGTACACCCATAGGAAACAATAGCAAAGAGGGTGCACAATGGTGCACCACAGGCTAATTAGAATATGAATAAAAACAGACTTATTCAGAAACCACTGAGGCAATCTACCTACTAAAGGTAGGTGTGGAATAGCCTTTCTAAAGCCTATGCAAGGATGTGACTAGTTAAAAAAAAAAAAAAAAAAAAAAAAAAAAAAAAATGACTTTTCCCAATGATAGAGCCCCTTTAATCATTTTTTTTTTTTATTTTATTATTAATTTTATAGCAAATCCCATCCACATATTGCAGAAAAATACATGCAGCAGAAACGCTGCAATTTCCAAAGCCACAACAGTTTTGGAAATCGCAGCATGTCAATTATACCTATGGAAGTGTTGGCAGTTTCCATATAGGTATAATGAAGCAGAAAGTCCAGACGAAAACTCTGTGGTCTTTCCCACGGTGCTTTTGACAGAAAGTCCGCAATGTGTTGCTGCTGCAGTTTCTCTGCAAACATTTTTACTGCAACCCACTATGTGAGGCCTTATTAGCCTAAAGATTGAGCATGATGAGAGTCTCCCATTGAAATCAATGGTGGCTAGTTTCAGGTGGAATTTGGAGCCGATTTTGAGGCAGAATCAGTCTAAATATTGGTGCCAAATTCCACTGTACGAACATACCTGTATTGTACATGGTCTAATCAGGAAACGCCATGGAAAAGCATCAAGATTCTTAGCTTCAACCAAGCAAAACAGTGAATTTTTGTCTAAGGCCCCACAAGCTGGAGCCACCGTGCTAAAGCGCTGTGGGAACAACCGTGGCGTGAATACATCGCAGTTCTTCCCGTGGCGCTTTGAACAGAAAGTTTACCGAGTTTTCCTCCACGGACTGTTATAATTATATCTATGGGAAAGCCGCCGGAGTTTCTGTAGATATAATTGACACACTGCGATTTTCAAAACCGGAACAGAACTGGATGCTGCAATTTTTTTTCCACAAAGTGGGCATGGGATTTGCACGAATTCCATCCACTTTTGAAGAACTGTAAAATGCCACAATTTTTCCTACAGCGTTTCCGCCATGGCCAAATCACGGAGTTTCCGGCCCGTGGGGCCTCGACCTAAATAGCAGAGGACCATAATTCCTTAGGATTTTCAACATAGCCTTTCAATTACCTTTATTGCACATGAGAAACTTGAGCAAAAATGTGATGAAAAACTCAAAACTCATGAATTTCCGCAGCACAAAACTGAAAAACGTGGTGAAAAACGAATGTACATGTGCGTTTTTCTTCCACAGCAGAAGACGCAGCATTTCTCTGCTGTTTTTTTACGCCCAGTGAGGCCTCAGCCTAAGGGTCCATGCACATGTCTGAGTGGCCATCCAATGCACCTCCGATGGGGCACATGGGTCCCATCCTGCTCAATGTCAATGAAAAAAAAACAAAAAAAAAAAAACACAAGTGAATTACAAAAATCTCTCCAATATCCAAGTATCATCTGAGCGAGTTCTGCTGCAAACTCGTCCCCACACCGGTTGTGCCCGGGGGGCCTAAAGCACTAGGTTAGTCAGGTTTACATTAAGGTTCAAGCACACAATTCTTCCTACATGTCAATGTAACCAGCCAACACGAGGTTAGTGCTAAAGCATCGCAGATCTACTTTATTAGAGCAACCCACTCACATCCACCAAGTCTCATCAGAAATTTCAAGGGTTCTTGTTTTGTGACTCACAGCAGAACATTTCAGGGAGGAAAAAAAAAAAAAAAAACCCTTCTATATCACCAAGAGGCAGATCACGTCATAGTACTGTGAGTCATATGGCGGGTGTAATGGAACATGGCGACTGTGCGGAAGGCGGCACGTACGCAGAGTTTTCCAATGCAACTGGCACCGTACAAACACCATCAAGAAAAACTCAGCCTTGTTGGTCAGTGAGGTTAAACCTGGACCATTTCAATAAGATAAAGTGGGGACGTCAGCTGAGGTATTTGAGGTAATGCTAGAGAACTTTTGCAATAACTTAACATGGAGTCATGAGAGGATGTGGTAAGGCCGGCGAGGAAGGTTTCAGGAGAAGTGTAGGAGGTGGTTACGGGAATATTTTCCAATGGGTGACGAGACTTCCAGCCCATTGTTCAGATCTATGAACCATAAGGCAATTGAAGTCAGAATGAACGCACAACCATTAAAGGCTTCCAATGTGTCCTGTTTACTTGTGTGGTAGACATATTACCGTCATTGTATACCCGCAATGGTTCGGAAAGATATTTCGAGGACATGATCTGCCTGATCTTAGGCTATGTATATGTAATCACAAGCCACATGATATAACCAAAAGCAGTTTATACACCAGAAACAAGCCAAGAAGCGTCATCTATCACCTCCATAATAATCTGCCTAAACCCAGCTAAGCAACACTTTCTCCCGACGTCCCCTGGATCAACAGACTACATTAATACCAGAAGCCTTGTCTATCATGGTTTACAAAGACCCATAACCCTTTCTAACAGCATGATACATGCAGGATTTGTTAATGGAGGAAAGTGTGTCATAATCTTACAGTTTGGACAATGAAGTCCTACCTTAGAGGGGTAAACCGAAAAAAAACTCACTAACTTTTCCAAGTTGGCTCTGCCCCATCCACTCTCGCTCAACCCCATTGGAAAATGCCCATTCACATAACGTCATGGAGAGGCCAGGGACCTGGCAGATTTCTATATACCTAGCCATGATGGCTTCCTTTTGTGGGAGTTGTTTGGTCCATGTGCGAAAGTTCGCCAGTATGGGTAAAAAAAATAAATAAAATTATATTTTACTTGTTTAAAGCCATGTCTTTCTTACTACATGGAAATATCCTGTTAACCTTAGATGCAGCAGACCTAGGCTGTTCACATCTACGCTTGTACTCCGTATGGGGACTTTACTTTCATGCGGAGAGAAAACCGCTGCAAGAAGCGCTTTTGTTTCGCCTTTTTGGTGGAAACTGAACAGAAACCACATGGCCCCCATTACAGTATAACTATATTAGTATAATTTTTTATGCAGATTAGGTCTCTGTTGGGGGGGGGGGGTCTGTTTGGGGACCCCCAAATGGAAACTCAAGTGCAGATGTGAACCTAGCCCAACATCGCATACTATCATTTGGTTTATCAACTATTGCGCCTAAATCCTTCTCCACTGTAGACTCACCCCATAGTGATCCATTTAGGCAACACTAGCAGGTGTGTTTTTTTATTATTAAAAAATCTACAACCTTGCACTTAACATTTAACCACATATGCAGATTTGGTCATTGATTCAGGTCACCTTGTAGGGATTGGACATTCTATACTGTATCTACAGATCTCAGTTGTCTATAGATACACAGAAAGTATCTGAAAGTCCAACCTTCATTATTTATAAACGGATAGAGCCATAGCCCCAGTGCAGACAACTGGGTTACCCCACTTACGGTATATAACATCGGCCCAGCTTAATATGACCCACTTATGAAGTCAGAAACACTGAGGCCCCAGGTTGTAAGAACTCTGCTTTTTTAGTTGCAGATTTTGCTGTGGATTTTTGAGCCAAAGCCAAGAATGATCACATAAATAATGGGACATGTATAGGAAGTTCTTATAGTTACTGCTCAGTCCACTCCTGGCTTTGGCTCAAAAAGCAAAAAGCACCAAATCTGCAGCAAAAAGCTACAACCGTTTCTGCAATGTGGGGCTTCAGCCTGAGGCTCATGGAATTCCTACAAAAGTAAATATGTAACAAACTATACATCTAATTATACAAGTTTTTTTTTTTTTTTTTTTTTTTTTTTTTTTTTATTATTGAAACCATGGTCAGTAACTTCTCCCCACCCCCAATTGGTCCCAATTCAGACTTGGTCATAAAATCAATGCCAGTTGTAGGCATCAGGACGCCAATAAAGGAGTCACCTGAACGTAGACCCAAACTGTACCAAAGGCTATGGCATAGCGGACAAGGAAGAACCAGACAGGCACAGTTTCCACCTTCCATCCTAGCGTCTCTTTATTGAATTAAACACAATGCTCATTGGGGACCAGTCACTCCTTAAGAAAGGTCAGATTCCCAAAATACATTGTGTTGGATACACTTAGTCTTGCTTTCTAAATTGCAGTTTGACGTACTTAAAAGCAGCCTGATACTGCTGTTTCTTCAGTCTTGTGTGAAAACCACCCAAGAATGGGAAAATTCTATGTCATTTTATTCCATAAATAATATTCAACAAGTTTTAGACGTTCTGGTAGTTCAATCCATTGCAGGGATGTCCAGCCATTCATCTGGAATCTACTTCCCCATTTAGTGAGTATTCTCCCGACCTGCCTGCGGTCTTTTCTCGCCGTACTAGACTACACAGCGAGCTCTGTTCATGCCTCCATGTCTCTACAATTCACAAACCTTCTAAAAAAAAAAAAAAAAAAAAAAAAAAAAAAAAAAAAAAAAAAAGTCAATGTTGCTAATGAATATCATTTTCCAACACCATGATGCACATGACAGAACACAAAAAAAGAAAGTAAGTAGAGCAAAAATATTATAGCAGCCCATGCCTGCTAAACAAAGGGGATTCTATTGCCTCGCTCCAGACTGCTGAGCCAGCAGCTTTACACGCAGAACTTCTCTTAACTTGGGGAACAAAGAAGCCACAATCCCTTTTCTTTGGTGCACTTTGCTCAAAACTAGTCAAGTATTTACAGTACTAAGAGGCGTAAGACATAATAAGCAGCTGCAGCATCCAGGGTATAGGACATAGCCAAGACACCAGAAGGTAAAACCATCCTGAAGGATACAGACTAAGTCATTGCTGTCAATGTGCAGGACATTTATTACAAGCTATATGTGTTAGGAGTGTAAGCCCTTATGTACGGCCCTTCCGTTTCATTGCTAATGTGCACAGCGCGCATTTCCAGTGTAGACTCCCAAGTGACTCATGAGCATTCGGCATGGGAATAATAAGCCAGGATTTTATCGTAATGGCCTAACCTTAGTGTAGGTTATCAATGGGCCATCAGGAGGGGGCTCAATGTTCCTCCAGTCAGCAAACCAAGGCCCACTGCAGTTCCTAAGACAGCCATGTCTATGTGCGGCCGAGTATGGCGCTGCAGCTCAGCCCCAATGACTGTAAGGGGCAGTTCATACTTGCACCCAGTGTGTGCGCGCATTTCGTCGGGTTTCCGTCTTAAGCCCTGGTGAAACGGGACCGCCGGCAGCCTGTCTGCAGGGAAACTTTTTTAGCCGGACACAAAGTCTGCCATGTCCAACTAAAAAAAACAAAACAAAACACATGGTTTCCCCACAGACTGACACCAGCGGTCACCTTTACAAACCCATTCATGTGAAAGGGTCTTAAAGCTGACCGCCGGGTTTCCGTCCCCTGTCCAGTTTTGCCATGGCTGAAAATGGAAACCTGACGAAATGTGCACACACCGGACCCAAGTGTGAATGAAGCATAAGGCCACATTCACAAAACAGTATTCAATTCAATGTCATTGAATGGAGGCTATTCACGAGTGCCCTTCTGATGGTTCATGTCCTAATTTTGTCTCCATACACTTAAATGTAAGCGGTATCCGTAAAAACTACCTGACTTTGGATGCAAGACAGACGTAAAAAGACTTTTCACGGCTGTTTTAAACCTCAGCCATCTGAATGTAGCTTGAATCTAGGTTCATACCTGTGCTTGGGTTTTCATTCTTGGAAACCCAATCCACTTAAAAAGCAGTTGCCCCCCGGTAACCTGCAGACCCCGTAGACTATAATTTCCACCCGAAAAATGCGGAGAGAAAACTCCTGCTTGCAGGAAGTCTCCAAAATCCTCAAACAAAATCCAAGTACTGGTGTGAACCCAGCCTTAGGCCAGTTGCAGGTGACTGTGGTGTGGGTCAGTGTGCTAGCTGTAAATTTATAGATAGTAGGCTGACCCATTCTTTTCTATGGGCCCGTACACACGACTGAATTTCATGGTCCCGTATGCGGGCTGACAGTCTGGGATACAAGATATAGAACAGGTCCTATTGTCTTATTTTGCAGCCCTTGCTTCCGCAGCTCCTTCCATGTGCCGGTTGCAGCATGGTCGCCCTTCTCTGATCAGTGTATCCTTACCAACTGCACTATTCTATGGATTTGCTATTAACACAAGATCCTTCATTTCTCACCTGTGGGCAGGAACAGACTCCTATCCTAATACATGGCCATGTTCTGATTTACATTGGACACTTCCATCAAGAGTTCAGTTGACTTTTCAGCATGTACTACTATTCCCCGACTCACATTAGGCTCGGCACAGCTTTCTCCGAGGGGAGATCCACACATACTGGAACTGCGGCAGATCTGCACAGGTAAAACTCCACTGTGGGATACAGTAACAGGCACGTAATGAGATTTTACAAGTCCCATCTATTTGCTGTATAGGTAAAGTGTGAAGGTTACACATGTAGATCTTGCAGTGCATTTCCCATGAATTTATTGCAAAAAAAAATAAAAAAATTCATCATGTATGGCTATGCTCTAAGGAAAATTTCTGCAAGGGAAAAATAAATCTAAGTTTAATTTTAATATATTTACTCAGAGCCCTACCATCTCCTGTCTGACACCCCATGCAGTGAATTCATCCTCCCACTGCCATGACATCACCCATCCTACTTGAGAAGTGCACCAGCCCTGAGGGCCCGCCCCCAGTGCACCAACACAGTTTTTTCCCCCTAAATCTTCACATGACTTACATAATAGGGGTATGTTTATCAGTGTAATGGCAGTTGTATGTGCTTGGGGGAGGTGTATGAGCGTTGGGGACAATAAGAGGCTATAGAGCACTTGTCCATTAGCACGCTAACAGACACTTAGCAGAGCTGTCTGCCACTACCTCAGCATGCTCTAGTAACTGAAGACCTCTCCCACATCTCTGGGGACGTTTTGTGGAGTGATTTGTGCCTGTTCTGTGTTGACAAGCCCAAGGCTTTTAAAAAAAAACCGTAAAGCCTTAAAAGCTCACGTGTGGTTGTAATGTCAACAGGGCCCATCGGGGGTTTCATTACTGCTCAGTAATCCTTCACTTTGCATCTCAGAGAGGCGCTTAATCTGCGAGTAACCCAACTCCTGCTATACCTCAAAAACACAAGTGGGAAGCGTGCAGTGTTCAGCTATGTACACACCAGACAGGTCAGGGCTCAAAATCAAATGGTGCTCTGGATGGCTAAAGGTTTGTAAAGGGAAAAACCCCAAACCCTCCAGGTATCGAAACCAGTCATCTGTTTAGGATCAAACTAGAAGTAGTAGATTATCTCCATTTACCAAACTGCATTACCCCTGGAGAAAAGAGCCGGCCATACACAATAGACATTGATTTTGGGACTGGCAAGCTATCTAGTGTGTAAGGGGGTCTCCTGGATCACCCCCACAGCAAAGGCCAAGAGGACGGATGGATCAGGCTGCTAGACTATGCTGCCTCCAGAAACAACTTTCTTACCCCCTTCCCTACAGACACACACAGTGAACAGAGCATGCATGTGTATTGGGAAAATTAAGAGATGGCTGCTCAGCCAACAGCTATATAATGTGTATTACTAGCCTTTGGCTCCATGCACACAAGTATGAGCTTTGGTCATTGTGCTGACCCATTATATTGTAGTGTCCCCATATGCATGGCCGTGTGTTATCATGGAGCCTGGAGCAAAATTCAGGACAGGTCCTTTTCATGTCAGTTTTGCAGCTCGGGCTCCCTGAATCAAATCAACGAGTCCGTGGAGGCCCGGGTGATACACGGATATCACAGATCAGGCACATGCATGTGGGCTTAGGTTACACAGCTCCATTGGAAAGTCCATCACAGCATCCACCTGAAAATTCTTGGAGGAAAAAGTCCTGCATTGAGGATTTTTCCTCTGCCAGTTTCAGTTTTAAAATTGGCACCCAGTAGACCCTATTACAGTGAAGGGGGGTGTTGGTCTCTGTTACTGCCATTTCAGTAGGCCTCTCCGCTGACTTGGTCCTCTGATGGATCAGAACAGTGGAGGAGTGACGCTATGTGAACCGAGCATAAAAAGGGAACTGCAACAATCACAAGTCACATGCAAATGTCTTATTCATAGTAATGCCACAATGGTATCACTCTTAGTGCTTACTCACATGACAAGCTTTCACAGCTGAGTGCTAGCCTTACCCTCAGACTAGGTTCTGTACATGGCTCTCCAACTAGAATGGGGTCTGCTGGTTTCAGTATAAGGCTAAGACCCCGCCACAGAGTCCCACAGCAACCACCATCACGTTTTTTTCTGCATCGCTTTTCATAGAAAGTTTGTAGAGGTTTCAGTCACACCTATAGGGAACCTGACGGTATTTCTGTAGGTAGAATTGACGTGTCGCGATTTCCAAAACCATTGTGGTTTTGGAAGTCACAGCATATCAGCTGTGCATATTTTACCACTGTGTGGGGTTGGGATTCACTAAATATGGACTGTCAGCACCTCGGAAAAAAAAAACAAACAAAAAAAAAAAAAACACATGGGCTCCCCCGGCCTAAGAAAGTGCAGAACTTTTACACAGCCCTGTTGTGTGAATATACACTTACAATCTTATGTAGCAGGAGAGTCTAACTCCCTACTACTACAGAGAAGTCACTGGAATAGATAGCAAGTAAAGGGGTATAGCTGAATACATATTATGTCAGTACAATTTTATATTATACTGCATGAAGGTGGTCAGATTATATGTCACCTACCTGCCAATTTTCTATGTTGAGCTTGCCGCCGGATTTCAGAGAAGCAATAGCGTTTTGTTTCTCTTATTTGTACCTCTATTTATCCTGCCCTGACCATAGAGAAGTATTCTGGATTTTTTTGGTTATAGACCCTCATCCGGGAGGGGGATCGGTCATTTCTATCCACCTGATTGTTCACTTCGTCTGAGGCCGGGTGACATGTACATTTTAGCTTGCGGACCTCATGAGGATCTAGCGGCGTCCCTTTTCTCTTACAGAGGTTTTCCTCTTGCACTTGCTTCAATAATTCAGGCTGTGTCCCTATAGTGACCTGATGCAAGGGAAATGAGGTATAGCGCCCCCTGCTTGTACTTACCTGGTCACTTTGAGGTTTCCTTCTAATAGTTGGAGGATATTGGCTTCTCCTTCAATGTGGTATAGAAGATTATAACTCTTACTGGCTATTCTCTTCCACGTGTATATGATTTAAACAATTTATTACTACGAAAAGTGGCCGATCTCCACTGTATGCGTCATCTGTCCCTCAATAACTCCTACTGGTAGTAATAATAGTAGAGTATAACTCATACTGGGTATTCCCTTTCATCCATATTCTATATAAAACAATATATGAAACTTGTTACAAAGGAGAGTAGCCAATTTCCACTGTATGCTTCATCTGTCCCTCAATCACTCCTACGGGCAGGGTGATAATAGTAGACTAACTCATACTGGCTATTCTCTTTCATCTACATATGGTTTTATAACAGTATATTAAAGTTTATTACAGTGGAAAGTGGCTAATCTCTACTGTATGCTTTATTGTCCCTCAATAACTCCTAGGGGCGGTGTGATTGGGCTTAATGGGGGGTGCCCATCCATAATTACCTTACTTCTATGGTTTTGGAAATTGCAGCATGTCTGCTGTATGTATTTTCCCACATCGTGTTGATTGCATTTGCTAGAATCCCATCTACTTTGCAGGGATTGTAGGATGCAAACCATCACATTTACACTACGTGGAGCCCCGACCTCAGACAGTAATTTTCTATTACATTAGTTCTGACCACTGCTGTATACTAATGTGCCGTCAGAGATTTATATGTTAAAGGGATCTTTAACCTCTTGCCCCCCTCCACCATTTAGGCCATGGTGCTTGCTCAGTGTTATATAGCAGCAGTGTATAGCATTACAGTTTCATCCCAGTCCTTTGAATAAGGCAAAGCAGTGGTCGTGCAGGGTACTGCAGCTACACAGACAGAGCTATATTAACACTATAGAGTCCACAGTACTCACATGAGCGCCATGGCCCATCAACAGGGGTGCAGAGACTGATCCCTACCAAACTGATATGGACAGCCTATCGTACAGGGAATATGGAAGAGAATTTTAGTGACTTTCTTTTTAGCTTTTCAAGTCACCACCTACATGACAAAATAAAAAATTCCCAAAACTATATTCTGCCTGATCATCCTAACAGACTGGCAGTGGTAACCTATACTGTAGAGGTGTTCTCTTCTATTGTAATCCTGTCTGATATAAATGATAAAACTGCTGAAAAGAAAATCTCTACAGAATTGGGTGTCGTGGTGTAAATGTGATGGTTTGCATTCTACAATCCCTGCAGAGGAGATGGGATATTATCGAATCCAATCTACACGATGCAGAAAAATACATACAGCGGACACGCTGCAATTTCCAAAACCATTGCAGTAAGATAATTATGGATGGGCACCCCCCATTAAGCCCAATCACACTGCCCCTAGGAGTTATTGAGGGACAAATGAAGCATACAGTGGAGATTATCCACTTTCCAATTCTTTAGAGATTTTCTTTTCAGCAGTTGTCATTTATATCACAGACAGGATTACAATAGAAGAGAACACCTCCATAGATTACCACTGGGCCATCATTGCATCTATTACTGACAATGGATGTCACATCTTATCTACATCCTTCACAGAGCATGCCTCCCATAGGCCGCAGATCAGAGCCAACATATGTGCCTATGGTGATGAGACTGCCATAAAGCAGGTCACCAAATGCTGTTAACTGAGCAGGGGAGAAACTCAAGGAGGATGGTAGTCCTCATAATGTAAAAATGGAAATTAAAAAAAAAAAAAAAAAAAAAAAAAAAAAAAAGATAAACTCACACTGAAAACAGATTACAAAATATAATAAAAAAAAAATTATATATATATATATATATATATATATATATATATATATATATATATATATTATTTATTTTTTATTACACACACAATAAGATAGGGCTTTATAAATTTGGAAAAATTCCCAGATTTTAGTTGCTGCTGGTACAATCACTACCATGCAGTTCGTAGTCCTGAAGACAACCCCTGCCTCCATACTACATTACAGGCAAACCCTAGAATACACCCCTCGCCTGCCCTTTCCATTAAATCTCCACTTCTCCTGGGAACAGTCATTTGTGGAAGGTCAGGAATTGGGCGACACGTGAACTATACCTAATCTCGTATTTTGTGACCTTCACAGAGTTCAGGACTCGGTTTACTGTGTTTTCTCAGATATCATCTGCAGTAATCTCAGATGACAGTAGATAAGCATCATGAATGGGGATAGACCTGTACATGTAACATAAACCAGGACTTAACTCTACAACTGTATCAGCAGCGAGGAATCACAGTGGAAACTGTATACACATGACATTGCTGATTAATACCGGGGATCCCGAGGGGCCACTTGTCAATGCTTACTAATGCTGTTTCTCTGCACCATAGAAAGAAAAACATCTGACAATAATCAAGTGGGGCGGCTACACGGCTACAGCTAAAACTACCGCTCACGTCTCACCATAGATTCTGCATTATAGGGCACCCATGTCCGTTCTCCACTCTGTACATTACAAACTGAAAAACTATACAATAATGGCTGCAAAGAACTTCTGCTAAGACACTGACAATTCTAGTAATAAAAAAAAAAAAAAAAAAAAAAAAAAAAAAAGTACTTTAAGACTAAGTTCACACTGGGGGATCCAAACGACAGTCACACCACTAAGCAGTTACCTGTAGACAACCATAGACTAACAGGGACTGCCAGTGTCCACTGAAAATAGGAGAGAGAAAAATCCTGTATGGGGGACTTTTTCTGCTGCCGATTTTTGTTGGTTAATGTAGCCGAGTCTGAACTTAGCCAAAGTAAACATAAATAAATTGCATTATAGTTACCATCAATAACCTGTCAAGATCCTAGGTCCGTGATGGCGAATCTATGGCACGGGTGCCAGAGGTGGCACTCAGAACCCTCTCTTGGTGCACCCATGCGTGGAACAGATTATACTGTGTGGGGGCCACTGTGGAGCAGACTATACTGTGTGGGGGGGCCACTGTGAAGCAGATTATACTGTGTGGGGGGGCCACTGTGAAGCAGATTATACTGTGTGGGGGGGCCACTGTGAAGCAGATTATACTGTGTGGGGGGGCCACTGTGAAGCAGATTATACTGTGTGGGGGGGCCACTGTGAAGCAGATTATACTGTGTGGGGGGGGGCCACTGTGGAGCAGATTATACTGTGTGGGGGGGGCCACTGTGGAGCAGATTATACTGTGTGGGGGGGGGCCACTGTGGAGCAGATTATACTGTGTGTGGGGGGGCCACTGTGGAGCAGATTATACTGTGTGGGGGGGGGGCCACTGTGGAGCAGATTATACTGTGCGGGGACCACTGTGGAGAGAAAGCTCTATAAAACCCTATTCGTATGACCATATTTTGCAGGTCTGTAATTCTGTGCAATTGTGGATCTGCACATTAAGATTAAATTACTGTGTTGGCACTTTGTGATAAATTATTGGGTTTTGGATTGCAGTTTGGGCACTTGGTCTCTAAAAGGTTGGCCATCACTGTCCTAGGTGTTCCCTTGTCCTTTAGGACAAAGTTTCTATAATACACTTCATGTCATGGTATCCAATGCTAAGGCAATTGCATCATAGTAAAGCACCACCTGGTGTAAAGTGTATAGCGGTGTGCACATCCACCTTACAAGGGTGTCAATTCTCAATGCATAAAAGCAAATGCTGGTTGCTATTGCCAAAAGGGATCACTACTGTCAGCACTAAAAATCCAGCCATGGTAGTTCATTTATCAGCAGGAGAGCAGAACATGGAGGAACAGGATCTCATTTTACTCTATTCTCCTTGTCAACCTTCTTCACACCATGTACTGGGAATGATCAGATAATGTATAAAAGGCCAGCGGCATATCTAAAGTTGGGAAAGTAATAGAATTCTTATTTTGCACAAAAAAATAAATAAAATCTAATAGTAAAGTAGTAACCTCCATGACCATGGGGCAGAGCGAGAAAAAGCGTCATCACCAAATGGACACCATTTTTGGAGCATTTACTAACGGCCAAATAATTGTTGGTAAACATTTTAACCTGCAAAAGTCCATTTAAGGCTGAGGCCACAGGCAGCGAACTGGTGCA